>NC_045695.1:17102950-17462950 GCF_003331165.1 Xiphophorus hellerii | reverse complement strand
GGACCAGGTCCGGGACCAGGTCCGGGACCAGGTCCGGGACCAGGTCCGGCCCGCCGTAGCTCTTCAAGTGGCCCGAATTACACGAGTCGGTTCCTACGGTTTGTTGTGATTTTGTGTTCATGGAAACTCAAGTTAAATCAAAATGGCGCCGTGTCTTTAAGGCTGATGCATCAATTTATGACATTTATTTAAGAATAATACATTTGTCATTTATTATTACAAAGTAACTGTAAAAGCCTCAGTGCTGTAAAAGCTAGGAGATTTATGAAAATATTTCCTGAAAAATGGGGAAAAACGCTGAAAGTGATGCCAACTCCCACCAGCAGGTGGCAGTGTGTTTTATTTATGTCTTATTCCTCTGCTGCCTCAGCCTGACCTGATGTCCAGTGGGCTCTTTGCACCTGCCGCGCTGACGTCACAACCGCATGCGCAAATGCGGCTCTTTTTTCTGCTTTGAGTTACCATGACAGCTAGAAAAGACAAAGTCTTATTTCAGACGCAAATAAAACAATACTATGAACATTGCTGTCTTCCTAATATAATGGGCTTTTAAGTTTTCATGGATTTCCAAACGGTCCTGAATTAAGAAGACGGTGGCTTGTAAATATTCGTGGCTACCAGTTAAAGCTAACGCTGCACAGCAAAGTTTACAGCCTTCACTTCACTCCGGATCAACTTCTTCAGCCTAAAGCAGAAGGTAAAGGAGCCTCCTGTGTTATTTCCATGGAATCACTTCTGTATTCAGCCTGAAAGAGTTTATGGGAACCAGAGAGCAGACCAGAGCCAGACAGCCGAGCTACTGATCCGCCTGTACACACTGCTGTAAACACCGTCCTGCTTCACAAGAAACATGCAAAACTATAATAAAACTAAATAACACGGAGACCTTAAGGAACACAGTTATATTTTTCTAAAAGCAACAACTGAACCTGAACCGTCAGCTGAACTAGAACTCTGACACCAGAGCTGCTCTACTGTTAAGCTATGGGCTTGTTGTTCCTCAGGCTTCAGAAGCAAAAAGCCTGAACCGTAAAATCCCCGTTACTTGGTCTCTGACACTAACGACAATAAACCACGTAATATACTTGAACATAAGGTAAAAACATTGTCCGTTAATGAATGATGAAAAATGTTTAGATACTTGAATAGAACATTTTTACAAGACAAATGTCTAGCATAAGCTAAAGCTAATGTTAGCCACAAAGTTTAAAGAAAGTAAAACTCACCTTCATATCTGTGAATAACGAGACAAACATCTTAAAACCTTTCTCCAGTTTATTGTCGGGGCTTCGGATCGATGTTCATCATGAATTGTTACCTTGGACAAGCCCTGCAGACGCCCAGGGTGAAGAGCCTTTTTCAATAGGTCGGAAACGATTGAGCCGCTTTTCCCCGAACGCGGAAGCTGAGGAGCAAAGAGCCCGTTACCATCAGCTAATATCCATTATTATCAGTTATTATCAGTTATTCTTTGTGATCGATACGACGAGGAACAAAAAGTCACATTTACTGCCAGAAATAATAACAAATATTACAAATATTTCAGAATTAGCTCCGAAAAATCAGAGATTTTAACTGGAAAAAGAAAAAAGTCACCAAAACAAACAAACAAAGAAACTTCTGGAAAATATGATTATCAGATGTTCAATATTATTTCATTTTAATGCAGACAGGATGATTTTAATATTTTATTAACAGGTTTTATTGATTCTGGTGCTGCCGGCCCTTTAAGAGCGTTCATGTTGTCTAATCCTGATTTAATCTGAAGATAAATTAGAAACAAGTTCAGGATTACAAACTCAGATTAGGATTATCTGAACTATACCAATTATTACTGTAGATTACTGCCTGTTTACTGATCGACTGATCAGTGATTTATTGATTGGTCATCAGTCTGCAGATATTTTATTAAAGTCTTTTTATATTAGTATGTTAGATTACATTAAAAGATGCAAATAAATTATTTTTATTTTTATTTCCTGAACGGCGCCGCGGGTCGGGTCAGCAGCCGGGCCGGCTGGATCATCAATATGAGCCGCCGGGGCTGATGGGAAAACGTGACAGAGACGCCGCCGGCAGCAGACGTCCCACCACAGAGACAGACTGAGACAGACTGTCCACTGGGAGCTCAGGGTGAAGAGACACGACCTTCATGTGACCTTCATGTGACCTTGATGACCTTGGCATCACCAGGCAGCAGAAACACCAACATGGCGTCAGTGAGGTCACCAGTATATTTTCAAAATAAAAGATCAGAACCATCCCCTGAACACCTGGAGCTCCACAGACCTGAAACAGTCCAGCTCTGTCAGAGGCAGATGACCTTTGACCTGGTGTGGAGGCAGGTGAGTCACGCTGATCGCCCACCGCCGCCGTGACTCGGCGAGGCGTTCTCACGCCTCCTCAGCAGGTTACATAAAGAGGCAGAGGAGCTGGTGAGTGATGTCACTTCCTGTCTGATGCGACCAATCAGCTGCTGAGGATCAAACTGATCCAGTTGGATGAAGTGAACCAGAACCGCAGGGTGATCCAATCAGAACCAGAACCAGAACCGCAGCGCTCCATTATTCATTCATGATTTCTCCAACTGTAAAGTTTCAGAGATTTATTCATTTACTCTGATTGCTGTAACAACCTGCTGTGACCTTTGACCCCTGCTGTAGCCTAACGTTTTGACCCAATGCTTTAAGATGAGGAATCACGTGATGCGTTCACGTTCCGGTCCAAAGGCAGGAAAATGCATCAGCGCTTCTGTCTGTTGACTTTCTGGAAACATGTCAACGTGACGTCACACAAATGATCGGGTTTTAGTGAATTAGAACCGGAAGTGTGGCATTTCTGTCCGATTTTTTCACGACCCCTTCACGGACCGTGGGACCGCTTACACCCATAAACACAACATGCATTAATCCGCTTGTTTTACCGAGTCAGAACCGGGTCAGAACCGGACCGTGGAAGCACTCACCATGTTCCCCGCGGCGGGTCGCGGTTCCTCCGCCTTCACTGCGGCCCCGGGGCCCCGCGGAGCCCCGCGGAGCCCCCCGCACCGACCGACTCCATGGCTCCCCGGGTCCGCAGCAGCAGGCAGGGCGGTGGGCTAACCATCCATCAGAACCGGGACCGGGACCGGGCTGGGAGGACGGAGACCCGGTTCTCAGCTACACGGACTGCTGGAGCATCCAGGCTGCGGTCCGGTCCGGATGATGAAGGCGGTGCGTCAGGAGGAAGAGGAGGAGGAGGCAGCAGGCCTGTGAGGCGACCCCTGCTGGCGGAGCTAATAAATGCAGCTGTAGCAGCACCGCTAGCTTGATGCTAACTGGTCTAATGAAACCAGCAGAAACACCGGAACCACTGGAGAGACACGACGAAGGAGGCAGTTTTACACCGAACCTGACAATTTAGAGCTAAATAATTCTCCAAAAAATGGCCATTTCTGAGATTATTTTACAAATTTTATGATTTATTTAGTTCGACTTTTGAAACTCCGAAATTTCCTTGTATTTTCTCGAAAATGTAAAAGATTAATCTGAATCTGAATATGAGTTTTTCAGCAGAAATGGATTCTTTTCTTCTATCTGCAATGACTCTAATAGTCCATCATAGAAACCCGTTAAATAAAAGCTGTAAATAAATTTGTAGAAATGAACTAAATCTCTAAAATGCAGCCAGAAATCTGGACGTTTCTCCCGTCAGGATCACAGGATCTGACAAGGTTTCCTCAGTTCTGGGGAAACTCCGGCTCTTCTGCAACATCACATCTTTAATAATCCAAACAGGAAACCAGATGATCAGCCCTGGAAAAAAACTAAAGAAAATCACAGGGAAACACGGTGGTGGCAGCATCATGATGCGGAGCGTCAGTCAGTCTGGAACAGAAACGTTTCTGCATAATTTTGAATTATCTGCATCAAACTAAAAATAAAACACAAAGTCAAGATGATGATCGCTGCTGGACGTCTCCCAGTGCAGACGGGGAGCTGCAACTGGACCAGCAGGTGGTGACTGGTTTATAGAGCAGCTGTCACTGGTTTACTGTCCCATTAGGACTGGAAAACTGTTTTAAAGTGGTTTAAGGCTGGACTACAGGTCCAAACTGGTCCAGAACTGGTTTGGAAAAGCTGATGAGACGAATCAAACACCAGACTTGCTGTGTGACCAGTGGATGTCCTGGATGTTTGTACTGGTTCCAGTCTGAGTGTTTGGCTGCAGCTTTAAACTTTCACACAACAAAACAAAACATTTCATTAAATAGTTTATTCAACTTTATAGATCAGAAAGAGAAACATGAATAAAAGTATCAAACAGGATCAACATGCAGAATTTAAATGATTTATAAAATGTTTCTGTTCATTTCAAAATAGGTTTTTTTCTAAGTAATAAATCACAAATACAAAATTCTCAGATTGTAGAATAAAATCCTCTTCATGCTGTTATAATAATTAATAAAATAATCCATGAAGGCACAGGGAGAACACAGTCAGGCCTTAGCAAGCTACATGCTAACCAGATGTTAGCACCTAGCTACATGCTAACCAGATGTTAGCACCTAGCTACATGCTAACTAGATGTTAGCACCTAGCTACATGCTAACTAGATGTTAGCACCTAGCTACATGCTAACCAGATGTTAGCATTTAGCTCTGATCGCCTCTGATTTTAGTCTCTTTAGACTAAAAAACTAAACCAACAATAAAAACTAAATAAAAACTAAACCAACATTAATAAAAACTAAACCAACATTAATAAAAACTAAATAAAAACAATATTAGCAGAAAAAAACAAACTGATGAGAAATGCTGCTGAGTCATAAATCTTTGCATTCCTGTCATTTATTAGTTTGTATAATTTCATTTAAAATCTGTTACTTTATTATTAAATGTGTGCTGTAATTATCTCCAGCAGGTGAACGTGGTGATATTTGGCCTTCAGGGGGCGCTATAACAACTAACAGGCCCTGCTAAAATATTATAAACTGATCCAAAAACTAATTTTATGTTTTTATCTTCCTGAACATCAACATGATGAATCTGTGGAGTGATTTTCTACTTCCTGATGAGACTGACTGCAGAACATGAAGAAGCTGTAAACGGTTTCAGAAAGCAGGAGAGCGAGTGCTGCCACCTTCAGGCTCGGGGGAGGAAGCGCAGGTTGATGGGTCTGGATGGGATCAGGAGAGTTCTGGTTTTAGGCTCAACGAGAGGAGAGTCCACTTCAGGATGAACGTCGTAGTGCTGCATCACCTGGAGGACACACACAGGAAACACACACACACAGGAAACACACACACACAGAAAACACACAGAGTCAGGAAACACAGAGTCAGGAAACACACACACACAGGAAACACACACACACAGAAAACACACACACACAGGAAACACACACACACAGGAAACACACACACACAGAAAACACACACACACAGGAAACACACACACACAGGAAACACACACACACAGAAAACACACACACACAGGAAACACACACACACAGGAAACACACAGAGTCAGGAAACACAGAGTCAGGAAACACACACACACAGGAAACACACACACACAGGAAACACACACACACAGAAAACACACACACACAGGAAACACACACACACAGGAAACACACACACACAGAAAACACACACACACAGGAAACACACACACACAGGAAACACACAGAGTCAGGAAACACACACAGGAAACCCGACACATGGCGTTCTGACTAAAACCAGGAAGATAGAGCACATAACAGCAGTTCTAAAGTCCCTCCACTGGCTCCCTGTAGCTCAAAGAATAGACTTTAAAATCCTGTTGTTAGTTTATAAATCACTGAACGGCTTAGCACCACAATACATTAAAGATCTGCTGTTGTTGTATCAACCTTCCAGACCTCTCAGGTTCTGGTTCTGGTTCTGCTCTGCATCCCCAGAACCAGAACCAAACGAGGAGAAGCAGCTTTCAGCATCTATGCACCACAAATTTGGAACAAACTTCCAGAAAACTGTAAAACAGCTGAAACACTGACTTCCTTTAAATCTCAACTAAAACCCACCTGGTTAGGATTGTATTTGAAATGTAATCAATTACAAATTTATTGATGGAACTTGACTTAATGCTTTGTTTTGATTATTGATTCTATGTTGCTTTGTGTTTCTGTGTTTGTAATGATGTAAAGCACTTTGAAATGTCTTGCTGCTGAAATGTGCTATACAAATAACATTTGATTGATTGATTGATTGATTGATTAAATAGATCAAACACACTGGTCTCTCTCTCTCTCCTCACCCTGGACAGAGCCAGGTGCATCTCCATCTCTGCCAGCCTCTTGCCCACACAGCCTCTCACGCCGACGCCAAACGGGATGAAGCTGTAAGGATGGTGGTGGTAGAAACCGGGCGTGGCTCTGCCGCTGTGGCTGCTGGGAGATTCCTGCTGCAGCCAGCGCTGCGGCAGGAACTCCTCCGGCGCCGTGAACTCCACCTCATCGTGGGACGCAGCGTAGTGACACAGATGGAACTGAGTCTGCAGGGGACAGAGGGACAGACAGGCAGTGAGGACAGACAGAGGGACAGACAGGCAGTGAGGACAGACAGAGGGACAGACAGGCGGCTGCTGCAGCTCTTCCTCCTCCTACCTTCTTAGGGAACCAGAACCCGTCCACCACCACCTCGTTCTCTGACACCAGCCGTCCATTTCCATGCACCACCGGATACAGGCTGCAACACACACACACACACACACACACACACACACACACACACACACACACACACACACACAGATCAGGACCTTCCTGTCTCTCTGCGTGTTGTAAAACGCTGCATGAAGCTCAGACTGAAACATGATGAACACGGTGGTGGCAGCATCATGGCTGTCGCACCATGAACCTTTGTGGCTCCAGTGTCCCTTATATGGAAGTGGGCTGACAGGAAGGAGGAAGACATGTGGTAAATGTCGCCGGGTCCGGGAATCGAACCCTCGACGGCCGCGTCGCCACCACGACACGCCCAGCAGGAATGTTTGAGAGAAAAACTGTTTAAAACTTTATTTCAGTGACTGTAACCTGCAGGCTGGTTAGAATAAAGTCAGAGAAATGATTTCAATTATTTTAATCAATTTAAAATGATTTCTATTATTTTAATCAATTTAAAATGATTTCAGTTATTTTAATCAGTTTAAAATGATTTCAGTTATTTTAATCAGTTTAAAATGATTTAAATTATTTTAATCAATTTAAAATGATTTCAATTATTTTAATCAATTTAAAATGATTTAAATTATTTTAATCAGTTTAAAATGATTTCAGTTATTTTAATCAGTTTAAAATGATTTAAATTATTTTAATCAATTTAAAATGATTTAAATTTATTTTAATCAGTTTAAAATGATTTAAATTATTTTAATCAATTTAAAATGATTTAAATTATTTTAATCAATTTAAAATGATTTCTATTATTTTAATCAGTTTAAAATGATTTAAATTATTTTAATCAGTTTAAAATGATTTAAATTATTTTAATCAATTTAAAATGATTTCAATTATTTTAATCAATTTAAAATGATTTCAATTATTTTAATCAGTTTAAAATGATTTCTATTATTTTAATCAATTTAAAATGATTTCTATTATTTTAATCAGTTTAAAATGATTTAAATTATTTTAATCAGTTTAAAATGATTTAAATTATTTTAATCAATTTAAAATGATTTCAGTTATTTTAATCAGTTTAAAATGATTTAAATTATTTTAATCAATTTAAAATGATTTCTATTATTTTAATCAATTTAAAATGATTTAAATTATTTTAATCAATTTAAAATGATTTCAGTTATTTTAATCAGTTTAAAATGATTTAAATTATTTTAATCAGTTTAAAATGATTTCAATTATTTTAATCAATTTAAAATGATTTCAATTATTTTAATCAGTTTAAAATGATTTAAATTCTGGTTCATCTTTTATCCCGACTTTAATTTAAGTTCATCTCCATCTGGACTTTTTCTGTTTCTTTGTTTTTATTTCAACTCGCAGGAACCTGACAGTCAGAACATGGAGGATTTACAGTGGGCTTTGACTAGGCCCTTCTGATCAGAACCAGTTCTGTTTTGACCAGTTGGGTCTGATGAGGTTCTGTGAAACTAAACGGGTCCAAAAAGGAAAAACCTAAAAGTCTGAGGAGGTTTTTGTCTTAAAAACATTTAGTCTCCGATTTCAGCTGATTTATGACAGTTTGAGAAAAACTTTGATTTGAGACGATATTCTGGAATATTCTGACGATATTCTGGAATATTCTGATGATATTCTGACGATATTCTGGAATATTCTGACGATATTCTGGAATATTCTGATGATATTCTGACGATATTCTGGAATATTCTGGAATATTCTGATGATATTCTGGAATATTCTGACGATATTTTCACCACTTCCTGCTTCCTGCGGTGTTGTGGGCGGGGCGTCTCACCGCAGCGTCTCCTTGACGACGGCCCTCAGGTAGGGCATCCTGGCCAGGTGCGGCGCGCCGGGCGGCTGGCGGTCGGGGCAGACGGCGTCGACCTCGGCCTGCAGCCGGTTCTGGGCGGGTCGGTCCCGGGCCAGGTGGTACAGAGCCCAGGACAGAGTGTTGGACGTCTGGAGGAGGAAATGTTCAGAGTTCAGAGATTCAATATTTGATCAGAACCGGTCACTTCAGAACCCAGATTAGGAGGATAATCCCAGATTAGCTGATTATTAAAAATCCACAGGAATACTGTCATTTTTTTATATTTCATTTGTTCTAAACATTTTTATTCTTATCCAGAAAATATCTCATCTGTATTTAATTAGTGTTTATATTTGGAAACATTTTGGTTCATTTAGATCCTCTGTAGTTATGAGATTATAGAGATTAGGATTAAATCAGGAGCGATTGATCTGAGTTTTATAAATGAATCATTTTGATTTAGATTTGATACATAATATAAATATTGTGACAGAATCAGATCAGGTTCAGTTTGTTCTGTTGATCTGCAGGAACAAAAACAAAAAGTTATTAATAATAATAATTCATAATCAGCAGCAGTTCTGGTTCCTCAGATCCTCAGAGCAGAAAAACGTCGACGCAGCAAAAAGTTTCCTAAAGCTGCAGCTGAACCAACGAAGGTTCAAAGGTCAAACAGGAAATATTGAAGTGATTCTGATTCTCCATCTCTGCCTCAGAGGAACTGATTCTGTTCAGGTCTGAACCTGTTCAGTTACCATCTGAATGCTTCAGCTGTGACTCATCCACCGGCCCGGCCCGACCCGACCCGACCCAGAGCCAATCCAGAACCGAGCAGCAACACGGCGAGGCGGAGCGTTGAGAGCGAGTCGGGGCAGGTCTCTGTTATCGATCCGGTTCATCTGAGAACCAACTTCAGGAAAACGACGAAAAACGACGACTAACTTTAAAACATCTTCAGCTTCAGGGGAGAAACAGGAAGTGGTCATTACGACATTAACATCAGCTTTTATGAACTTCCTGTCGGCAGCAGAGGAAACAGAAACAGTTTGAAGAAACAAGAAAACATTTTCCTGAACGACAGGCAGAGCTTTGACCTTTGACCTTTGTGTAGCGTTAGCATGTAGCAGGTCAGTTATCAGTTAGTTTGGTTTGCTCTCAATAAATGTCGACTAAAGATGTTGAATAAAAAACATAATTAGTTTTTTCTCCTCTGTTTGTTCAAAGAGTCAATAAATTCATTAAATGTGAAATTATTTAAATGTTGATGTAAAACTTTCCTAACAAAAACTAAAGGGAATGTTTGCTAACAGTTAGCTAAAATAATTCATCACTATTTTTATCTGAAGGACGTAGAAAAAACATTTTCACCACAAAACAAACTAAAATCTGGAGCTTAATCTGGTCTAATCTGAGTTCAGTGTTTCCGTCGTTGCCATGGCGTCACACCCTGACAGCGGACCAGGCCTCACGGCGGCGAGCGGCGCTGCTCACCGTGTCCACGCCGCCCAGCATCAGCTCCGTCACGCTGATGTAAACCTCGCCTCTGCTCAGCCTATCAGACGACAGCAGGTACGTCAGGAACATCCCCTCGCCGCCGCCGCCGCCGCCAGGCTGCGCCGCCAGCTCCGCCATCCGCCTGTCCACCAGCTTCTGAGCTGCAGAGCACAGACCTGATACTGGATCCGTTTACTGGGACCAGTTCAGTGTTTCAGGAAGTCCAGCAGGTGACCTACCTACGCCGTAGAGGTCGTCCCAGGCCTGGACGAAGCGTCCCCAGAAGGGGAGGAGCCCGCGGCTCCAGCGCGGCAGCAGCACCACCTGGTCGGACAGCGTCAGCATGTCGTTGACGGCGGCGATGAAGCGCAGCGTGTCGGCAGGGATTTCCTCCTGCAGGCAGCCGAGGCGCGTCTCGAACAGGACGGCAGAAATACCTGCAGGGCGGCAGAACGTCAGCTGCTGGAGAGAGCACAGCCAAACCGCCAACACGAAGCCCCGCCCCCAGTCTGAAGCCCCACCCCCGCCAACACGAAGCCCCACCCCCGCCAACACGAAGCCCCGCCCCCAGTCTGAAGCCCCGCCCACCTTCAAAGCCAAACTTGTAGAGCTCGGAAGCCAGGTCGGGCACGGTGGCGCCGTCGGGGCTGCGGCGGCGCAGCAGCTCCAGCCGGGCCAGCAGGTCGTCCACCACGGTCTGGACCACGGGGGCGAAGGCCGACACCTCTCTGGGTCGCAGCATCTTGGGGTTCAGGACGCTGCGGATCCGGTGCCACTCCGGTCCAGAGCTGCAGAACCACAGGAGACCCGATCACCGGTCAGACTTGAAACATTTTATCAGGAGCCTGAAGATGCTTCATGAGAAACCAGACATTTCTATTTAGGGGCACGTTGTCATGACAACTGATTAAAGTCACAATTCAGAGATTATAACCAGACTTATTTTTTTAGGGGCCTGGACCAGGTTCTGATCCGGTTCTGAATTCCCCTGCAGCAGACGGACTCTGGACTCACTCCACATGCAGGCCGTACGCCTGCCCCCTCAGGTCCCGGTACTCCTTCCAGTGCGGCAGCTCGACCCGGACCGGGTACCGGCCCTCCTGCTGGATCACCTGGGCGATGAGCCGCGGACTCGCCACGTTCACCAGCTGGAACGGACCGAACCGGGACCGCCATATGGGGCCGTACCGCCGCTTCTGGAGGCACTGGGGGAAACAGAGGAGTCAGGATGGTGGAACACACACACACTATAACACACACACACCCCAACACACACACACTATAACACACACACACTATAACACACACACACACTGTAACACACACACACTATAACACACACACACACTGTAACACACACACACCAAAACACACACACACACTGTAACACACACACGCCATCACACACACACACACTGTAACACACACACGCCATCACACACACACCAACACACATGCCATCACACACACAGAATAACACACACACTGTAACACACACACACACACACCGTAACACACACACTGTAACACACACACACTGTAACACACACTGTAACACACACACACCGAAACACACACACACACTGTAACACACACACACACACTGTAACACACACACACTGTAGCCCAGCATCTGGTTGCTCAGCAGAGAAGCTGCAGCCAGAACTTCCTGTGTTTCAACCAGCAGAACATTAACATTAATTATTAAATAGAACATTTCTGAAGAAAGTGTGGCAGCCGGTTCTGATGCTAAAGGTTAGCATCACAGCTAAAGTAAGCTACAGTGTCGTCAATAGCAGGTGGAGAATCAATATTTTGTTGACAACATGAACTGAATCCATTCAGGATTCGGACATTAATGGAGAAGCTACAATTAGCCGAGATGCTAATGTTAGCCTAAATGCTAACACTAGCATCATGACAGAAAACCGTAGAGACATTTCTAAAACATTTTACACTCGGTGTGACGTCATGAGCAGATTTCATACCAACACAGGAAATTTGTAGGCGAGTTCAGAAAGTTCTGGGCTCAGAACCAGAACCGAACTGCCGGTTTCAGCTGCACTCTGAGTTTCAGGCAGCTGGAAATTTGGCTCGTTTGTTGCTAATTATGCCGCCATTTTCACTTTTATCGCCAATAAAAGTAAAAGTTCTGATGCTGAACAAACGAACCGGACCGACGGTAGAATAACAGGAACCAGAAATATGAAATAACTGCGGTTGGTTCATTTAACCACAGAATTAATCATTTACATCCATTTCACACACAAGAAACGATGCAGAGAAAAGGAAAAGCTAACAGAGATGTTAGCATCATCTCATGGTTCTGGTGTCGGTTCTGCTGGTTTTAACATTAACTCAGTTTTCACTCAACATGCTGAACATTTGGACCTGCAGTTGATCCACAAACCCAGCAGCAGCAATGATCTGATGATTTATGTTGAATCTAAATGAATATTTGAATAAATTAAAACTTCGGATCCAAATGGACCAAATGGACCCGGCGGTTCTGAAAGCTCAGACTGTTAAACGGATCATCGCAGAAATATTTCAGCTTCAGCAGCTAAATAAAATCATTTTATATTTAAAGTTTCAGTCAAGAATGTTTCATCTTAGCTGAAGCACAAAATGAACATTTTAGTTAAAAAAGCAAAACATTGAAATTTACAAGTAAAATGAAGAAAATCTCTTTAGTCAGACATTTTCTAATTCCTTTCAAACATTTAGATATTATTGGCATTAATGCAGGAGAATAATCACATCTATATCTATAGATCTATATTTGGCTGAAGGACGCAGACAGAAAGAAAAGATTTAGAATATTTCAGAACAGAAACTAAATAAAAGGAAATAAACCTGAAAGGTGAAGAGACTCAGAGAGAGAGAGAGAGAGCTGCAACAGTGTGTGTGTGTGTGTTACCTGCAACTGTGTGTGTGTGTGTGTGTTACCTGCAGGTGTGTGTGTTAGTGTGTGTTACCTGCAGCAGTGTGTGTGTTAGTGTGTGTTACCTGCAGCAGTGTGTGTGTGTGTGTGTTACCTGCAGCAGTGTGTGTGTTAGTGTGTGTTACCTGCAGCAGTGTGTGTGTTAGTGTGTGTTACCTGCAGCAGTGTGTGTGTTAGTGTGTGTGTTACCTGCAGCAGTGTGTGTGTTAGTGTGTGTTACCTGCAGCAGTGTGTGTGTTGGTGTGTGTGTGTGTGTTACCTGCAGCAGTGTGTGTGTTAGTGTGTGTGTGTGTTACCTGCAGCAGGTGTCCTCTAGCTCCGTAGCCCCTGATGAACAGCCAGTACAAGGTGGTGAACCAACTGGGTCCCGGAAGCTCCGCGGCGCTCTTCAGCCTCCTCCGCGGCTCTGCGGCCGCCGGTTCGCTCAGGCTCCTCTGAGCCCAGACCGAGGTTCCGGTTCTGGTTCCGGCTCCGAGCCGCAGCGGTCTCTGGGTCCGGGTGGAGAGCGCTGCGAGGCGGAGAGCCCCGGCTGCAGCCGCCCGGCAGCCGTCCATGGTGCTGCCTGTTAGCCCGATGCATCGGCTGATGCTCCGCTTTAATACACGGAGCTTTGCGTGGCGCCCCCTGCAGGCGGACACCGGAATAACAAACAGTGAGGCTTCTGTAGGTCGCGCTGTTGAAACTGGATCAATAATCAACTAACATTAAAGAGAACCAAAGATTTATTCACCATCAATAAATAAATACTGACTTATCACAAACTTTGTTCTAATATTCTATATCTGCTCAGCTAACCATAAGTTAATATCTATCTATCTATCTATCTATCTATCTATCTATCTATCTATGTCATCAGAGAACAGGATTAAAGTGAACGAAAGAAACTATCTTCTGTTCAGACTGAATAAAATCCTGCAGTGATTTTTATTTGCCAACATTAAAACTTCATCATTGAAAACCATAAAAAATATAAATATTAAAATAAACATATTTATCAGTGAGAAACTTTAACCAGCTAAAATCAGCACATAAACCACATAAATAAGAATAATTAATCAAATAAAAAACAAAATCTTTAGAAAAATTAGACAAGATTACAAAATGATTTGATGATTTTTTATCATTTCTCTCCACTGATCCTGTGGTCAAAATGTTTACTTAAAGTTTAATGATGAATTAGATTAACAATAAAACTTATTATGAGCAAACTGATGGACTAGATAGATAGATAGATAGATAGATAGATAGATAGATAGATAGATAGATAGATAGATAGATAGATAGATAGATAGATAGATAGATAGATAGATAGATAGATAGATAAATCTTTATTGTCATTGTCACAAGAACAACAAAATTTAAAAAGTGCCATCAGTCAGTGCATACGCTTAAAAACAAAAAATAACTGTCTCACAATTTACACACAATGTAAGAAATAACAAATAACTGGTAAAAAAACAACAACACACAAACAAAAACAAACTAATAAATAAGATCAGCCACATTCTCACATACATCATTTATGATGATTAATGGTTGTTTTTGATTGCATTTAGTTTTGTTATTGCTGTCGGGTAGAAACTGTCTCTGAGACGGTTGGTTCTGGTTCTGGTTGCTCTGTATCTTCTGCCTGAAGGCAGCAGTGTGAACAGAGAAGGTCCGGGGTGAGAAGTGTCCTTTGTGATGTGTTGTGCTTTTCTTAGACAGCGGTCGCTGTGCAGGTCCTCCAGTGAGGGGAGAGGGCAGCCAATGATTTTTTGGGCTGTATTCACAACCCTTTGGAGAGCTTTCCTTTGAGCCGTAGTGCTGCTGTTATACCAGACGCAGATACAGTAGGTCAGTATGCTCTCTATGGAGCACTTGTAGAAGGACACCAGCAGCTTCTCCTTGATGCTGTTCCTCCTGAGAACCCTCAGGAAGTTCAGTCTTTGCTGGGCCTTTTTTATCAGCTCCAAGGTGTTCATGTTCCATGTGAGGCCCTGCTCAATGTAGACCCCCAGGAAACGGAAATCAGCTACCCTCTCCACACATTTTCCCCCAATGGTTAGTGGTGTAATGTCCGTTTTATTCCTCCTGTAATCTATTATGAGTTCTTTTGTCTTTGAGTTGTTGAGGAGCAGATTGTTCTCCCTGCACCACTGCAACAGCCGCTCCACCTCACCCCTGTAGGCGGACTCGTCGCCTCCTGAGATGAGCCCCACCACTGTGGTGTCATCAGCAAACTTGATGATGGTGTTGCTGTGGTGGGCAGAGGTGCAGTCGTATGTGTACAGACAATAGAGCAGGGGGCTCAGCACACAGCCCTGTGGAGAGCCAGTACTAAGGCTGAGGGCAGTGGATGTATGTTTTCCCACCCTAACTCTCTGCTGTCGGTTGGTCAGGAAGCTCAGAATCCACATGCAGGTGGAGTGAGGGAGGCCCAGGTCCCCCAGTTTGTCCACCAGTCTGTGAGGGAGGATGGTATTAAAAGCAGAGCTGTAGTCTACAAAGAGCATCCGCACATAGCTCCCCTGCTGCTCCAGATGTGACAGAGCAGCATGGAGGGCCGTGATCACAGCGTCCTCTGTGGATCTGTTGGCTCTGTAGGTGAACTGGTGGGGGTCAAAGCCAGGAGGGAGAAGTGCTGTGATGTGACCCCGGACCAGGTTTTCAAAACACTTCGTCACCACAGGGGTTAGTGCCACTGGCTGGTAGTCGTTGAGGCAGGAGATGTGAGGTTTCTTGGGTATGGGGACTATGGTGGAAGATTTCAGGCAGGATGGGACTGTAGACAGGGCTAGGGACTGGTTGAAGATCCTGGTGAAGACTCCAGCCAGCTGATCGGCGCAGTCTTTCAGGTCCAGGGACGCCATCAGGTCCAGCAGCCTTCCTTGGGTTGACGGCCGCAGTGTGCGCCTCACCTTGTGCTCCTCTACAACGAGGGGTGTGGTGTTGTGACTAAATGGAAACGTCAATAAAGATTTGTAAATAATTAGACAAGTGAAATAACCAACATTCAGGAGGAGACGTTCATTATTCATCTATTTATTAGAATCGTTATTAATATTGACACTGAGTTAATATCGGCTGCTCTGATTGGCTCTCCTCCTCACACAGACATGTTGTGTCCACCAGTTTCAGTATAGAGTCCAGGTCTCATCCTGTCTTCTTCCCATGAAGGGTTCAGTTCAGGTTCTCTTTCATATTCAACATTTTATCATGAAGCCATGAAAGCGACAGGCCTTCACCGGTCGGTTCAACGACACGACGACTCCAACAGTGTAAACTCTGGCAGAGAAACTGAGACTGAAAACTGAGACTGAAGAAAGTTTCTGGTTTGCAAATATCTAAAAAAAAAAATAAGGGATTTAGGTAAGACATATTTATTGCTAAGTCAATGGAAAGATCCCAAATTGTTCTCTATGAAAAGGTCCTTAAAACGAGCAGGACCCTCCGGTGCGTCTCCAGGAATATCCCATCCTGAACAGATGGTGTAAAACATGGATAAAAATGATGGAGTTTAAAGTATTTAATAAACTGGCCTCATATTCTCAGCCAGTTTCACTGGCGGCTTTAAAACAGGGTTAGATGGAGAGAGAGGGGAACAGAGCACAGCTGGATGGGTAGATTGTTACCACTATGTAGCTCCATAGACACCCAGGTTTTAGGAAAAATTAAAACAAACACTGAGCAGCTAAGGTTGGAGGCCCAAAAATAAAACCAGAAACTGGGGGAGGCAAAGACCCCCTGCTGTTTAGGGTCTGGAGTTGTAGTTTATGAAACCTTGGGCCAAATGAAAGACCAAAGACTCGAGTCCAGCTCATTAAAAATAGTAGGAATAAAATAGGTAATGCCTGAAAGGTATAGAAATGTAGGTAGAATCATCATGTCAGTGGAGTTGATGCGTCTCACATGGAAAAGGGCGTCCAGTCGGTCAGGGGTCCTTCACTTGGTTCAACAGCTGAATCAAATTTGAACAGGTTTCCTGTTTTCTTGTTTTCTACCCTGTGATACCAAAGTCTGTGAATTTCTGTCTCTCAACCTGAACGGCAGATTAGCTCAATCTGACATATTAGCTTTATTAGTGTGGGGAAAAGCTCACTGTTGGTAAAGCTCAGCTTATACCCAGAGATCTGACCCAACTGGCTAAATATATCGAGAGCAAGAGGCAGTGAGGTTGATGGTTTGGAAATAAAAGGTAAAAGGTCATCTGCATAGCAGGCTATACTTACAGTACCTGCTGCGCCCTGAGGAAAAGCAGCCACCTGTGTTTCTGGAGTCAGCCCTCGGTAGAACGTTGCTCCTTTATTCCTGTGGTTCTGGAATGAACTGTTGAGCCTCCTTCACCGAACCGAGAAGTTTTTGGCACCGCTGGATTGCGTAATGCGAAGACGTGCTGGGAAGAGAAGAGGCGGCCTCAGGCCCCGCTTGTAGAGCTCCGCCATGATGTCCTTATTGTCTGCATGTTGGGCCAGGACGTCTGGGCCGTAGTCCTCCACAATACGAACAGACGCACCTCCGTAGTCGAGCTTCCCTCTCCTCCTGGCTTCCGGAGCGATGAGGTCTTTGGTCAGGTATCGATGAAGGATCACCGGGTCCTGCGGGCCGTTTAGCTACCAGAGAGCGGTGCGCTCTATCGAGCTCTGGTGGAGACGGAGCTCCTCTTTCCCAAATAACTCGCAGAGAAGGTTGGAGAAAAAGTGAGTATGGCGCCCACTTTCAGAGTCTTCGGGCAGACCGAGGATGAGGATGTTCTGCCGTCCGCTGTGGCTCTCCAGGGCACTTTATCTTTTAGCTTGGCGTTGTCTTCACGGAGAGCCGCACAGGAGTCTTCGAGGCCAGCCGCTCGCTGGCCCAGATCCTCTAAGGAGGAGACTGGCTCTGCCTGTTCCTCCAGGGTTTGCTGCACCTGGTCCAGCTTGGAGCTCAGCTTGTTGGCAGAAGATCTGGACTCAGATTTCAGATGCTCACCGTGATAGCCTCTAGCGTTAAGCTAGCGTCCTCCTTCTTACAGGCCATCACTACTGAGTAAATAATCTAAAACACCAGCCAAGATGTTTCTGTATTGATGGGTGGCGTAGAATTAGCTTTCTGTGGGTGAATTTAGGTAAAAGGCTGGATTTTTCCGGAGCAGTCCGTCGCTACGTCTACCCTGTCCACATGGCAAAATGCAGATGGTCTGAAGACATAAATCCGTTCACAGAACTGGGTCGTAGGGAACCTTCAACCTGCAGAGGTGGAGGAAAGCTACTGGACAGTAGCCATAGCTGCCCTGGGAGTCTGACAGGACCGCCGGGCAGCCAAGGTGGGTGAAGATGGAGACGGACGGAGCGAGGACTCAAACCGGCAACTCCCAGATTACCGGATGAACTCCTGCCACCATCATCCAGAAGGGCTGATCTCTGAGGTGGAGCTGGGCGGATCCACCTGTGGCAGAAAAGGAATCAGAACGGTTCAAACGGTTCTGTTGAGAAATGTAGACATTTATCTATGATGCTAGCTGAGAGTAAAACTCAGAGAACATCTAACATCATCCACCTCTAACCTAGCATAACGGTGCCGGCTGTGCAGCTGCTGCTAGCAGAACAACCAATGAGGCCAGAGCTGCTAAACCACAAAGCAGCAGCATGTTCAGGTCAAACGGAGCAAGTCTGAAGGTCACCAGCTGCTGCTGGACTCCTGAAGTCCAGAGAAGACAGACGAGGACTGGGAGAGTTTTCTAGGGAGGGAGGCTCAGAGAGAGATGGACCAGTTCTTCTCCTGTTTGGTCCCAACCCGACCACCGGTTGCTGGGCCTGCGGATGGCGGTACTCTATCAAATCCTCACCATGGAAACCAAGTTTCAATCTATCCACTTCCTGTGCTGCTCCCATTTTCTTTCTTTCTTATTATTTTATCTTTATTGATTCTCAAGAAAGTATCATTTCCATGACCTTTGGCCTCACCATTTGAAATAAGGTGGACAAGTAGAGCATTACATTAAGGGGCGTGCTGTGGTGGCGCAGGGGGTTAGCACGCCCCACATTTGGAGGCCTTAGACCCGCGGACGTTGCGGGTTCGACTCCCGGTCCCGACGACCTTTACCGCATGTCCTCCTTCAAAAAATGGCGCCGGCTCAGCTGTAACTGCAAAATAATTTCCCTGCTGGGATGAATAAAGTCATTCTTCTTCTTCTTCATTATAACGGTCAGAACAAAGATGTAGCTTCACTTCCCTGAAAAAGATTAGAAAGTAAGGAGTAAAGAGAGTGAAAGAAGAAACCAAAGAAAAGAAAACATTTATTTAGAAATGTAAAAAGCAAACCACCAAAAAATAAAATACACCCAACAAAAACATAGTATAAAATAATGATGAAGTCTGGCTGTCATAGGAGTTTAATCAAGTTTGGTCTCTAAAAATGAAATGTTTTACATAATCTACCATAATCTGCCTTGTGATTAGAGGCTGTTATTGTTCCCATTTTATAAATGTTAAATGTTTTGTTGACCCAGTCGTCTAAAATCTTGTAATAACTATTGTCTTGTAATGTTTTTCTTACTTGCTGTTAATAAAATAGTCATTAAATATTTGTTTCTTTTTGAAGCTTCTTGAGGAATTATGAAAAAAAACCATCATCTTGATCTCCAAAGGAACATTCAGCTTGAAAATATCCTGTAAGACATTATTTATCTCTTTCCACTAATCTTTCATAACTGGTCAGTCCCAGACGACAGGATAATGGTTTGTACATTTTCTCCAGCATGCAGGAGGATTTCTGATCAAAATCTTACCAGATTTTTCATTCTAGATGTTTATTCTGTGTCCATTAGTATCTCCATTATTTCCCACCTCTGTAGGGTTGAATTGTTGTTGATCTATTAGGATTTTATGCTGCTCCATGTCCATGTTTTCCCACTTAATGACTTCATGTCATGAACACTAGTTTGGGTTGAAACCGTCCTGAGCAGAACATTTTGGATCCTCCTGACTGATTTTACCTTAAACTCCTCCACCTGCTGTAGGCTACCGCCTCCTATTGGCCACTGGAGGGCGCTGTGAAGGAACGAACACGCAGAAGCGTTAGTGAAGGAACACAACCTTCTCCTGGAGGAGACGGACGTCTTCAGAAGAGACGGATCACCTTCCCGCTGTCTCTGGGCTCAGTCAGGAAGCGGAGGATCCGCTGGACAAGCTGCTCCTTGGTTCCTCCTCTCCTCAGCGCCAGGATGGAGCAGATGTCCCTCAGGGTGGCGCTGGGGAGGACAGAGCTCCTGGAGGGAGACATGACCAGATCTGAGTAGGAAACAGGTTTCTTCTTCTCTGATCTCCATCAGAACAGGAAACGCTCAGAAAACCAGAGGCACCTGAAGGGAACCTACCTGAGCAGCTTGGCCCGTTTCAGGATGAACTCCTGACTGTCGGCGGCGAACAGGAAGCCGTTGAACCGCCGGAGGTTCTGCTTGATGGATCTCGCCTGAGGGAAAACA
Organism: Xiphophorus hellerii; assembly: GCF_003331165.1. Classification (NCBI taxonomy): domain Eukaryota; kingdom Metazoa; phylum Chordata; class Actinopteri; order Cyprinodontiformes; family Poeciliidae; genus Xiphophorus; species Xiphophorus hellerii. The sequence goes on along the minus strand of NC_045695.1, from coordinate 17,442,592 downwards.
CAGAACTGTAACTGAGCGGGTTCTGAGTCCCGATGGAGCCACTCAGATTAAAGACCCGTTACTCCCAGAGCGCCGCGTCTCCTGAACTCTGACCTTCAAACCGTTTCTCTTCCTGTCCCTTCATCAGCTTTTACTCTTTATTGCTTTTTTAAAGCTGTCTGTGTTTTCATGAGTCAGGTTTTAGAGGACAGAGTCCCACAGCGCCCCCCGCTGGCAGGGAGTCCCACAACGCCCCCTGCTGGCAGGGAGTCCCACAATGCCCCCTGCTGGCAGGGAGGAGTCCCACAGCGCCCCCCGCTGGCAGGGAGGAGTCCCACAACGCCCCCCGCTGGCACGGAGTCCCACAGCGCCTCCCGCTGGCAGGGAGGAGTCCCACAACGCCCCCCGCTGGCAGGGAGTCAGCACATTACAAGCCGCTCCAGAACCTGCCCGTTTATTTCTACTCTGCTCTGGTTCTGATTGGACCGGAAAGCGTCGGCGCCTTCTGACGGTTTGTGGAGGGAAACGGGAAGCGGCTCGGATCAGAACCAGCAGGTCTGAGGTTTCCAGACTCCTGGATTTTTATGCTTCCCATCAGATGTGAGAACATGGAACCATCAGGAACTGGGTCGTTCCAGTGGACTGCAGAGGTTCTACCGGGTCCAGAGGTCGTGTACCTTCCCAGGCAGGTTGAAGAGGACGTAGTGGAGGGGCCTCAGCTCCGCCGGGTTCCTCCTGCAGAGCTGGTACCTGGTCCAGGGAATCTCAGCCAGCCTCTCTCCACCGCCTGGAAGTATCAGAACCAACAGTCAGGCTTCAGTCCTGGATCAGAACCAGGCTGCAGAACCAAGCTTCTTCAGGTTTTACCGTCTGCCACGTTGACCTCCGCCCTCGACCTCGGAGCCTCGATGGTGAACCGGTCGACTGGCCTCCTGGTCCGCTTCCCGACCAGGATTTCTCCCAACCCGGCAGCTGGATTCACAGCGTTAGTCAGGACCGATGCAGAACTCTGAGCCCAAATGGATCATCAGTCCAGTCCTCACACTTCACCCCTGTTCTCACCGTTGACGGTCCGGACAAGTTTCTGGATCTCGTTTTGGCTCAGATTCCCCTGGACGAGTCCTGAGTCCCTGGAGGAACCAGCCTGACACACACCCACACACCCACACACACACACACCCACCCACACACACACACCCACCCACACACACACACACACACACACACGCAGGAATCAACAGCTGATTGGATGAAAGGGTTCTTTCTCTGACCAATCAGATCTAACCTGGTCTGCTGCAAGCTCCGCCTTCCTCATCCGGGCCTGCTCCAGCGCCTCCTGGTAGCTGCTCATGTGCGCCTCCTGCAGGCCGGTGAGGAGAGCTGCAGGGTTCCTGAGGGCCTGGGCCGTGGCCCCCAGCTGGCCCCGGGCCACCGCCGCGTTCACCGCATCCACGGCCGTCTGGACTGGAAGACGACCACGGTCAGCTCCAGGGGTCCACCTGGGAGCTCCCAGCCAATCAGAGCGCTCCTACCTGCAGCTGCGTCCACAGACAGCTCCTCAGTCAGGATGTCCCCGATGTCCTCAAAGGACTCCATGGGGTCGTGGTGCTGGCTCAGCTCCAGCTCCATGTGGTTGATCTCCTCGTCTGGGACAGAGTCACATGTCACCAACACTGCTCTCTGATTGGTTCAAAGACCACTACATCCACCTGGGAACACACCTGGGTCAGCACTTACCAGTGAAGCTCACTTTCCCTTTTAGACCAACAATGGGTGGAGCCAAGCCTTGTTGGGACAGGAAGTGGCTGCAGAGACACATGAGATGGCAGAGGCCAGAGACGGACAGAGGGACGGACGGAGGGACAGGGGGACGGACGGAGGGACAGAGGGACAGACGGAGGGACAGAGGGACGGACAGGGGGACGGACGGAGGGACAGAGGGACGGACAGGGGGACGGACGGAGGGACGGACAGGGGGACGGACGGAGGGACAGAGGGACGGACAGGGGGACGGACGGACGGACAGATGGACGGCGTACCTGAGAGCGTGGATGCAGTGAATAAGTTTGGGAATGTTCTTCCCGTTGTAGACATCGATGGTCTCAGGATAAAACACCTAGAAACAACCAATCAGTTAGTACAGAAGCTGATCAGTGACCAATCAGTGACCAATCAGGTGAGAGTTCACTGATCGACGGCAGGCCCGCTGACATCATGGCGCTCCTCCACAGGTTGATGTTCTCTGTGTGTCTGTACTGCAGACCAACATCCTGAACAGATGAATGTTATTGATCAGTGATTGATTAAAGAATCTGAATGAAATGATCAGATATTCCTGGAACCAGATGTTGGTAGAAACATGTGGCTGCAGACAGCCGGGGTCAGAACCCGACCTGGTACCGGTGCTGGTCCGGGTCGTAGATCCGCTCCAGCGGGACGTGGGCGGGATCGAAGTGGTGGCCCAGCTTGGCCAGAGTGACTCCGTTCCTCAGAGTTCTCTCCAGCTCCACCGGGCCAGGAAGCTCCGCCCCCAGAACCGCCTCCATCCACCTGAGCAGGAAACCACCAATCAGAAAAGCCAACAGAGCCGGATTTAATCCGGGTTTACCATCTGATCCGTCTCAACTCCCAGAATGCACCAGGTTAACACATCCACATGGCAGCACCAGGTCCAGTTCTGGTTCTGCTCACTGACCTCTTAGCCTCCTCCAGCCTGCACAGGTAGAGGTAGGCCACGTTCTGGAGCCGCTGGACGTCCATCTCCTGACCAGTCAGACGGCGATCTATGGAGCCACAACACGCCTTCATTCACCGTTCCATCCAAACTGCTTAGTTTGTAACCAGAATGACCCGGTGCGCCCCCTGCTGGCCAAAGCCCTGAATTACAATGCTACAAACGGTTCATGTTGTTTTCTAGACAGTTTTTGCTCCAATATCCGATATCATCGTTAAACACTGAGACTGAAATATTCCATTTTTATAGCCTACACACAAAAATAGAAAAGAGGATCGTTAGCAGGTTTGATAGAGGCAGGCGAGACGAAAAAATACATACGAAACAAATGTTAAAAGAAACATACTAGCTAGGCGATGCTAGCTGCCCCAGCTGGGGTAGCTAGCATCGATTAGCTGGGGCTAATCGATGCTAGCTGATTAGCTGATTCGGTAGCTGGGGCGTCGGTAGCCCCAGCTACCGACGCTAGCTGCCCCAGCTAGCATCGATTAGCTGGGGCAGCTAGCGTGGCCTAGCTGGGGCAGGGCAAGTTTAGCCTGGCAGCCACAATGTTTGTAGTTCACTGAGGGAAACAGAACAAACATCAAATCTGCCTGTTTTAAAGCTTCGTGTTGATATTGTTCTACATTGTGTTCGGTTCCGTCCAGTAAGGTTCTGTTCTTACAGCAGATACTATAATGTTAATCCATAAACACCGACATTAAATTATGAAACCAGTCTAAACTGATTTTAAAGTAGATGAATAAAGAGCAGTTGATCAAAACTTACAGCGGTCTCTCGCTGGTTCAGACATCTTTTAATGCCACAAAACAACTTTTAGTTTTTACTGCAGAGAGAAACAAAGTTCAGTAATTCATCTACTATGTATTATTATTATTATTATTATTACTACTGCTGGAAACTATTCCTATCTTATAGTTGACATTTCCCGCCTCTTTCTGACTCACTTGATCATTCTCCGCTTCCGGTCACAAGTTTGCCGCGTTGGATTCTGGTCTTTGTAGTTCCATCGCGTCTTTCCAAGCAAATTTTAAGCTTTTTTTAAAGTCACTTATCAGAAAATATTACATCCATAAAAATAACTTTGATCAAATCTAATCTTTAACGCCACGCGTCTCCGTTACCATGGTTTCCAAATTAAACTGTGGGCCAACAATATCAACTGGTTCTGATGGACCTTTTACAAGAAGTTTCTTCCAGGATGAGAAAGTCCAACATCAGCAGCGATCAGAACATCTGCAGTTCCAACAGTTCACCACCAGAGGGCAGTGAGCGCTCCTAATCAAACAAAACTGTTAAACGTTAAAGATGTAGTTTAGGGTCAATAAATCTATTTTATATAATCTATCCAGCTTATTCCAAGCTCCATGAGGCTTTGAGTGATTTATGGGCGGGACTTCCGCTGCTAACCGGAACTGCCATTTGTTTACATCAGGGGTCACCAAGGGGTCACCTTTTAGAGACTGGGAGACTGGGGTCACGGGTCCAGAGCAACACGAAGGGCTACTTGTTTGATACAGACATACATTTTCTTGGTTCAGCCTTTATAACAATAATATATATACATATGATTACATGCAGCCTGATCATTTTAGTGACTATAGTTATCAGTAATGATTCACCATGCAGATGTGATTCATTGCTATTATAAGTTCTCAGTTCACAGAGTTTTTAGTTTGATTCCCGTTTGGAGATTTTCTGTGATTCTAAGTTTCCCCCAAGTGACTGAAAAGAAGTTGTTTTGTGTCAACACATCTTGTACGTAGCGCACATCAGTGTGAGTCTGTGGGGGTCAAAGGGCAAAAGGCTAAATCTTATTAATCAGTTTACTTTTGTTAATTTGGTGGCTTCTTCTGTGAGCTAAAGCTGAATGAGCTCCTCCCGTAGTTCTAAGGTCCCGCCTGAGCGGTTCTGGCGGGTCGCCGGTTTATTGGCCTTTTTGTGGTTTCGTGAACTGACCGGCTGACGGGTCACCTGTTGGCTGACACCAGCAGATGCTGGAAAAAAAAGTCAGACAGATCGAAGAGTTGCTCAAAACTATCACTGCACCTGACCTGCAAGAGCACAAAAACCACAAACCTAAACCACAAAGCAGCAGAAAATCCATAGTTTTACTAACGATGCTAAATAATAAAGTCATGAAGCGAAACCTATAAACCTGTGAGATCCACAGACAGAGGAGGATGTTGGTTCCCAGGTTCAGGTGGAGTCAGATTTCCAGAGGAGAAGGTGAAGCAACAATGTTCGCTTCATTTCTGCTCTTCTGGGGAACATTTAACTAGATCAGTCTGAGACGCTCCGGTGACCCGCCAAAAACTCAGCCAGGATCCAAACAGGCTGTTAGAACTACTAGTGGACGAGGATCAAACGCCTCATCATTCCTAGCTTACAGAAAAAGAGCCAAGCCGACAAATAAACGTAACGTGCCCTTTGACCCCACAGACTTGCTAGTACAAGATGTTTTAACACAAGTTTTTTTTCTTTCCACAATTTTGCTAATAGTAAGAAGGTTGGATAACAAAAACTCCTGAAGTTATTCTTTTCTTTCTTAAAGGAAAATGTCAATGTACGCAGTAATATAATATAATATAATATAATATAATATAATATAATATAATGGTAATATTGTTTTACCGCTACCTACAGCTAATGGCGACTTGAAGACATGGCCGCAAATAACCGAACTAGCATAGTTAGCTACTAGCATAGTTAGCTACCCGAACTAGCATAGTTAGCTACCAGCACAATTTATTATTTTTTTTTAATGGATCTTTATTGAGATACAAAATACATAACAGTACAAACACAGAAATGTCTGCCAGGTGTCACCGACACATACGCAGTGTTGGGTAAGTTACTTTCAAAATGTAATCCGTTACAGTTACAAGTTACCTTGTTTAAAATGTAATTGTAGTGTAACTTTTTCGATTACTTTTAAAAAGTAATGTAACTAATTACTTTTGATTACTTTGAGGTTTTAATGAGTATTGACCCATGTTCAACATTTAATTTTTGAGAACTGAGTGGGAACCTTAAAAGAGCACTAAGCTGAGAGGGAATTGCTGACAGGCAATCACAGGAGGTCCACAAGAAGAGATGCCAGCACCAGGCATGTAAGATTTTCTCAGACTCCTCTGATCGGGCCATACTCTTTCCTGCTCCTCCCCCAGGCTCTACCATTTACGCAGTTTGCAGACTAACACAAGCAGGTTCAGAAACCACTTCTTTCCTACAGCGGTCACCTTATTGAACTCTTCCCAAAGACCAGTCTTTCCTTCCCCTCTATCCATACCTTACTGTACCATCCCAACATTTGTACAGTGTTCCTCTTCAATTCACACCTGTATAGCCCTATCTACAGTGGCTCTGCACATACATGCATTTCCCTAGGGGTAATTTATTTATTCTGCTGCACATATCGATCAACCATCTTTCCTTACCCTAGCTGTGAATAACTGCATTTTATCTCTAAATACTGCAGCTGTACAATCTGCACACGTTGCACTTGATTAGATGCCAAACTGCATTTCATTACTTCATACATGTGCAATGACAATGAAGTGCTCTAGTTTAGTAATAAATAAGCAAAGTAAGACTTTTACATCACATTTTATTTTTCTTGATTTTTTCTTTGCACACCCTTGCTTGTAAAATTAAACACGGCACAATACAGTGCATCAAGAATTAAGATGGACGAAGGGTAGTCAAGTTAGTCATTGAACATTTAACAGTCAATGGAATGTTGACAAAAATAGAAGTGTTTGCAACATATCATTCAAAATCAAAACGGGAAAAACAATAGTTTTCCAAAATCACACAAGCAAAACAACTGTGGACACTGTGGATACTTCCCGAGTATCAGATGGACTAAACGTGCCTTTCAGAAGAACGCCTGGATGCTTCCTCTGAAAAGAGAGAGAGAGAAAAAGATAGAAGAAAAATATACTATAATTAATAATTATATGTTCAAAGTAGCATTAATTGGGGCCTGCCCATAGCAATGCATAAGGAGAGTAGTGACTGACTTGCGAAGCAAGTGATAAAATTCCACAAGCTAATGACTACTATTTAGCTAAGCTTAGCATTGATGCTAATTTTTAGCATCAGAACGCTGGGTCCAAACCGACGGGCACACTTTGGCAGGCCCCAGTTACATTTCTTCAGGAATTTTCTAGTTTACTTTATGTTCATCATGAAAACCATAACACTGGCACATTGCATACAATGTCTCATGGGAAAGAATAGATTCCAACGTTTGTCAGGCATCAACACCAAACAGTCAAATATTCGTAAAACAATACGCTTCGTCTATCAGTGAGTTGCACTTACCTCTAAATGTTTCCTCAGGTTTGACATAGTTTGCTTCGACGTGGACAAGTTCTTGATAGCCGGCAAACACTTCTTGCACTGCACGGTTAAATTTGAGCCATTTTCACATGTGTAAATGAAATGCTCCTTATATTTCCTACGGTGGCCGACAGGTGCAAATGCGCAGCAAAAGAGAAAACATGCAAACAAAAAAGAAGACACCCCCGAATGAAATGCAGCAAACAAAAAGAGAGACGCAAACACCCCCGAATGAAATGCAGCAAATAAAAAGAGAGACGCAAACACCCCCGAATGAAATGCAGCAAATAAAAAGAGAGACGCAAACACCCCCGAATGAAATGCAGCAAACAAAAAGAGAGACGCAAACACCCCCGAATGAAATGCAGCAAATAAAAAGAGAGACGCAAACACCCCCGAATGAAATGCAGCAAACAAAAAGAGAGACGCAAACACCCCCGAATGAAATGCAGCAAACAAAAAGTGTTGAAAACGGAAGTGCTCCAGACCACTAGGGGGAGTCAAAGAAAATAGTATTCATTTCTATGGGACCAGATGCAAGATTCTTCTTCTTCTTCTTCTTCTTGGTATTTATTGGCGGTTGGCAACAAACTTACAGTAGCATTACCGCCACTTACCAGTATGGAGTGTGGTTCGAGATGGTCTATAAACTTTCACTTTCTACCTTTTCCCTCCATTAACTCCTGATTAAACATACCCCCACACATACACACCTGCTTATATTATCCAACTTGCTTATAGCTTTATATACCCCTCTTTGATATTCTTTACACATTCACACCCAACTTGCTCTACTCATATCCTATGAAATAGCTTTGTTTTTTTAAGATACCGAATAATTATTTGAATATGTCTACTCCCGAAATCTCTCCTCAAAAATTCTATTAAATTAAACCTTTCTTTAATACCTACACACTCTCTCAGCATGCATCTTCTCTCTTCTTCATACTTACAACACTCTAAAATAATATGCTCTATTGTTTCAGACTTCTCACAATAATCACACTTTCCAGATGCAAGATTCAGAGAGATACCTTTACTTTCTTTCAAATTTCTTTCTCTGAATCTTGCATCTGGTCCCATAGAAATGAATACTATTTTCTTTGACTCCCCCTAGTGGTCTGGAGCACTTCCGTTTTCAACACTTTTTGTTTGCTGCATTTCATTCGGGGGTGTTTGCGTCTCTCTTTTTATTTGCTGCATTTCATTCGGGGGTGTTTGCGTCTCTTTTTATTTGCTGCATTTCATTCGGGGGTGTTTGCGTCTCTCTTTTTGTTTGCTGCATTTCATTCGGGGGTGTCTTCTTTTTTGTTTGCATGTTTTCTCTTTTGCTGCGCATTTGCACCTGTCGGCCACCGTAATTTCCAGAGCTGGAAGGCTGTCATTTTTGATGCGCTGCTTGAGCTGAAATGGAACCGTCCGCTGCTTGCTGTTCCTCCAGGAGGCTCCGCCAGCACAGGATGGACCATCAGTGGCATTGCGGCTGGCAGATATGATAGAGACAAGGAGCCGCAGCGGGAAACGGCGATATAAATAAAAATATCATTACATATTTCGCAAAGGTTTTTGTTCATATTTTTTTTTAAATGTAACTAAATTTGTAATTCTTAATATTTTCGGAAGTAACTGTAACTGAATTACATATTTTCTCATTGTAACTGTAACGAATTACAGTTACTCTTTTTTTGTAATTAAATTACGTAACGTTGTTACATGTAATCCGTTACTACCCAACACTGCACATACGGTACATCACCATGACGTTACATGAACACATTTTTTTTTTTTTAACAAATTAATCATAAACAAATGAGGCAATTACAATAGTGGCATTCTGTATAAGGCACATATAGAAGAGGCATATTTAAAATGGAATACAGAGTAATATTGATCATAGAAAATTAGTATTACAATAAGTAATAGTGAGAAAAAAAAAAAAAAAGGCAAAGGGGGATTCATGTATTAGGATTAATATACATCAGTGGGCAATTCCATTAATATTTCAGCCAGGGATTCATACGATTCAATACATTTCAAGGATTTCAAATATAACTGGAATTCAGATAAGAAGACGTTAAAAACTGGGGATGATCTCAGCACTCTTTGTTTATGAATAAAGAATTTTGCCAAACAAAATATTAAGTTACAACAGAGTTCTGTAGTTTTGTTTATTAATAACACTCCAAAAGTTACCATATCTCTAGAAATAGATTCAGGAAGTGTGATTTTTAAACTGATCCACCTTTCTAAGCAATTCCAGAATGTTTTGGTTTGGTTGCATTCATAGAAGATATGGTCTATCGTTTCAATATCACGTTCACAAAATGAGCTCTTATTGTCATCGATATTAAAGCCATTTCTTAATAGTTCTTTTGCAGGGTAAATTGCATTTAAAATTTTAAAGTGTGTTTCTTTAGCTTTTGGTTGTATGGGGAGTTTAAAATAAAGAGTTCTTAATGTTTCAATTGATTTATTATCAAACTTGGAAAGAATGTTATTTCTATTAATTTTCCCAGGGAACAGAGTTTCGTTAAGACAGTTTCTAATTGTGTGGTTATTGAATTTTTGGTCAGTCAATGAAATTCCATTAATTAATAAATTTGGTAATTGTGGGGTCATCGGATTATTTGTTATCAAGTTTTTTACCTGATTAATAAATTGTTTCGGAAAGGCATTAAATAATTTGGTAAATTCAGCTCTTGGGGGAAAGAATTGATATTGTGCACATAATTGTTCGTAGTTTAACAGGCAACCATTAGCATCCATTAAGTGTATAATAGACCAAATATTCTTCTCCATCCAATCTTTGTAAAATAAGGATTTATTGCGATGTAATATGAATCTGTTATTCCATATGATAGAGGAGTGAGGCGAGTAGTTATGTACATAGAGCATTTTCCAGTATAGTAATACTTGTTTATGGAACTCTGATAGTTTAATGGGTAATTTATTTATATTGAAATCAAGTTTTAAACCACCTATTTTGTTAAATACATAATTAGGGACACAATACCAAAATAACTGAGAATTTTTAACCCAGGATTTCAACCAATTAATCTTAAGGGTTCCGTTAAGACATTCAGAGTCAATTACTTTCAGACCGCCATCTTTGAATTGTTTCACCATATGACTTTTCTGTAGGTAGTGTGGCCTGTTCCTCCAAATAAAGTTCATGTTCATTTGGTTAATAGTTTTAGTTAAACTATTTGGGATAGCAGTGCTACAGGTTGAGTAAATTAATCTTGATAAACTTTCCATTTTAGTTAAATAAATGCGTCCTAAAATAGAGAGGTCTCTTTGGAGCCATGAGTTAAGTTTGGATTTACATTCTTTGATCTTGTTTTCAATATCAATCAATCAATCAATCAATCAATCTTTATTTCAGACACAAAAGAGGTCCATAGTAAAACAAAAAGAAAAGAAAAGAAAAAACAAAAAGGAATATGACAGTCACTGAGCCACAAATAAATGATGACGCCAATGTTTCCACAATCTTGAGAAAAATCTCGCTGTACTAAAAACAGGGTTTACTAAAATTGCTATTATATTATTGTATGACACGGGTAATCTACACATACATTTATACATGAGATTCCTGAGCGCAGCTGCACATGTGGGAACAGCGTTATGTGCAAACATGTGGCTGGCACTGCTCCATCTAGGCACTTTGAGTAGGAGCCTCAGGCCATCATTGTATGCCACATAAAGTTTGTGCAGGCTACTTTTTTTATATCTTCGCCATAGATGGGCTGTGTAAAATGAAGTACAAAAAACTTTAAAAAGAGCTACCTTCACAGAGGATGAACACATACCAAACTTTCTGATCAAAATATTAGCCTGTGCATACATCATGCAATACTGCCTACGAATGTCACGATCATCAGATAGGTCATCAGTTCAGGTTGATTCTTGGTTTTTGGTTATAACATTTCCTAAGTATTTAAAGCTACCTGCACTAGCATAGTTAGCCACTAGCATAGTTAGCTCCTTCACTGACTCGGTTGCTTCGGATGCAGATGCGGGTTTTCTTCCCTTGGTTTTCTGTCCACAGATTGAAATGATCACATAAAGCATTTTGGGTTCTCTGTTCAAGTTTACCATTTTTAGCCGAATTCTTTTTGTTTCCTTATCTGTCGGTGGGCGATGAAAACCACCGCTTTTGTTTCAGGAGCCGTTCCAGACTCACCTGTTGCTGCCACTGATTAAACCTGGTCTGATTATTAAAGTACAGCCACGAACAGCACAACAGTCACTGAGCTCCGAAAGGGCAGACACTTTCCAGTGGCAACTTGCTCTCTATAACAGGTTAATGTGTGATTCGGTTCGGTTCTGGTCCAGTGGGGAGATTCTCTGTATTACAGTCTGGAGCGCAGCAGCTGCGGTTGTTTCTCCGCTGATTTGCAGCGACACTCAGCAACAGAGAACCTCGAGGTTCCGGTTCTGATGGACTAAATGAACCTTTTTTCTTTTTGTCTCATATAAAATTTTCCTGGCCTAAATATAACATAAAGACTCAGATAATTAACTTTTTTTAATACAAACGAAAGATAAAATTCACATCACACCAAGCTAATATTATGTAGTTGTGGTGTTTTATGCTGCCGGGGCAGAACAGCAGCTTAGCTTAGCTTAGCTTAGCTTAGCTAGCTTTTGTCTTTATTTCTGTCGGATCTTCAGAGAAACAGCTGCTAGCAGCGCTGCTGATTCTCGGTGTTCTGACAATCAATGCTGCCCGTCAGATTTTCCTACGGTACCACACACCTGTTCTCGAGGTTCAGGTGCGACTTTGGGCACCACTGATCTAAACAAATCAAATATGATTCGCAGCGTCATTCTTAAGTCACCACCGCCTTCGTCACGGCGTGAGACAGAAACGTCATCACTCTGCGCCGCAGCCCGGCTGGAATCAGCGTGTCGCCGTAAATAAACGGCTGATGGTGTTTCCGGTGAAATATGTCGGTGTTTCATGATGAGGTGGAGATTGAGGACTTTGAGTTTGACGAGGAGACGGAGGCCTACTACTTCCCTTGTCCCTGTGGAGACCGCTTCTGTATAACCAAGGTGAGCGGAGCCTCAGCGCCCCTCGCCAAAGTCCATAGAAAATCTGTTGATTTTAACATTAACTCACCTGTAGGACACAGTCACACTGACCTGCTCACAGAAATATCATATTATTGTTAAGTAAAGTGTTCGGCTTGATTCGGCTTCAACTACTGAGACATTTCTCAACTTATTTGGAAGTTATGTTATTTTTGCTTTGTAAGTTATTTTTCTGTTAAACCTTTTTAGCCGAATTTTAAATGAATGCTCTTATTTCACTTCATTTTGCACATTAAGTATTTCTGTTCTTTACATCCCACTAAACTCAAATCCTCCTCTATAAATCATGCTGGATATATCTATCTTGTGGCATTTATTGTAGTACGTTGACCTTTGACCTGCTGGTTGATGTTGAGTCCCTGTTGGTGTTTTTAAAGGAGGACCTGGAGAACGGGGAGGAGGCGGCCACATGTCCCAGCTGCTCGCTCATCGTTAAAGTCATCTATGATAAGGTAGCTGACTGGAACAAACTCGACCTTTGACCTTTCCAGGGGCAGGTTATGACAACTGAGTATGTTGACCCAGAGTTTCATACGCTGACCTTAACTCTGGGCTCAGATACTCTGAGCTGAGGTCAGCGGTGAAATCTGGAGCAGATAACTGAACCCAGACTTCCTGAAGAAACTCGGAGTTTGTTGAACCTGGTTTCTGTTCTGAAATGTTTTTTTGTTCTTCAGGAACTTTTCATGTCTGGAGAAACTGTAGAAGCTCCATCAGAACCTAAACTGCAGCAAGTTCAGACCTGAACCAGAACCTGGACTCGACTCGAAGCAGCCGACGCGCTCCAAGTGGAAACCTCACCCTGCATGTCTGCTGCTGGTGCGTTCATGTTCCACTGGGAAACGCCAGAGTTCTCCAGGATTCCCTGAACTCGTTTGTTCAGAGCAGAACTGTGTCATGTTGACACCAGCCAGATATAAAACTGTTTTAAATCAATCTGATTCATGTGGTTCTGATCCACTGGGTCAATATTTCTAAACTTGTTGGCAGTTTTTCAGCTTCAATTCAGAATTTCTTCCACTTTCTAGATAAAATTTCCTCACATTTAAAAGCGAATCGTGTCGAATTTACAGCAACAGGATCACTTACAGAAATGAAGATTGATCTGTCCCAGTTTGAAAATGAAATGAGAAAAAAACTGGAAACAAAATCAAGATAAAAATCAGAGTAAAAAAGCTTCATGTGGACCAGAACCGACCCGTCAGCTTGCAGGATGTCTCCCTCTTGGTAACATGAATTTATCAGAGGAAAGAAACTTTCCTGCAACAACTTTAGCATCAAAATATATCAAAGGAGGAAGTGAGACTAAATTATAATAAACATTCATTTTTAATGACTAAGTAGCTTTAATTTGCTGCTGAACTGAATTTATGGAGATAAATATTTAAGGAATAAAAGTCATTTATCTGGTTTCTGTTCTTAATAATCAGATCTTTGTTTAGTTTTAAATAGGCCTGTCGCCATAAACGATAAATCGATTAATCGTACGATAAATTAAAACTATCGACGTCATTTCAATTATCGGCATTATCGTCTCTTCCGGCCTTTTTCTCTTTCTGTTAATGACACTGAATGAAAAAAAGGCTCAACTCCGGTGCTCTCCACTGACCTCTGACCTCATTTCCTTAGTGTAAAGCCCAGCGCACACTATCTTATCCTGCACGATCTTAGAGCTGCCAGCCGATTGTCGGCCCATTTTCAAACCCTGACAGACCCAAACATTAGCCTACAGAAATCCTAGGTATGACGGTTCGTTCCTGCCGTGTGGTGTCCAACAATTGGCACAAAATAATGGCTTCAAGTCCAGTTAACTAATTTTAAAACCAGGCATTAATCAATGCTTTACTACAATCTACCTGCAATGCATGTGGCTAGTGTCAGCGTAAAGTCCTGACTGAATGAAAATCATTAGAACCTATTTATGTCACGTTAACGAAGAACAGCTGAAAAGTTACCGGGTTTATCAACTGCGGTAGCAATTTCGCTCCAACTCCTCCTCTTGTCATTTCTATATTCTTTGCATGTTGAATAAACATTAATGTTGTTTCCACATATCATCTCCAATGTCCGCTGGACTTCGGGTTGCGCCGTGTCAGCTGTTTGGGATTCCCCTCTGTAATTTCCCCTCAGAAAACGCGGAGGAGAATCCGCGCTTTCTGATTGGCTGCCTGTCACATTCAACAGGCTGCGTTAAAGATCCCAGTCGGGGAAAAACCCTGATTTGGATCTGAGTAACACACCACACAATCTTAGAAAGACCAACGTTTTAAGATTGTTGTAAGGGGAAAAATAGGAGCAAAAAATCATGTAGTGTGAACTATTGCATCAGGTAGTCGATGTGCCCATCTTCTCTATTTAAATCTAATTATTACTGAAGGGCAACATAATATACAGACTTCATAATCTGCACTCTTTTGGTTGAATGCAGTATTTATTTCCACTTTTACTTTATGTTGTTTAGTTGTTTTTTTTCAAGTGCGTTTTTTGCTAATGGAGACCATTTTATTTTTGTTTTTGGTTGTTTTGTTTATTTTGTTTATCAGCTCCAGTGTTAAATATTCTTTTGAAAATAAAGTGTATCTATCTTTGGCAGGAAATCGCATGGATTATTACGTCATTTCCATTAAATCAGAGTAAAAAGGTCTTCAGACAATATTATCGTTTATCGCAATAATTTTTGAGACAATTAATCGCTCAGCAAAATTTGCTATCGTGACAGGCCTAGTTTTAAAGTTCTGGTTCCTCTGCAGAACCTTTACATTTCTTCTAGCTTTGAACCAAATTAATTTTTGGTAAAAATCAGAATTAATATTATAGTTTAAAGTGACGGAGATTCAAAAATCGTTCTGTCAGGATGATATGAACCTTCAAACGTTCAAACATCCTGACAGCTTTCGTCTCGTCTGCAGGTGGAAACGTGAAACGAGTTCACAACTGAACAGTTCAGAACTGAACAGTTCAGAACTGAACAGTTCACAACTGAACAGTTCACAACTGAACAGTTCATTTGGTTCATTTCTGGTTCAAATGGAGTTAAAACCAGTAAATGTTTGTGTTCGTTCCCAGATTAGATTATTTAGTTTTAAAGTTGAATTTAATGACCGTACTTTGAATAGGCCACTGACCTGCTTTTAAAGAAACAGAACAAAAGACAAACACGTCTTTCCTTTTGCTTGCAAATAACTCATATAATAAATACAGTTATTTACATGGAACCATGGATATGAAATCCCTCGGAGCGTCTCATTGGCTAACCCCCGGCGTGTCGGAGCGTCTCATTGGCTACATCTGCTCCTCCTTGTTGATGATGTTCTTCAGCAGCGTGACCAGCGGTTTCTGCCGCCCTTCCTCCCAGCTCTTCATGAATCCTCCGTAGCGTTTCCCCGCCGGCGGCCCGCTCCAGCGGAAATGCTTCATCTTGTAGGATCCGTCCTTCTTCTCCTGCAGCAGCTGCTCTTCCTCCTCCTCCTCCTCTTCATCGCTGCGCCTCCTCATCTCGGCGGGGAACGCCTCGGCCGACTCCTCCTGCACGCCGTTGGACGTGTAGACCTTGACGGGGCGGCGTTTGCGGCCGACCGGCTTCCCCCAGCGGAAATGCTCCATGGAGTAGGAGCGCTTGGCCTGCGGGGCGGCGGGGTCGGGGGGCGGCGACAGGTGGGCGTCGCCTGGGACCAGGGGCGTCTCGGCCGTCAGGTCGGAGCGACAGGCGTGGATACAGTCCTACCGACCCAGAGGATCAGATCCAACTGAACCTTCATATTGTTTAAAGTTATATTACAGAAACTATGATAATATGAAACTTTTAATAAGAAGAAGAAACATTTAACTGGACCACATCTGAAATATTGACTGTTGTCAATAGCAATCAATAATACGGCTACCGCACAGCATTCTGGGGGATGTAGGCAGAGGAAATGTTCATTTAAAAAGTTTTTAACCAAATAATCTACAGAACAGATTTAGAAAAATGAAATCAAACTTCACTGGGATTTTATAAAGAACGATGCTTTTCAGTTAAACTTTATGGAACTACATTGCTCTCAACAATCTAGATTAATTATCAATAAAAGTCATTTTACAATAAAAATGTTTTTTTTGTTCTGTTTTTTTCTGAACAAAATCACATAAAATCAAAAATAAGCCCCATTTTTTCACACATTTTGAGTTCATTGTTGATCAGGTCATGGTGATGCTGCCTCCCACCAGCAGGTGGCAGTATTTATTTTTCTCCTCTGCTGCCTCAATTACCATCATAACTAAGAAATATCACAAAATTCACTGCAAATATTTCTAATTTATCTCCAGAAAATGTAATTTTGATCTAAATAAAACTCCTGGTGAAACGGATCAGATTATTTAATTTTAACAGGACCTTATTGGAAACAGATATTTATTCATATTTAACAGATTGTGCTGTGAGTTTAGATGAAATAAGGTAGTAAATATGTTCCTGCATGGTTTAATATTTACGGATCATTTTTACCATCATGCTGCTCTCGCTGTTCAGCTCCTGGCAGCTCAGACTCTCCCAGCATTGGCTGGCCGCTCCTCTGGCTCCGCCCACAACCACCACGGCCACCAATAGCCACGCAGGACACATGATCCTGTCCACCAATCAGAAACCAGAACATTTTATCTCATTATTATCCACCTTTTGTTACAAAACGAGATGAATATTAAATACCAGAGGTGGGGACTCGAGTCACATG
The DNA here is from genome assembly GCF_003331165.1 of Xiphophorus hellerii. Classification (NCBI taxonomy): domain Eukaryota; kingdom Metazoa; phylum Chordata; class Actinopteri; order Cyprinodontiformes; family Poeciliidae; genus Xiphophorus; species Xiphophorus hellerii. The sequence goes on along the minus strand of NC_045695.1, from coordinate 17,425,723 downwards.
ACTTGGACTCGAGTCAGACTCGAGTCGTTAAAATCACGACTTGAGACTTGACTTGAAAAAATGCTCAAAGACTCGGACTTGACTTTGACTTTCATGCCATTGACTTGGGACTTGACTCGACTTGAAGCTGTTTACTTGAAAAGACTTGATATTTTTTACTCAAAGTCTTAAAATTTAAAACACATTATTTATAAAGTGGCGTCATTAATTAATTTCACTCATTCCGTATCAATATGCGCAGACCGTCACTATGGTTTTCCTCTCTCCTTATGTATGTATGTGTACGTAGCTGCAGCACAACCAATCAAATTAACAGGATTTGGACGTTTAAAAAAACGCGGCAAAGCTACAGAGCTCAGGGAACGAAATACGAAATAACCGCTCGAATATGCTTCCGCGAGTAATTTCTTTTGGCTACGTAGGTTATGAACTTTCGACTAAAAAACGAACTGCAACTTGTAAAACATGCAAGAAGAGAATATCGGATGGAGATGCCACGACGTCCAACTTTGTCCGGCATTTGAAGCTTCACAAAGATCGGTAGGTGGCACTTTTCTTTTGCTGTAAGATAGTTGACTTTAGCTAACTTCGTGTTAGCATGTGTACTCCGGGTTAAATTGGTGATGATTTACCATAAATCCGGTCCTTCAAATGCCTCCACAAATAATGTGCACCGTGTTAGCTCAGGAAGCCGGTGGATAGTGAGCGGGGCTCCGGAACAGAAAGCAGATTCTGGACCTGAACACAGGGAACAGAGTCTCTCTGTCCCATCATGATGATGAGCCGGGTCTAGTATCATCTAAGGATGGTTGGTGTATTTGAAGACATCTACGTTGGGAAATTATATTGACAATATATTGTTTACTGCAGTCAGTGCATTAAGTCAACTGTTTTTGACTTAATGCACTGACCGGCGTGACTGTCACATGTCGCACAGAACCCATTTCCAAGTAGTATAGCTTTGCTGGGAAAAAAAAAAAGACCAAATACAGTGACTGTCCCAAATAAATTTTGTGTTTAGAATATCTGTCCCATATTTACGGAGGACTGAAACTAACATACTTAGAAATAAAAGCAGAAAAATAAATGCACCAGACCTTCCTGAGTTTACTTGTGATAACTTCATTTATACTTATTTCATTTTTTGAAAACTATGATTGTTGTTGTAGTGTTGATGTTTATTTATGAATAGAAGGAGTAAACTGAAGTCAAATGTAATTCATGAATGGCTGTAATTTATTTTCTGACATCTGTTTACTTCTGACAGATTTGAAGAATACCAGATGAATAAGAGGATCACAAATGAACCTCAAATACATATTTTAAAAATAACAAATGGTCTATTATTTGAATTTTATGTATAATTGCAAATTATAAAAAAATAAAAACGACTCGAAATGACTTGAAATTAAAGGTTCCTGACTTGAGACTTGACTCGACTTTTGCCTTCTTTACTTGAGACTTGACTCGGACTTGAGGACAGAGACTTGAGACTTACTTGAGACTTGCAACACAGTGACTTGGTCACACCTCTGTTAAATACTGAACATTTTTATGACTGTAATAAATAATCAAACTGCCATCATGAGTAAAATAAAACATTTAAGGTGAGATTCCAAAACATTACAGTTTATTTTAAGGTTTTAACTAAAAACTAACTTGAATCAAAACATTTTAATTTCTGATGAACAGAGTGAAAAATTAAAACTCACCACAGTTTGATGTTTCTTCTTCTTATTATTATTATTATTGCTGGTGGATTCTGGGAGGTGAAGACTTCTTCTTCTTCTTCTTCTTCTTCTACTTCTTGGTCGCTCCTGTCCTCTGAAGCTTGGAGCGGCTCGTTTATATCCTGCCTGTCAAGGACACACACACATACATACACACACACACTGACACACACACACACACGGAGCGTAGCGTCATTCATGTTGGTCAAACACACACACTACCAATCAATGGAGCATCTTCCTCCCTCCTCTTCCTCCCGTCACAGAAACATTTTTTCCTCCCAGTTTTTATTTCTTTATTCTTGTATATTTTATGATGTTTTCTCCATTTTCAGGGCTTAATAATAATAATCTAAGCGTGTCATGTGTGTCCTTAGTGAAAGGTCAGAGGCTGCTTTGTTGGATTAGCGCCCAGGTGTGATGCGGTAACCGCGGCAGGCTGGGATTCAAACCTGCAGCTGCTGCTTTTGTTCAGCCTCAGCGGCGCTAATCACCGATTAGCTTATTTTCCAGGAAGTTCAGCTGCTCTTTACTCAGCAGGTTTTCCATCACAGACTTTAGTAAAAACACCAGGAGTCTCATGTTCATCGGCCGAGGAAACGCTCGGCTAATCCGCTAACTGTTAGCTTAGCACTGCAGCAACTTTTAGCTTCCTGTAATTACTTGGCTGGTTTGCTTATCAACAGTTAAGATTCAACAACTAATCAGATTGATCAGTTACTAAAATAATCGTCAACTAATTTAGTAATCCATCAATCGTTACCTGGACTCTACAGACTCAGAAATCTGATCTGAACTTTCACCTTTTAATGCCTTAAACCCAACATTTAGCTGATATTTTACTGCTACTGGCTAACCACCTGGCTGCACTGAATTAGCATCAAAGTTAGCATGTGGCAACAGTGGGAGGGAATAACTCACCTTAAACAGGAGCTGAAACAGCTGAACGGCGCCATCATGAGGAGAGAAGAAGAAGTTTCTCTACAAGATGAAGGAAACATTTTAAAGAACTTCTCACTTCATTTATTTATTTTCCTCCAGTTTGAATCTAAATAATATTTTAAATCTATTTACAGAATCATTTAAATCCAGTCAGCACTTTTCTGTGGATGTAAAATAAATATTCAGAAGCTGAAAGCTTGACCCGCTAGCGGCTAGGCGTTAGCAGGCAATACCTTGCTGCTGATTGGCTGATCCCCAAACAGGGAACATGAGGAAGGCCGTTAGCGTTAGCGTTAGCATTAAGGCTGAAACGATTCCTCCAATGGTTCCAGGACCTCGATTATTAAAATTTCTCCAGGAAAATGTACCTGCCTTGAAGCTTCGTTAATTTATGTTTTATTATTTAGCGTACCGTGTTTCAGCCGGGACATTATTTACGTTGCGCAGAGCTCTGACTTCCTCCTCTGAGTTGCTGACCAAAGCTAAGTGTTAGCGGCATAACGTCCAGTTTCCAAGTTTGGCCCCTGGGGATTTTATTGATCCATAATAACGCCTGGGTTTTCATGGTTTTTGGGGACCAATAAGCATCTTTAAAATGACTGGCGCCATGCCTGGAGTACGGCAGCCTTTCTCCTCCAGGAGCTGCTGGTTCAGAGCGAACGGCAGGAAGAGCTGCAGGTATTAATACAGGTGAGCTGATAGACTGAACACGGCGGGCGGCTGAGTAGCTGATGGTTACAGTGTAAGTGTAGCTTTACGGACGAACCGCACAATAAATGTCACATCATCCTGGTCTGAACAAACGGCTGGCGGAGCGTCGTGGCTGGTAGACGAGTTTCTGAGTGTGACGAACGAAGGTGGGGTAAAAATCCTGTATTGCTCCCCCGGTTCTTACGTTCACCCCCTGGTCTACCGGTTCCCCGACTTTAGTTCGTCTGGAACCTGGTCCATTTCCTCCCATCTTACTTCGTTCGTTCGCCTGACCCCCACCGCCCCAAAGCTCCAGGAGACATTTCCCGTTTTCTCAAACCCAAAGCTCAACAGGTATGGGGCAAGGTCAGAGTTCATCTATTAAACATAAACATAAAGATGAATCATAGACATTTTTATGAGCGTATCTGTGAGACTCTTTATTATTAAATTGAATATAATTTCAGGTTTTTGTATAACTTTTCTTCAGGTTAATTTAGAAAGTGAGCTGTTATTGTTACAGGTTAGTTTTATAAACTACAGAAAAGTTATTGTCAGAGAAGCTCAAATATGAAAAACTGGACTGATATTGATATCTGATAGTAACACTGCTGTTATACCAGATTTATTCATTTTTTATTTTATAGTTTTGTTATCCGATTACTGGATTAATTGTAAGAATAATTGATAGATTACTCGATTACTAAAATATTTGTTTAAACAGAACTAGTTAGCATTAGCGTTAGCTGCTCTCGTTAACAGACCTCAGGAGATTTTTGGAGTCTGAAGCGTTAAAATCAGATTTCAGAGCAAAAATCTCAAATATTCAGAATTTCACATTAAAATCCCAGTTCAGACAAAACATCTGGAGTTAATCTGATTTATTTATTATCAGATCTGAATTTCCTCCAGCTGCAGAAACGTTTTCCTGACGCAGATCTCTGATCTTTATTTGTTTTTATGAAGCAGAAATTCAGTTTTTGATTTTCTGAACGTTTGAAGTTTGGCTACTTAAAGTCGTTCAGACAGAGAATCATTTTCTTCTTAATGGACTGACTGGACGCAGAACCCATTAGGCCCTCAGCCTTGAACATTCAGTCCATTAGAGACACACACACACACACACACACACACACACACGCACGCACACACACACACACACACACACACACACACACTCTGATGTCCTGGAAAGAAAAAAACAAAACAGGAAGCGATGAAGTCAGAGCAGAAAAACTTTTTCTGTTTTTAACTTTATTTTTTTTTACCTTTTTATTCAAATATGAAATATTTTCCATTTCCTGATTCTGAGGAAAACTCTGAGTTTTATTAAGTGTTGAAGGTAAAATTCAACTTTAACTCATTTTTCACTTTACTCTTCATTTTAAAGGATTTTAAATTAATTATGTCATTAATGTTGATGATTGAACTAAAACATCTGAAAAACATCAGTTATTAGATTTGGATGTGAGGCTGAAGCAGTTATTATTTTTGTTTAAATCATATTTTATAGAAATTGTTTCCAGATCTTCAGTAATCGCTGAACATCAACAGCTGTTAGATTTTTGGTTTTTCTGAGAATTTAAAAACATTTTCTGATTTTATTTCCAACAATAGAAATAAATATTAGATATAATTAATCTTCAAATGCTTCAAACCAACAGAGTTCAGGTCATAAACTCTAAATGCTGCCGTGAAGTTTCTCATATTTTTATGTTTTAATAAAATAAAATAAAGGATTGACGGTGCAGTACCGCAGGACTCCAGAAGGTGGCAGCAGCGCACCGAGCGCTCAGCTTCCTGTCAAGTTTCAGGAAACCAAAGAAACTCCAAACATTAGAAAAACCCTTTCTGATCAATTACATACCTGCAGTTCCTCACCGTCACCAGCAGGTGGCGTCGTTTCCCGGCAGGAAGCGGATCAATAAAACCTTCATGTTGTGGATGACGTCACTGTGCTGCAGAATAAACATTTTAATTCAGATTTCCATATTTAGGGTTTAAACAGAAACAAATGATGTAATCCCCCGTGTGGCCGCCAGAGGGCGCTCTGACCACAGACATGAACAAACGGAATAAAATGAAATTAATTATTTCAAACATTTCATGTTTTTGAAGTAAATAAAGTTTTTCAGAGAAACTTCACATGTAGATATGAATTATTAATTAATGATGTAATGTTGAGAGGACCAAAACTTTTACTAAAATATTATTTTATCAGCTGGATAATAAATATTATTAAATCATTTTACACAAATAAAATTAATATAGAAAAAAAATTTAAAAAATTCCAACTCAGCTAAAATGAGGAAATAAATAATAATAATTAATATGACAATTTCCTGCAGTTTCTGCTCCAGATTGATCCCAGACCATAATTATTCATACCCCGGGCAGAGTAATAATTATTATTATTATTATTATTATTATTATTACATCCCAGGCCTGTAACGGCAGAACTTATAGTCATTTATTTATATTCAAGGAATCAAGAAGGAAAAGAAATGAAAGCCAAGGTGTGTGTGTGTGTGTGTGTGTGTGTGTGTGTGTGTTTCCACCTCACTGAGCCGTTGACCCATTTCCTGACTGAAGTCCCTCAGGATCTGCCTGTCAGTGGGCGGAGCCTCAGGAGGTCACATGACCCGGATCAGGACTTTGATTAGACCAGATGTGACGATCTGTGGAATTAAATTAGAATCAGGTTTCATTATTATTATTATTATTATTATTATTATTATTATTATTGTTTGTCTAATCAGTTTGCAAACAGCAGAAAATGTTTTTTATTAAATGTGCTGAACCAGAAACATCATTTATTTCATTTTCTTTAGGAATTAATAAAATATTTTTAATTTAAGTTGAATTTATTGTTGAAATAAATTCATATTAAATCAACTGAACATTTTTAATATTATTTCACTTTTAATGCTGAACAAAAAGTTTCATTAATGATCTGCAGCTTTCAGACCAGAGAACATTTAATGAGTTTAGGTAACGGGGTTCAAAGTGCGGTTCAGGGGCCGTTTGTGGCCCTCAGTCACAATTCAAAATTAACCGAAACTTTAAGTTTCTTCAGGAAACAAAATCTTACAAGTAAGATGCAAAAGAAAGTTAAAATTTAATGTAATTTATTAGTAATAAAAAACAAAACAAATTTTAATCAACTTAATCAAATGAAGCTAAAGTTTAATTTGTTTAGTTTATTGATAGATAAATGAAGAAATAAATAGATTCTGTAACTTTAATGAAAAAGAAAAATACTGGAGACGCCGGAATAGTTTCAACTTGAACCAGTAGAACCATTGAAACCAGTAGAACCAGTTTGAACGGTGAAGTGACCGAGGGTCATTGCACGTAACACAAACCCTGTACATTCTAGACACTAACAGGAACCATAGAATTGCACAAAACTCTGTGAGGGCCGGCGGCGGCCCAGCTCAGTGTAAGAGGTGAACAGAACCTGGTACCAGAAGCCATTAAAATTCTGTTTACATCATTTTAAACTGTGTGATTATGAGTGGGAATAAAAATAGCAGCAGGTATGTTGTTCCATATAACACAGCAGGAGTGTAACAGGTAAACCTTTATGGATGAAACTCCACTAAAAACCCACCTGTTTATTTGAAACATGATCAATTATAAATTTATTGATGGAACCTGAATTAATGTCGTGTTTTGATTATTGATTCTATATTTCTTTGTGTTTCTGTGTTTAATATGATGTAAAGCTTTGAAATGCTTTGCTGCTGAAATGGGCTATACAAATAACATTTGATTGATTGATTGATTGATAGAACCAGTAGAACCATTAGAACCAGTAGAACCATTAGAACCAGTAGAACCATTAGAACCAGTAGAACCATTAGAACCATCAGAACCAGTAGAACCATTAGAACCATTAAAACCTGTACACCCATTAGAACAAATAGAACCATCAGAACCAGTAGAACCAGTACACCCATCAGAACCAGTACACCCATCAGAACCAGTACACCCATTACCTCTGATGTTCTGTCTCTCGGCGTCTCGGTCCAGCTGGGCTCACGGAGCGGAACAAACGGCGCCACCTTAATCCGATTATCCACAGTGTGAACGCCGCTTCCTGAGACGAGCAAAGATGGCCGCCAGCATCAAGACGGCGCCACGCTGCGTTGGCTCCAGTCGTGGTCCCAGTGGGGCCGACGGCCCGGCGGCTCCAGATGATGACCCAGGTTCTGTTCGGTTCTGTGGATAATTCCTGTTTCTGCTCAAACTGAGCCGAGACGCTGCTGCTGCTGACCTCACTGAACGCTGCGGCAGCCGCATGGAAACGTCTACTTCCTGTAACGCCGCCGACCCGTTCTGCTTCCTTAAACTGGACCGGACAGGACCGGACTGTGGCCTAAACAAAACCTTGATCACATTTCATCACTAAACCATCCTGAGGCGATCAGATTTCAGTTCTGACCCGTTTTAGGAGCTCTGTCACTTTAAATGCTACATTTACACAAAATGGCTGCAAACAGAAGCACAGGCCAAACACCTTTGAAAAGCAGAAGTGGAGCCTCCTGTACAGCCAACCAGAAAGCAGCAACAGGTTTCTCTGTTCCAGAACGTTTTGATAAAACTAACAATTAAAAAATGAATAAATACCTTCCTTTGCATCCAGTGAGAATTTATTTAAATTAAATACTATAACAAATATTTTTATATAAAATAAAAACTGTATTAATTTGATAACTGTTATGATAAAGGTTTTATTAATTTGGTCCAGACGGCCACAGAAAGACTTAGGGTGGGCCAGATTTGGCCCCCAGACCTCGAGTTTGACACGGACGTCAGATTGTTTTTAAACGCTGCAGAGCGTCTGCACTAAAGCAGAAGTCCTCCAGGCCACCAGGGGGAGTCTGGAGCAGGAAGTATCTACGTTTTCACGCTGCTGCTCTGTGACATTGTTAGAGATTCGGGTTTGAAACAGAACGTCCTATTAAATCCCGTCTCCTGTGAGGTTTGAGTCGTTGCTCGGCTCCCCCTGGTGGCCTGGAGGACAGAAGAGGATTAACTTTTAACTTCCATTTTCTGCACTTTGTTTTCTTGTGTTTCTTTATATCTGGATCTTTTCTGTCTCTCCTACATGCTTGTGCCTCCAGGTCACCGTACTTTTCCACATTCATCTTCTGGCTGCTCATCTGCATTTTTATATTTTCTGCTGTGAAGGATTTATTGAGAAAATTTCCACAGAAATGTTATAAATATGTCCAGTTTTTATTTCTAGTAAACTTATTGTTTTTCTTGATTTTTCTTATGGAGTATTTATTATTTTATGTTGCATTAGGTGTTACATTTTATAACATTTCATTGAGAAAAAAACAACCATTTTAGATTTTCTTTTGAAATATTCACTTCCTCCGTTAGTCTAGGTTTAATATTTAATTTTCTGTATATTTTATTCAAGCCCAGCAGCAGTTTGTTGGTTTCTGCATCATAATCTGTTTAAATCAGATTAATTTTCCTGCAGGAGGATTAATTCATCTGAATTTCGATGCTGAGAGGAAAACCTTTTCAGTTTTACAGTAACTGCTGCCGACAGCAGCGTTAAGTCAGCCGGCCTGATGGTGGCGCCGTCAGCTCCAGATGTTGATGCCCAGGAGTTTGTTGAGACCCAGATTTGTCGGATCAAACCGGCGCCGACACGCCGCGGCGGTAATTACCCGGTGATTAGCCGATGATGTGGAATCGCTGTGAATTTGACTTATTAAGGAAACATTAATTGCTGTGTTTCATAACAGCCAGCTGGCTAATTGTCCTGTAATTGGTTCAGACTCTGACGGCGTCTGTGCCGCCGCCGCCTGAAGGCTCGTTGTGGTGAAAACACGCTCGGCTGCTTTCAGCCGGGAAATCACTGAGCATCAGGCTGGATGCTGGGAGAGATTCTGACTCCAGACCTGGGATCACAACACGGACCAGCACCACTCTGCTAACTGAGCTAACGGAGCTAACGGAGCTAACGGCCGTGAAGCACGGTGGTGGCAGAGTCATGACGTCGTCTGTTCAAACTAGACCTTACCAACTGTTTGTCCTAAACTTTCTAAATAAAAACAGTAAACACAACTAATAACATTAAGATTATATGAAACATGGAAGAAGATTAGGAAAAAAGTCTGACATTAAAAATCTAAATTCTCATTTTGGCACTAATCCTCTTCCGTATAAACAGAAACTAAAATGAATGCTGTCATTTAGTGAGTTTTTATGGTTCATAACTGAGAAATAAATACAGAAATCCTTATTTACACTGTAGATGATAAAAATGGTACAGATAAATATAATATAATAATCTAATGTATTACTGTTTATTTCAGATCATCACTCAACCACCAGTTTTCCTCCAGCTCTAACACACACACACACACACACACACACACACACACACACACACACACACACACACACACACACACACTCCTGACCTGATGAGGATGATTCTGCCTCTTCATCCACCTTGACCTCTGACCTTGTAGTGTGCGGCCTCACGTCACACATCAAACCCAGATGACACCTGGCCACGCCCCATCACGGCACCCCGAGCCTTCAGACGCCATAACGCTGACCTTTGACCCCTGCCGCTGCGCTCGTCAGCTGATGAAGCTGCTCCGTCCCGGCAGCGCTCCAACTGGGCCGTGATGTTCCGCCATGTTGGCTCCATTAGCGGGTAGAGGATCCCGCTGCTAATTAAGGAGTGAGCGATGGAGGCCGCGGCTCGTTACGGCCGCAGCAGAGCGTCTCTCTCCGGATCCGCGGCGTTTCATCGGCGGGTTAACGCGGCTGTTGACTCCGGAGCCCAACCCGCCGCAGACTCATTACCAGCCGGGGAGACATCACTCAGCCCGCCGCTGCAGACTACGGAAGCCCGTAGGAGTCTGGATCAGAACCAGTGTAATGAGTTCACTCAGTAAACATGCAACTGTTTGACTCAACATGTTTTACATTCAATTAACTGACAGAGAAACGAAACATGGAGCCGTTTAAATCTGAGGATGATGTAATTGATTAATTATTATCTTATTGTTATGCTAAGAAGAAATAAAAGCTGAAAAATACAGAAATAAAAACATTATATTATGAGAAAAAATTTAATCCAACTCCATTTTCCCATAATGCCCGCTCCAAAAGCAGGAAGTGGCTACAGCGCAGAGCATTCTGGGTAAATACGACTAACGCTAGTGTGCTAGCCTAGCGCTAGCAGGAGAAATGGTTAGTTTTCTTTAGCCAAAGAAAAATAACCGCTAAAATCTGACGCCTCCATCTTGTTTCCATCTGGTGAAGAAGGAAGTTGCTCTCAGTGTCTTCAGAGGTTTTTGTGTCGTTTCCTACAGTGGTTGGTGGTGCAGCGCCCCCACAGGCCAGGAGGGGAACAGGTTTTTCAGCTCTTAACAGTTTAGTGTCAGATGATGAGGTCATGCCTGGCTTTAATTATAGATAAAATAATATTGGTGAATTTATACTGACAGTGAAGATTTTTATTGTTTATTTTAATCTTTTAAACTGCTGAAATGTTGTGATTTTGTTTGCCTGTTTTAAAGTATTTTATTATGTCTTATTTGTAATGTTTGTAAAAATATGATTTTATCGTTGGACAGCAGGAAGAGGAGTCGGTTCTGTCAGGGATCCTTCAACAGGAAGTAGCGGTTGCTAACTAGCATGTTTAGCTGTGGTGCCTCTGGTAAGGCCTTCAGCTGATCCGTTTCTGTCTCCTCTTTCCCAAAGGAAACATCTCAATGATTTTAAACCAGCTGAATTTAGTCCAGAGTTTTCCTCCTTTTCCAGCAGCTGTTCACGTTTATGTAGCTTAACTTCATAGATTTAAAACAAGCGGAGATTCATTTTAAAGTTTAACTCTTCATGGAGCAAATGTTTCAGGTTGTTAGGGAACCAGAGCCTCGTTTGTCTTCCTCTGCTCAACCTGGCAGCTATGACCAAAACATTTGAGTAAAATGACAGATTGTCCCTTTAATCTGCGGCTGGACAGGAAGTGAGTCTCCTCAGTTCCTGTCCGTCTCTCAGCTCTCATTAGGCCTCTGAAGCAGAACTAACCGCCGCTGATGCTCAGCCAGCGATCTGTCACAGCTCTTTCATCGGCTCAGAGCAGAAACCCGAGCGCTGCTCCAAACACGGATATCTACTAAATACTGTCACCATTTAAACAACTAAATAAACTAATTCATCTCTTTAATCTGTTTAGACTGACAGAGACAAAATGGAGGTTCAGTTTCCAGTCATATTTTCTTCATGTTAGTCATTTATTAATGCCACACTTCAAACTATTTAACAAACTAAATATTTACTACAAATATTACGCATGGCTTATATAGTTTACAAACTTAATATTTAGTTTGAAACTAGATATTTAGGCAATATAAATATTACCCTAATAATTCAGACTTAGGAGTCAGTCTGAACCCAGCTTTTATTTTGATAGTCCACTTCCTCTTATTACATTTAATTAGCTAAACATTTCATTTGTAAATCCAGTTTTTATTTAATTCAGAGGTAAATATTTGGTTTGGAGATAAATTATTAGCTTGCTTGCTAAAGTTTTAGCTTGAAATTAAATGCATAGCATGCTAGCTAGCTAGCTATCTAGCTACATATTTAAGTTGGAGTTAAATGTTTATTTTAGAATATTGTGACTTTTATAAATGACTAACATGATAAAACTGATCCCATGTTTTCCAGGCTAAAAACCCAAATCTTTTCCAAACGGCTCCAATCAGAGCAGCTCTGGCTGCCAAGAGTCAGGAGAATCACCTGGAATCACCTGGAATCTCCTGGAATCACCAGTGAAGGTCAGCGAAGGTCGGCGAAGCCCCATCAGCCTGGTCTGGCGGCGGACAGGAAGCACCAGGTGCTAACGAGGTTACGGCGGCGCAGCGTTTCCTGTGAGAACGCGTCGAGCAGACAAGGCCGCCGTTCATGCTGCTGGTGTCGGATGGAAACACGTCGGGGTCAGACGGGCCTCGTCCTGTAATAGGAGGCCACTCAGTCCAATCAGAGGAAACCAAATTTAGCCGCCTTCTCGTCTCGTCCAGACTGAAGCTGCAATAATTCAATCACTGCATTCTGGAGGCTTTGAGGTAAAAACGGCCTGATCTAATTAGCGCCTCATCTTCCTCATCTTCCTCATCTGTGAACGCAGCAGAAACCGTCCGTTCTCACTGCTACTGCAGGCCGAGGTCAGAGGTCACGGGGTAGAGCCACCTGATTCACAGCAGATCCAGTTCTTTGAGGAGACGATTGGTCCCGAAGAACAGGAAACCTGAAAACACCTGAGTTTGTCTCTGGACGTTTCCCTCGTCTGTAGCTCAGAAATGTCTGACATTAATCACAACATTTCAGAGGTTTGGGTGGAAACGTTTTCCTGCGTCGCCGTGGGAACGCCTCCTCGCTGTCTCCTCTGACCATGGCAGGTTTTTCTCACAAATGAACTCTGACCTGATTCCTGCTCCGGTTCCCTCAGGACTCCTTCTCTCCTCCATGTCGGTTCTGCTGACGAGTGGAAACGAGGCGTTGAGCTGCTGCTGGGGCCAAACAGGAAGTCCTATTAAATATTACATTAAAATAATTCACATGATCATGTACACATCTGATTATTGATGGATCTAATGTATAATTTTATTACTGAATTATTGTTGGTTTTTATGTTGATGCTGCTTTTGTTTTTGTAAAATTGAAGGAAATAAAGATTATTTATCACCAAGATAATTAAATTTAAATGCTATATTGAAGAGCTAACTACTAAACACAGCCTGAGTTTGTATATGTAAGGAATATTAATAAGTTTAAACTTTCATTTATTTCTTTGAACACGTAAACTAAATGTTTTCAGTTTGGTTTAAAGCTGCAGTTCGCGCCGCGGCCTGCAGGGGGCGCTGCAGCAGCATGACGTCCTGCTGCGGCAGCGTGAGTTAGTGCTGCTGCGGTTTATGACCGGATCTGCTCCCGTCCTGATGACTTTAACGAGGCTGTAAGTCCAGCCGCTCATTACCAGCTTTTATTCTGAAGGGCTCAGATTAAAAGTTTATGTGGGCCTGTAAAGCCGCGTCCTCACAAAGTCACAAACCTCTGGCTGTTATTCACACACGTCTCAGGTTTAACATCAGCCTGACGCTCACAGACCAGAGGCACTGGAAAAAATTATTCTGACTTTTCTCAGGAAACTCAAGAACAAATTATACAAAATGTGACTTTAATTTATTTACTGTTTTTACAGTGATTCTTCCTGTTTTAGTGTCACTAATCCCAAATCAACGTTTTACTAGATAATCTGACTGAACTGGTCCCTAAAAGTCTGTCTTTATGTCTTTATGTCTCTTTATGAAAATCGAGACATTTTCATATCAAATTTGTTTGATTTTGGCTGAAACCGCCTCAGTGCTGCCCCCTACAGGCCGAACGGGGGAACTGCAGTTTGAACCTGAACAGTTCAGGAATGAACCGTTTCACTTCCAGTTCTGGATGAAGTTGTTTGCAGATGATAACCTGCTGGTCCCGTTTCTGTCAAAATAAACTGCTGGTTGATCAGAAGATCCCAAATCCACCCAGTGGTTCAGATAATCCGGATTATTCTCTCTGGTTCAGATCACTGACCATAACTCAGGTCACTGCAAAACACCAAATCTAACAAATCAGTTTGTTTAGTTTGGAGGGGAAATATATTGATACACCTGAAATTAATCAAAACCATCCATTAGATCAATATCAGCTAATAACCAATAATTCATCAATATTGATAAAAACCTCAGAACTCCATCATCAGATTGATTTAAACAAGATTCTGTATTTTTCTATATTTTGATGAAATTTTAGTTTTATTTTACTTCAGGTGAATCGACATGTTTACACTGTAAAACAGAAAAACTCGGTAGGATTTAATGTTTTTAGTGGTTTTAGTTAAGCTAACAGACGAAGCGCTAGTTAGCTTGGTTAGCTCCATGCCGACCCGATCGGCCCGGTTCTGGTTCTGAGAAGCTTTGGGCTGAAATGTTGGATTGAATTCAAATTTAATGAAGTTAATTGCTGTAAAAAATTAGAATTAAAAACCATAAAAATAAACAAAAACTGAAACAGTTTCAGTTCAAAAAGGTTTTTTCAGGGCGTGCCGTGGTGGCGTAGCGGTTAGCGCGACCCGTATTTGGAGGCCTGGAGTCCTCGACACGGCCGTCGCTGGTTCGACTCCCGGACCCGGCGACATTTGCCACATGTCTTCCCCCCTCTCCTTCCCTGTTTCCTGTCAGCCTGCTGTCATATAAGGGACAATAGAGCCACAAAATACCCCTGGAGGGGTAAAAAAAAAAAAAAAAAAAAAGTTTTTTTCTGCCCAATTTCTAACAGAAAATTATTTACAGTTTTTAATCTGTTATTAAAGATGTCGGACTGGAGCGAATGCTGCGTAACGTTAGCGTTAGCTGCTACATATTAGCATTTAGATCCTATTTTAGCTTAGCATAGCTTCTCTGATATGCTAACTGCTTTTAGCTCAACTTGATCGTTTTAAGAAGCAGAAATGAACGAAGCGAAGCCGCTTCTTCGCTGCTGCTAGCACATGTAGCTGTGCATCAGATTTATGGTCCTACCAGAAACATGTGAACACAAAGGTTCCACCCTGAAAACTGATTATGTTCAAATTAAATCAGTTAATCAAAATTAACTTGTTACATTTTAAATCTGCTGCTTTATTTTGATCCAAACTCAAAAACATGAAAAGGATAAAATTTAAATCCAGATTAAAACCTGGATTTCCTCAGCGGATCAACCTGAATCTTCCCCAACATGGCCGCCTGCTGATCTCCCAGGTAAGCAGCTCCTGTCGGAGCCTTCATCCTCACCATCGCCTTCATCACCATAATGGATGGCAGCGCCGCTCGCCCTGCATGAGGAAAGGTTTAATTAAATCACAGTCCAATCATAATCCATGTTGTTAATTAAACTGGATAATTTATAAGTACAAAAGAGGGTATTTATTAGCTGCTGGTGGCAGCGCGGCGCCGTGCGCGCGCCTCGTGCACGGCGGCCCCACGCACACAGCCGCTGCCTCCAACCTTTTACTATTGATGCCTCGGCGTGATTGATAACGAGCCGGAGAGCGCGGCACTATTTGTCTAATGGCGGTGCAATTAAAGGCCTTGTAAATGACCCGCGCCTCGTTTCATCCTAATCTATGGAATTTTGATTGAATTTGTCGGCGCTAATTGAAAAATACTGCTATTTAATGTCTGCACTGATCAGGCTCCGTAATGACACGGCGTCCCGGTGACCCCGGGGGGGCGGGCCGCTCGTGCGTGTCCTTGACTCAGAGGGGGGGCTGCTCGGGGTCAGAGGTCACACGTGTCCCCTCTGATGCGTTTCGACGCCGCTGGCATTGATGAGCTGCTGCTGAATTGATGAGGAGGTCGTTCCTCCGTCCATCAGCACGCAGTCTGAGGCGAGCAAACATTGGGATGTACGGCGCCACGGCAACGGGAGACGGATCGCCAGATGATCGCCGAGTCCATCAGCGGTCCGATCCGAGTCCATCTGCAAACACAAACCCAGCAGGGAGCAGAACCTGGAGGCACAGCGGGGCAGTTTCTTTCTGTTTCTGCTGGAAATGATCTAAATAACTGAAGTATCAATATTTGATCAGAGAACTGATTATATTGATCAGGTATTAGAAGAATTAATATTTCAGAATCAATCTTCACATCTCCGGAGAGATAAATAACAGTTTTATTTTAAATATTATTTCATCAAATCAAAGATGTTTTCCAGTTTAAGTGATGCTGCCTCCCACCTCCAGGGGGCAGTGTCTCTTCAGCTGCCTCAGTTTCACAAATTATAGTTCATAATTAAAAAGTTACATTTACTGTCACATGAGCACAAATATTGCAAAATTCACTGCAAATGTTTCTAAATTATTTCTACAAAATCAGTGATTTTTATTACAAAAAATCATGAAATCCTGGACAAACTCATCAAAATGTTCAGATATTTATTAATATTTCCACAGTTTGTTCATGGATTCTGGGACAACTGGCCCTTTAAGAACATTAATCATGTTTATGGGTCCAAAATAAAAATAAAAATTAAACATTTCTGTTTCTACAGCTTTTAAAATCAAACTCCTAGAAAACCTGCCCAGGCTACCAAACGTCTTACCTGGTTTTTCATGAGAAGATTATGAAATATGGAATCCCAAAATTTCATTCAATCAATTAAAAATCATCAAACTAAAAACACTGCAAAAAGATTTCAGTTGTAATTTATCTGCTGTGAAAACCAACAGCTGAAGTTTGGATCTAAAACTGATTTTATTTTGGAGGTTATGGAATCAAATATTCATTATTATGTTTTTAACGGTTTTAATTTTTAAAATCAGAACAAACTCATTAAACGTGAGCCGGTACCTCAGAACCGATTCGTCTTTACGCCGATGATCTTCTAAATGGGTCCAAATGTTTTCTTTGTGTTTCTGCTGAAAACACAGAAAGTATTTATCAGTGAAACACTGCAGATATGAAACTGTACTGTAAAACTTTCATTTGATTTGTGATTGATCAGATTAACAGCATGATGATCAGAGAAAATAAAGTTTTCTCAGTTTCAAAGATTCTGATACAAACGGAGTTTTGTCGTTTTTACTTTAATGTTTATTAAGTCACAGAAAAAAATGAACACGATAAAGTTCTGAGAAAAAAGCCTGAATTATTTTAGTTTTGGCCCTAATCTTCCTCCGTACTGCAGTTTTCGTCCATCGGAACCAGAAGTTCAGGAACCCAGGATGAAACTCGGAGTGTTTCACTTTCACTCCGGTTGGCCCCACGCTGAGTGGATCCGGATCGTTCACGAGCTTCGGCTCGTCACCTGACATCCGCCAATCAGAGGCCGAGGGAGGCGGCGTCCTGGCGCTAAAGGCAGCGCAATTAACCAGAGGGGAGCGCAATTCAAATCCAAAACAGTTGCGGAGGCGCGCAGCGGCAGGAAACACACACCGACACACTCCGGCTGCCGTAGCGGGTCAGAGAGGAGCGCAGTCCGGAACCTCGGGTCCGGAACCTCAGGTCCGGGTCATCTCGGAGCGGAGCCGCGTCCTCCCAGTTTGCGCTTTTTTTCCTGGAAGCGGCGCATCTCCTGCGGACTTGAGGGAGGAATGCTGATCTGTGAGCGGATCGCCGCCGTCCTCAGCTCCCGGTGACTCCCGGCGGGGCTCCGCGCCCTCCGCGGCCGCCCTCCGCGGCTCTCCCCCGGCCTCTCTCGGCTCCAGCGGCCGGTCTTATGAGCGCGGCGTTCGGTCCGTCCTTCATGGTGATGCAGCGGCCACTCGGAAGCACCACCGCCTTCAGCATCGACTCCCTGATCGGCGGGCCCCCGCAGCCCAGCCCGGGACACTTCGTCTACACCGGGTACCCGATGTTCATGCCCTACCGCTCCGTGGTGCTGCAGCCGCCGCCGCCGCCGCCGGCGCTGCAGCAGGCGCTGCCCGGCGGACACCACCCGCAGATCCCCGGGCTGCAGAGCGGCTTCTGCTCCAGCCTGGCGCAGGGTTTGACGCAGGGCATGGCGCTCACCTCCACCCTCATGGCCTCGCTGCCCGGCGGCTTCTCCCCGTCCCAGCAGCACCAGGAGGCCGCCAGGAAGTTCGGCTCGCAGGCGCTGCGGCTGGAGGCGGAGGACGGGAAGAGCTTCCTGCCCGGGAAGGAGTCCGCGCTGCCGGCCTTCCACGACGCGGACGCGCCGCTGCAGACTTCCACAGGTTGGTCCACGCGTGGGTCAAACCGGAGCTCAAGTTGAGGGAGATCAAATCATCTAAAACATTTTGATTAGTTTCATCTGGTTTCTAATAATATTAGTTTAATTTAATTACATCATTTTGTTTCACTTTAATTTAAAAAAATATTTAAAAACTAAAAATGAACTAAATTCTGACTAAAACACTTGAATCTACTTTATTAATAAAGGTAAATAAATAAGGTGTTTATATTAAATCCTGCAGGTTTTATTATTATTATTATTATTATTATTATTATAATTATATTTGTAACGAGTCATTAATTATTCCGCTGTTCAAACGATCAACTGAAAAATCTCATTAAAGTCAAATTGGCCCAAATGTGTCAAATTTAAACATTTATCTCATTTATCCAATATTAATTTATCTGTTGAATCTATTATTTAGTTTTTAATAATAATAATAATAATAATAATAATATAAATAATAAAAAATCCGGAATTTCGCTGCTGAAAACCTGAAAGCTGCGCGAGCTTCAGGTTTACTGGCTCGTGACAGATTTGTTTTTTATTTGTCATCACACACACACACACACGCACACACACACACACACACACACACACACACACACACACACAGAAGGCCGCGTGGAGACATCGGTGCGTAATTACGCGTGAAAGCGGAACGTCCCGCAGCGCGTCCTGATTCCGATCCGGGCCCATGATGGATACCGACACCTTCATCTCCTCCTCCTCTTCCTCACCCAACATCAGTTTATGTTTAAAATGGGGATGAAATGTTTTTCATCTTTTTATGTGGAACATGAACCAAATAAAATTCATTAAAGATGAAAGTTTTTTTCCTCTTGTGATTGATACGTAGCTGTAATTTCCCGATAATCAGATTATCGTTAATCCCGCAGCCAGAGTTCTGTCCAAGGACGAGTCCAAGGATGAGGACGGCGGCCGGAAGGACGAGAGCTTCTCCATGGACAGCGACCTGGACTACAGCTCCGACGACAACCTCACGTCCCTCTGCCACAAAGAGGACGCGGACGGCGGCGGCGGCCTGGACGACGCGCCGCACCTGCACGGCGCGGCGGGCGGCGGCGGCGGCTGCGCGGCGGGCGGCGGCGCGGCGGGCGGCAAGAACCGGCGGCGGCGCACCGCGTTCACCAGCGAGCAGCTGCTGGAGCTGGAGAAGGAGTTCCACTGCAAGAAGTACCTGTCGCTCACCGAGCGCTCCCAGATCGCGCATGCGCTCAAGCTGAGCGAGGTGCAGGTGAAGATCTGGTTCCAGAACCGGCGCGCCAAGTGGAAACGGGTCAAGGCCGGAAACGTCAACAACAAGTCCGGGGAGCCGAGCCGGAACCCCAAGATCGTGGTTCCGATCCCGGTGCACGTCAGCCGCTTCGCCATCAGGAGTCAGCACCAGCAGATGGAGCAGGCCCGGCCCTAGGACGGTTCGGACGGGTTCTGAGCCGAACCGGAACAACCAGACTCCTGTGACATCATTTGTTTTTGACTCGTTAAATTAAAATGTTTCCTCTTCACTCCGTGACTCTGCTGAGACGGATCTCACTGAACCGTCCGCGGTTCTGTTCGGTTCTTTTTAACGTCTGAGCCCGAGAACGTTCAACCTGCTGAAAGAGCCGCAGTTTTTCACCGCAAAGTGCGCGTGGAGCAGCTGATGATGTAAATACAGACCGGAAGCTGCGCGCGCAGGACTGAATGAAGCTGCTAACTTATTTATACACTGATGTGAAAACCTGCGATTAAAGGACGCAAAGTGAGCCGATGCGTTCAGTCTGACTCCTTCACACACACACACACACACACACACACACACACACACACACACACACACACACACACCAACCCACACACACACACACACACACTCACCTCCATCTGGATTATTCAAATCCAAACTTTCACTGATTATTTACGTTTAGTTTCATTTTTAAGGCCTCCAGTCTTTAACGAAGAAGAAAAACTTCGTAAAAATGAAACAAAATTCGGTTTAAAAAGTGAAAAAGAATCGAAATAAACTGAAGATCCAGATGAAGAACCGCGGAAGCGACATGGCGGCGAGTTGAACTGAAACTAATTAACCCAAAAACAATGATTTCTAATCATTTAGAATAATTTACCTTCCTGCACAGGGAACATCCTGCCGTTCATCAATAAAATGGGAATCATTCCTGTGAACCGCGCGGCGGCTCCAGGTGAACGACTGACGCACCTGTGCGTAATGAGGCGGGTTGCCATGTGCAAAAGAATCCCCCGATTAACTTCATCTATAAAAATGTAAACTTACTAACATCCTTCAGTTTATATTCATTTTTAATTATTCTACAGTTTATGAAAAGAAAATAAAATTTCTAAATAAATTTAATAATTAAGCCCCAAACGTTTTAAATAAAGTTAAACATTTAAAAAAATTAAGAAAACGATTTATTGACACTAAATTTAAACTATTTATTGATTATTTTTGGACTAAATTAGTTTGATTTTGTGTATTTATGGAAGCAAAGATCCGGTCGAGGTTCGGCCTCCTGGATCCGAACCACGGCCTGCGGAATCCAACATGGCGGCCCCGGGAGGCCGATAAATGAGACCTTCGTCATCTTCATCATCTTCATCAACCATCTGCTGATGAACCGCAGCTGGAAAATCAAAACATTATTTCCTGTCTCAACATTAACTCTAGATAAATATTTAATAATAGAACTAAATATGGTTTTTAGTTCATTTTAATTTCTATTGATAATTCACCAATATACAATTTTAAAGTGTTTATGCCCTACAATAAATATAAAACTCATATCTCTGAACAGATGAGCAGGAAAATAAAACTTGGTTTTAAAAATCTAAATGAAATTAATTAAATCTTCGCTTTTCAGCTGAAACATTTTAAACTCCGCAGAGTTAAAGGAAATAAAACTCACTTACTGTCAAATTTTATTTCACTGGCAAATCTGCACAATTTAATAATGATTTTTTTTTTTAAATCAAAATGTACATTTAAGAAATGCTGTGAAGTTTGTAAGAATGTCAGGATGATTTTAACATTTATGTCTAATATTCATGTTTCTAAAAACAGGAAATATTCCCGAGTTAATTAATAAAGTCTCACATATTCAGTTTATAAGAAGCATTTTCCTGTCTTTATTGAAAAGAGACAAATTACAGTAGAAGATTCTGCATTAGGTAGAACTTTTCAACATCGGTACTGTACAACAAAATTTAATAATAATAATAATAATAATAACAATAATAATTAGAATAACAGTGACAACAAGAACAAGAACGGTCTGGATGATAAAACAGGATAAAAAGCGGATGGACCTCAGGAGGAAATGTACAAAAAGGTTTTTCTGTGGGAGTTTAAATAAGATGGAGGTTGGAGGGAAGTTATTAAAGTCATAATTAAAGTCTAGCACAGAAACATTTCTACATCATTTAACAGGTTTTATTATCTACACCGCCGCCGCTGCTTTCCAGAAGCAAAACAATCATTTTACAGGTTTTATAACAGAACCGTCTGAAACTGAAAGAGGCTCCAATACGATAAATTAAAATAAAAACTCATGTATTATTTTGCTTTGTTTAAAGTGTATGACCCAGAAACCAAAAGAAATCACTTTTACCGACGGCGCCTGTTAGCAGCATTTGCTAACAAACATGCATAATTATACTAATAAATTACTGGCTGTTGCTTTATGCTGGCATTTAGTCCCAAACTGTTAAAACTTTTTATATTTAGCATTAAGGAAAAAACTCTAGTGGAATAAAAACTGATGGGGAACTCTAGTCTGCTAATGAAGCTAGCTGGGAAATGACTCGGCAGTTTTGACGCTAACAATGAAAATGAGCCGACCTGATTTTTGGCTTATTAAATGTGAACAAACTGACCTGATAATGTTGTAAACAGAAAGTCACCAGAATGACGACGTGGTTTTTACAAACGCAGATCTTTCCTGTTAGCTTTGTCTCACTCAGCCACTGCTTGCTGCTCCTTTCATTGCTAATTTCATTTTACTGCTAGCTAAGCAGTGGCCGCCAGGTGGCTCTGCTGTTTTGACAGTAATAACTAAATTCAGATGTTTATGATTTATTCTATAAATTTAGCCAAATGTTCAATATGCCTTTAAATGTACAAAATATGTAAAGATGAATTAGAGATTAACGGAATTAATTTAATGTCGAAACAGTAAGCTAGCCAGCAGCTTTGATCAGTTAGCGATGTTAAGCTAACAGGCTAATCAGTAGCTACATCATCACACGGTGCTTCATTCTCCAATTTACAACATTTTGTATTCAGAGTGTAAACAATAAAATATAAATCTTATTAACAGGGATAATAACTCAGCAGCTTTTCTGTTTATTGTCCAGGTAACTCAGAGCTCAGTTAGCATTAGCTTCCCTTTTTAACGCAGTAAAACTGATGTTAGCCATCTTTCTTGGCCTGTAAACTTTTTTCTGCTAAAATAATTCTTATTATTGTATTTCACAACTGTCACCATTTTTGAAGCTGAATCACAAAATTTATCTTATATTACGTAAACTAAATAATGATATCCAACTTCCTGGACACATTTTTACTGAATGATATTTTCTCCTATAAGCTGAAACACATTCTGGGCTGGTTGCTTTATTACTTATGAAGTCAAAATATAAACAATTTTTACTCATAAAGCTATTGGAAATTTCCCTTTAAACCAAGCTGTGCTGTGATGATGGATATAAGCTGTGAGTTTCAATAAACATAAATTCAGTTAAACTCTTCCTGATCAGGGAACCCTAATCCTAACCCTCAGATGGAAAACATCACAATTTACACCAAAAACTCAGACATTTTGAGATTAGAACATTTCTAGGAGAAAATATTTTCTGAGCTCAAGTCACATTAGTGAGAAAAAAACTTTGAGATTGATCTTAACTCAAATGGAAAATGTTCACCTTTACAAGCTCAGAACATATTTCTTTTTTCTAAAAAAAAAAAAAGTGAAATTTATCTCAAAACTTCTGAATTTTTCCTCAAAAATATTTAGACTTCCAGAAAATTTCTGATATTAATCTGACAAGTTTTTTCTCTCAATATCTTTTTTTTGTTTTTATCTATAATGGCCCAAATACTTTGTTGTAGTTCTGGTTCTGGTTGGACTGAAAGTCAAAACATAGACATTGTTCACACAGAATGCATGGAGAAGCAGTTTGTGTGATTCTGGGATCATAAAAAAAAGGCAAGAGGAGAAAGTTTGATTTTAGAGCCGTGAAATCAGAGAATCCAGCTGAGAACGACTCACCTGCTGCAGCAACATCTAGGTTAGGATTTCTAGACAGAGCGTTCTTCCTGAGGCTCCCTTGGCTTTCAGTCGACACTTTCTACAAACACCAGGAGTGATTTGACTAGGCCTGAGGCTAATAGGAGAAACGCCAGCCTCTTCAGGTTACCATGGATACCAGCAAAATGGCTGACGAACCAAACAGGTTTAAAAATGTTTGAAGTTAAACTTCTGCTAGCTAAATAAACGTCAGCAGAGGAAGCTAACGGCGTTCCGACTCCGTGTTCAGATGAGCTTCAGGATCCAGAACCGTCCGGATCAACTCCGGTTTGGATCAACCACTGGGCTCTCATACGGAGTACATTTCTGCCAAAAATCTCTCAAAGTTTGAAATTAATCTTGAAAAAAAATGAAGCATTTCTGATTTTTATTCCTGCACATTTTTGACTTTTGGAGCTGAGAAGACTCATTTTTAAATCAGTTTGTTGGCAGAGATGTACTCCGTATGTCTTTATCTCTAATGGCTCCAATATGCTGCTGCACTTTGACCTCTTGCTGACTTGGCCAATCAGATCGTCCAGAACGTCCTGCTTGAGTCCCAAACCAAACCACACCGACAGACTCAACTACTTCCTGTTTGTGCTCGTTGTCACGGCGACCGTGACAGGAACTGAGGACAGAGGCGCAGTATTTACAGAAGAAGAAGAAACAGCCCTTCGTCAGACGACGTTCCCTTGGTCCGTTTGGACAAAATGAACCAATCAGAAACATTGACGGTCCTGAGCCTGGAGGCTCCCAGGAACGCCCAGGAACGCTCTCCCATTGGTCCAGCAACACACACTCTGACACACACACACACTCTGACACACACACACACACACGCAGACACACACACACACTCTGACACACACACACACACACTCTGACACACACACACTCACACACACACACACACACACCCTGACACACACACACACACACTCTGACACACACACACACACTCTCACACTCCCAGCGGGGGAAACTCCTTAAATAAAACAGAGTCTAAGCTCCCGTCCCACCAGGCCTGGACCTGGTCGGTTCTCCTGTCGTCACCATGGAGATGGGTGTTGTGGGATGTGTTCCTGGATTCTGATTGGCCGATGAGGTAAGAGACCCGTTTCCCATCATGGCGGCGGTCAGATGAGCGCGGCGCTGCCCAGGCTGCTGCAGCTGTTGTTGCGGTTGGCGTTGCGGCGCGGCAGGTTGGGCGTGGTCATCAGGGCGTAGCGCTCGTCGGCGCCGCCGTACTGGGCCAGAACCTCCACGCACTCCTGGCTGCCGGACTGCCGCGCGTACGCCATGGCGCTGTTCCCGTGGGCGTCCCTCGCCGTCAGGTCTGCGCCGTACTGCGGAGACAGCGGAACCGGGTCAGACTGGGTCCGGCCGGAGCCCCGGCCCGCCCCGTCTGACCCGGAGGAGGCTCACCCAGACCAGCAGCTGCAGCAGAACCACGTTGCCCTTGTGCGCGGCCAGGTGCAGCGGCGAGCAGCCGTCGCCGAACGTGTCGTTGACCTGCTGGCGGGAGGCGTGGGCCAGCAGCAGCACCACGCCGCGCAGGTCCTCCTCGGCCGCCGCGCGGAGCAGCTGCTGGCCCAGAGGCGGGTCGGCGCCGGGCAGCGCCGCCACAAACAGACGCTGCTCATACTTGGCCCGGATCCAACGCTCACGCTCCTCCCTGGAGACAGGACATGACATCACAGGTCATCAGAACGCTACCAGACATCAGAGAGAGAAATAAAACAGAAACAGATCAAAGTGTTCATAAAAACATCAAACAGGAAGTCAGGCTTTCACAGTTTTATGGAAGTTTGTTCCAGATCTGTGGAGCATAGAAGCTGAATGCTGCCATCTCTATGTTGAGGTTCAGGTCAAAGGTCATCCCCTCTGTAATCTGTATCGGGTCGACAGGTCCAGTTACAGACGGCGGTGAACATCTGCCGTCTCAATCTGAGAGGCAGGAGGAAGAATCGATGACCGATCCAGGATCATCATCTGTCTAATCCACAGCAGTGGCTCTAATCTGACCTCTAATCTGACCTCTAATCCCTCCTGTGAACAGATTCTCACTCAGCCAGCAGGGATCAGTCTGGACGGCCCGGCGGATCGGTCCGGTTCTGAGCCGTTTCCTGCTGCAGACTGAAGGATGGGAACGTTTGGTACCAAATTTCTCATCCTGAACCGGTTTCTCTCTGAACCGTTCCTGAGACCCGATGGATCGGTGTGGGAACGGCTCTGGATCTCATTAGCTCTCTTCCTGGATACCAGCGCCTGCTGGGGGGCAACACAGGGGCAGTAAGGGCATGTGGGGGGGCAAGGAGGCGCCTAGCATGGCGGAATGTCCCCAGGTTCCTCCTTCCTGCCCCGACCCAGAGACCAGAGAGGCCGGCTCCGACCACGGCCCAAAGCCCGCGGACAAAGCCTGGAGGAGGAGTCCCGGAGAGAGAGAGTCAGTAACTGTGTGTGTTATATATGTGTGTGTGTGTGTGTGAGCGCCCAGCGGGACTCTGGGAGGAAGTGTGAGCCGTGGGACCAGGAGACGCATGCCTTCCTCCTCTGGAGTTGCTAAGAGCCGGCAGGCGTCCAGAAACACCGGACACCAATAACCCTACAGGTCGCCATGGAAACGTGATCAATAGGCGACCCGTCTGAGTCGACGTTCAATAATTACACTGAGAGATCCAGGACCGCACGGCATTCTGGGGGATGTAGTCAGAGGAGAGACTGCAGCCGCTCAACAGCTCAGGGCTAACAGAGCTAGCTGTGGATCAACTAACTCACTCGCTCTGTGGTTGCCTAGCAACAGCCTTCTGGGTCAGTTGCGCAGCAGCAGTTTCAGGTTTGGAAACTTTAAAAATAGAGAAACAAGATAAAACAGGAAACATCAGCAGACTGACGGCGGTTCAGATGTTTAACACTAAATCTAACCAATAATCATCGATATTGATGATCTGATCGGTTAATATCATGATGGGTTTTCAGCCATTTTGAAGTTGAACCTCGTCTTGTTCTGATGTGTTTACAACCGTTACTGAATATTTCTAACACATTTTAATGGAAATTAGCATCACTGTGATGTAATCTGCCTGTGTGTGTGTGTGTGTGTGTGTGGGCGTGAACTTCCAGGCGTGTATTTAGTAAACAGCGAGTCTCCGTCTCGACTTAACGACTCCTGAAAACACAGCTCTGGACACTGGAGAGGCTAATTGCACTAATTAACCACGCCGAGTGTGTGTGTGTGTGTTAACGTGTCTGCAGCACACACTCTCAGGTTGTGTGTTAATCTGTGTGTGTGTGTCCCTTTTCACATCCCATTAGAGGAAGTGCTGTGTTTTCAGCACCAAGGCATGCTGGGTAGATAATTAAACACGAGTCCCAGTGAGATCGCTTGTGACAGGAAAACACACACGCACACACACACGCACACACACACACACACAAACACGCGCGCACACACACACACACACACACACAATGCAAATATGTCAAGCGCAGCCCAGAGGGGTGGTGGTGTGTGTGTGTGTGTGTGTGTGAGCTGCAGTGGATCTGTAGCAGGACGGCTGCTGCTGGTTCTGTTCCTGTCACAGATCAGATTCATCTGAACGTTTCAATAAAATGATCAAAATGAACAGAAACCAGTAAAAATCCCTGAACTCAAACTAAAAACTAAATGTTCCTGAAAAGGTTTCCACAAACAACAACAGAGAAAAGAAACTCCCAGATTAAACTGGGATTAAACTGGGATCTGTCCTGGATTCTCCAGTCTCTGAAGCCTTTGACCTTTGACCTGCTGACTGACAGCTTCATCAGCTCTGGTTCTGTTTGGCGTTCCTCAGGGCACCGCGCTGGGCCCACTGAGCATCTCTGACTTCCTGCCTGTTGTTTGAGTTCCAACGGTTCTCACTGTGTGTGTGTGTGTGTGTGTGTGTGTGTGTGTGTGTGTGTTCCCCCCCAGCGGCTGCTTTGTCTGCCTGTTTGGACACACGGCGCTTCCTGAGGGCGTTGAACCGACAACCAGAGCCAAACTCACCGAGTCGCAGCGACAGAAACAAACCCAGAGAATCATTTATCCACTAATGATGCTTCAGAGAAAATACTTTGACTAGGACATATGGATTAAATCCAGATTATTCAGAAGAGACAGAGCCACTAAAACTAGAGATGAAGAATCAACAACAGGCCATAAATAAAACATCAGAGCAACAACAACAAAAAACACAAGAATCCAAACTGAAACTGATTCACCAGAAATGATCAATATAAACCTGGACTGAAATTAAAAAATAATTATTTAGAAATTAATTAAAGATCAACTGCAAATTAAATCTGAGGAATAAAAACTGAAAAATGTCAGAAAATAGAAAATCCTGAAGCAGATGTGACATTTACAGTCAGAGCAGAAAACTCAAACTATTCAAAAATACAAACTATAAAACAAAATCTATATTGTTATGGACCAGAACCAGAACTAGGACCGGAACCAGGACCAGGACCAGGACCAGAACCAGAACCGGAACCAGGACCAGAACCAGGAGCTTTCTGGGGGTTTGTGTTTTATTGTAAATCATGATATTTTCTATCATTCCTGTTTTAAAGTTACCTAATCAATGACTAATCATTGATGATCGATTGATTCTACAGTAAATTAACTGATCATTTCATTAAAGTTTTCTGCTTCACAGTGATGCTGTTTGGAAATGTTCTGAACTCTCAACTCTTCCTAAATCCAGACGGGTCCAGATGGTAGCGACAGTCCAACCTGGCAACCCGTTCCTGCTCAGCTCTCTGCTGGTTTTTGGTTCTTGTGGTTCTGGTTCTGGTTCCCCAGCAGCTGGATGAGCCTCCATTAGCTCCGTGGCGAGGCTGTGGAGGTAATGAGCGGCGGGTCCAGAGTGACACGGTGTCAGGCTGCTCTTCTGGCCTAATTAGCCCTCTAATTAATAGATTAATAGGCGGATAGATGGAGCATCAGCTAACTGCCGGACCTAATGTGCTTTAGAGATGAATCCCTGCCAGAAGAGGTGAGGGCCGCCGACTCGGCTCCACCTTCACCGGAGCCGGGAGAGAGAGGCTGAAATCAATTAGCGGGTCGTTAGCCGTCCTCGGATGGGCTCAGATAATTAAAAAGAGGCCGGCGCAGGAGACGAGGGGTTAACGGAGCTGCCACCGCGTAGATGAGGCGAAGAGGAGGAGGAGGAGGAGGAGGAGGAACGGGCCGGAGCGACGGGAAGCCGATCCCTGGGCTGAAACGAGACGCTCCACTGATGCTGCACGGATACTAAAGAGGAGCCGAGCAGCAGGGGGGCAGGAAGTAGGAGACACCTCCTCTGGTAATTAACTACATGTCACAGAGCGTCCTGAGGGACCGGGAGGAACCCGGAGGAACCGGGGGACACGGAGAGACCAGAGCGTCCTGAGGGACCGGGAGGAACCCGGGGACCCCAGGAACAGGTCCTCAGTGATCCGAAACACAGGGGAACCCAGAACGGTTCCTTCAGAGCGGACCCCACAGACGTTTATAGACGATCCGCTGACACCGCGCTGAAGCTTCAGGTCTTCTAGTTCATAAATATTTTATTCATCAGGAAACTGAAGATTTTAATAAATATATAAAGTCAGGTCTAGTTTGAATATCAAACGTTTTATGAAAGACGATTACAGAAGAAAACAAAGAGTTTATTATTATTATAACAATAAACTGTATTAAAATGATCCAGATGTCTGGACTGCAGTAGATATTATAATTATAATTATTATTTTCACACCTTTTCAGGTATCAAACCATCAGAACCTTTTCAGTTTTTCATTAGTCTGACTGCAGGATAATCTGGACTCCCAGCCAGCTGCTGGGTTTGTCTCCTCCAGGCCTCCGTCCTGCGGTCGGCCATCTTTTCCGTGGCGGTGGGATCAGCTGAGTGTTCACCAGCGGCTCGCCGTGAACCCATTCAGTCCAAACACATCAGCGCCCACGGCGGGACGGCGGCCGTCCTGCTGCTGCTCTGTGGGGAGGGGGGGAGTTATTTATTTCTTCATTATTATAGGAAGGCTGGGGGGGGGGTGGGGGGGTTAATCTGATGACTCAGGCATAAAGAACGCGCTTTTAGTTTGTGCTTTTAGTCCGCATTAGCATAACCTGGCCGCCATGACAGGCGATGAATGAGCTGCTGATTGGCTCGAGTCGGAGGCTTAATGTCAACAGTAAATTGGAGGGCTTGTTAGGCGAGCGGGGCGGGGGGGCGGCGGGGCAGTGGGGGGCGGCGGGGCAGCCATGTACAAAATAACGTCCATTAGGACTAATCTAATCAAGCTTCCTTTACAGATGAATTAGAACCAAGGAGCCAATTATTCCTCAGCGCTGCAGCCGGGCGGAGGAGGAGCGGGGGCCGCAGAGCGACCGGCTAACGGGGGCCGCAGAGCGACCGGCTAACGGGGGCCGCAGAGGGATCGACCAACGGGGGCCGCAGAGCGACCGGCTAACGGGGGCCGCAGAGGGATCGACCAACGGGGGCCGCAGAGCGACCGGCTAACGGGGGCCGCAGAGGGATCGACCAACGGGGGCCGCAGAGCGACCGGCTAACGGGGGCTGCAGAGGGATCGACCAACGGGGGCCGCAGAGCGACCGGCTAACGGGGGCTGCAGAGCGACCGGCTAACGGGGGCCGCAGAGTGCCATGGAGCCCGGTCTGGATCTGCATGGCGGGGAAAGTTATTTATACCGCACGGCGTTGATGCTGACGTGTCACTCAGAACTACTTCCTCCTGGAAACATCCTGATGGTCCACCGCCTGCAGACCGGGCTCAGGACGCTCAGGACGGGTCCATTTAGGAGGATTTAACAATCAGCTTTATGTAGCAGGAAGTCCATCCGTCTGAACAGGAAGTCCATCTGCCTGAGCAGCGTCTTTGGTCCATCTGGACCCTGCAGGGGGTTCTGGTTCCGTGTCATGTGACTCGTGTCCCATCTTGTCCTTCCCAGCTGATCGGAGTTGGTTTTATGAGGATCTGAGTCGGATCTGCCCCCAGACACCATTCCCCCTGACCCTGGGGGGCAATTATTCAGTGATGCGGGGCCCCCTGCCCCATCTGGTCCCCTGGGCCCAATCGTGCCGCCGTGTCGGCCGCAGCTGCCCCCCGGCTCAGATGAAAAGCCCCCGGTCTAATTTTAAATCTGTTAGCCTTTTCAGACGGAGCGGAGCGAACAAGACGGATCTGCTCCCATAACGGGCCCCGGCCCCCCCCGGGCCCCCGGGCCCGGCGCCGCAGACCCGCTGCTGAATTATTACTGGCTGGGCATTCGTCATGCGCCGCGCGCCGTTAAACGGTGGAGCATCGCTCCGCGCCGCCATCCTTCAGCTGACTGCTCGTTTCTCTGCTGTCGGAGCGGCACCTGAACGCCCCGCAGCCGACCCGAAACAGAGAGGCCGAGCGAGCGGAACCGAGCCGGACCTCTGACGGTTCAGATCGGAACCAGAGACACCGTCCGATGATTGATGGGTCCAGGACCTGCTGCCCGCTGATAATAGCAGCCGATAATCAATGAGACCAGAACCAGCGGTCCAAACCACCGCGCCGACACAGACTGGGTCATCAGGACACAGAGGAAGAAAATGTCTGACAGAGTCTGAGATTAATTAATCACAATTAATCAGAATCTATAAATCCACTCAATGAGAAACTAATAAATCAATATGTTCTAGATATTTACAGTTTTTAATCCTCAACCTTCATCTCTCCAGAGCTTCTTTATTAGCATTAGCATTAGCTGCTATCATTCAGATGCTATTGTAGCCTAGCATAAACTCCTTTTAGCCCATCAGAAACGGTGAGAAACGGATCAACTTAAAAACGTTAATGTCATCAAATCATCAGATTCAGCTTCAGCTGTAGAGGCGGAGCAGAAGCGAGCAAATACCAGGACCATAGAACCGGGTCAGAACCATCAGAACCTGGTCAGAACCATCAGAACCGGGTCAGAACCATCAGAACCTGGTCAGAACCATCAGAACCAGGCCTGCAGGAAGCTTCAACATTCATCTTCCAGTTTCCAAAAATAACTGGATTTTTCTCCAGCGGCTGAAGAAACGGACCAGCCTGAACCAGAGGCTGTCGACCCTTTCCACAGGTCAGAGGTCGCAGCAGGAGGGCGTGTCCAGGGGGCGCTGTCGCTGCCGGTTGGCTCGGCCCGCTAACACGGTGTCAACCGTCCGTCCGGCCCGCGGAGCTGGTGCTGGACACCTCATTAAACCGATGAGCAGCGGCTGAGGGAGGCGCTGCCCCCCCACCGGGTCGGGCCCCAAACTTAGCAGCCCCCAGAGCGCCGCCATCAGTCGCCATCAGCGGCGGCGCGGCGCGTGCGCCAGCCGAGGCGATGATGGCTGACCGCGGGTTAATGGCAGCGTTTAGAGGACGGCTCTGTCCTTTGGAGGCTGGAGCCCAACAGGAACCACCCCCCACCTCCACCCCTCATAAGCCCCGCCCCCTCGGCCCCCCGCGGCGCGGCGGAGCTGGCGCGGCTGGTGTTGGTCCACACCGAGCCGCTCGCTTCCCTCCAGCTCAGCCCAGACGATTCCTTCACAAATAAAGGTGTTGGTCTCTCCATCCGTCTCCTCCTCCTAATTGGGGGGCGGGGGGAGGGTGGGGGGCAGCGGGGGGCAGTAAGGGGGGGCAGCAATGACAGACAGGAGGTCAGCGTAATTGCTGCTGGCCATATTTAACATTAAGATAATCAGGCCATTAATTACCCTTTGGATCATTAAATCAGCCACTTGCAAAATGAAATTTCGGCCTCTATTACTCACTCCACAGACCACGGGGGGGCAGGGCAGCAGGGGGGCAGTTCTCCATCCATTACCCCCACATCCACACTCAACCCTCCACCTGCACTTTCAGCTCCTCTCCTCTTTAACACGCCGGGATTTAAACACGCAGAATAAATCGATTCACGCAGAACAGCAACTCCTGGGGATCATGGATCTGTTCATCGTGATCAGAAATTTATTTAAACAATCAGAAATTTATTCTAAATGATCAGAAATTTATTTAAAATGATCAGAAATTTATTCTAAATGATCAGAAATTTATTTAAACCATCAGAAATTTATTCTAAATGATCAGAAATTTATTCTAAATAATCAGAAATTTATTCTAAATAATCAGAAATTTATTCTAAATAATCAGAAATTTATTTAAAATGATCAGAAATTTATTTAAAACGATCAGAAATTTATTTAAAACGATCAGAAATTTATTTAAAACGATCAGAAATTTATTCTAAACGATCAAAAATTTATTTAAAATGATCAGAAATTGATTCTAAATGATCAAAAGTCATTTTAAGAAACGCTCTAAAAACTGATCTCGTCTTAAATGGTTAGTTTTCTGTATGTTGATGTTTTCTCCTTTGGGATGATTTTATCTCCATGTTGACCTTTGCTCCTGCTAACAACGATGCTCTGAGTTTACTCTGGTCGGCTTCACCTTTACAACCAGACATGTTTACCTCAGCAACTATTTTTATTGTTTCTGCTTTCACTGGATTCATGAAATGCTAACGTGTTGCTGCTCTTAGCTGAGTATAAATCTGGCTCCTCTATAAAGGATGGAAGCCATCTTTAATTGGTTTTATTTCAGTTTGGTTCAGTTAGCAGACATGGAGTGAGATACGATGCAGCGCCACCTGCTGGTGGCTGGAGGAAGTGTTTCCACCAGATAGATGGGAGGAATGAATCCTCTGGCCGTGAGTTTGATGACAGAGGAAGAGAAATGCAGAGATTACAGCAGCGTTTGATGCTAATAACTTATAATTTGAGACGTTAAAGCCGGCAGCGAAGCATCAGCAGAATCTGCCGTTTCAGAGGAGAAACGACAGAAGGATGAGAAGGAGAGCGAGGGATTTATGGAGGACAAACAGCGAGCCACTGAAGGAATGGACTGATAAAGACTATCGACAGCAGAGAGGAGGAGACGGAGCCGCGCAGAGCGGGGCGGAGGGGGCGGAGCTTAATAGAGATAATATTGACCTCCTGCTGCGGCCTCTCCAGGGGAGCAGCAGGAGGTTCATGAGCGGCAACATGGGGGCAACAACAGGAAATAAACAGCAACATGAGCGGCAACATGGGGGCAACAACAGGAAATAAACAGCAACATGAGCGGCAACATGGGGGCAACAACAGGAAATAAACAGCAACATGGGGGCAACATGGGGGCAACAACAGGAAATAAACAGCAACATGGGGGCAACAACAGGAAATAAACAGCAACATGGGGGCAACAACAGGAAATACACAGCAACATGGGGGCAACAACAGGAAATAAACAGCAACATGGGGGCAACAACAGGAAATACACAGCAACATGGGGGCAACAACAGGAAATACACAGCAACATGGGGGCAACAACAGGAAATACACAGCAACATGGGGGAAACATGGGGGCAACAACAGGAAATAAACAGCAACATGGGGGCAACAACAGGAAATACACAGCAACATGGGGGCAACAACAGGAAATAAACAGCAACATGGGGGCAACATCAGGAAATAACTGGAAACACCTGGAATATGGAAGGTGGTTAAACCACTTTGATAAAGAAAACGGACGGACGGACGGTTAAACCACGTTCCATATTCTGATCCCAACATGGAGACACAGGAACTAAATCCAGCAGACTGAGTCATGTTAACCTGGTTCTGATGGTGTGAACGGACCACGGCCCGGTTCTGGAGGCGTCTCCTACCTGCTGGCGTCCGCCCCCGGTTTGAGGCGGCCCTGGGCGTTGGCCTCCCACACGCTGTTGGCCAACTCGTTGCCGATGGCCGACATCACCTTGATGAGCTCCAGCGGCCACTCGTCCAGGTCCAGGGACCGGACCCGGGACAGATGGGTCCCCAGGTTCCGGTGGATCCCGGAGCACTCGATGCAGATCAGAGCGCCCAGGTTGAGGCTGGCCCAGTCCGGGTCTGTGGGGCAGAACCAGAACCAGCTGGGTGTCAGAGGATGGCAAAACATTCAAACTGGGAATCTTCCCCTGAATGGCCTAGTCCAAACAAACGCAGTAACTACCTACAACCAGTTCATTCATCCAGCCACCGGGGGCGCTGTGGCAACAGAGAGGGGTTGGTAACTTTATCTGGTTTGTTTTTTTAACCACTTCCAGCAGCCATTGTACCACAGAACAGAACTCCAGAGGAGTTTGGTCGTTTGTGATAAGTTTGTAAAAATATTCAAGATCCTGAAGTAACTGATTTAATTAATTTGGCTTCCAATGGAAACGTACTTCCTGTTTGAAACGTACTTCCTGTCGTTACTGTACTTCCTGTTGTAACTGTACTTCCTGTCGTTACTGTACTTCCTGTACCAACCCCACCGATGGCGCCATCTATCATCTGTAAACTCAAAGGTTTCCCTTCAGGGTCGGGAAACTGAAGAACCAGGAAGCGGTTCCTGTAGCCCCCCAGGACCTGCTTTCTTCTTCTGTGGTGCTAAAGCATTAGAGCAGACGGTTCACTCACTCGGTACGTCGCAGTCGGCGCAGCGCCCGTTGCCCCGGATGCTCCGGATGGACTGCAGCGCCAGCGCCTCCGACTGGCTGGTCAGGCGAGACTGGAGGAGAGAAGGTCGGGTCCGGAGAGCGGCCCGGTTAGATCAACACACATCATCACAGACACACGTTTCAGGCGTGAAGGGAAAACATGGCAAACAAATGAAACGGGTGGGGGAGGGGCCTCTGAGAGGCTGAGTGCCTGAGGCGTAAACACGGCCGAGACGGAGAACCGGGCCGACCCGACAGTAATTGCTATTCTGTAATTATGGGAGTGGAAACGGGAAAGATTGGGTTTGAGAGGAGATCTGGGGCTGAGGAGTCGCTTTAAACCTCCAACAGAACCAACAGAACCAGGCGGGTCACCTTGTTCTTGCTGCTCTCGCAGGACTGCAGGCTGGCCAGGATCTGGCTCTCGATGACCTGGACCCAGGCGTCCCGCTCTTCGTACGACGTGGCCTCGAAGTTCCACGTCTGACCCGTCAGCGACACGATGGTGAACTCAAAGTTCTCCTCTTGTTCTGGTGGAGGACATAACGGGTAAGAACCGGCCCGGTTTCATTCTGTGCTTTTACTCTGAAAGGACCAACAGGCAAGATTAGCAGAAACATCATAAAAGTCCAACTGAATAACTGATTGATTCCTTTCAACAAACCGAACCACCAGCCTGGTTCCAGAAACTCTAAACTACACAAATTCAGAGTTTTATTGACGTTTCACCACAATTACATCATCCAGTCATCAAACCCACAAGACTTTGTGAAATTCATTTTGGTTGTTGGACCGAGATGAATTTGTTGCTTTCTTGTTTTTCCATCGATCGCCCTGCAGGGACCTGCCGTAATTAAATTCCCATGATGCTCTGCTTCCAGACGGAGGGGGACCAACAAAGAGCATGCGCCCCCAGAGCCACAGATTAAACGCCGACCCGGCGGGCCGCAGCAGCTCATGAATAGAACCAGGAGGTCCCGGATTGGACCAGAACCGGCCTGACATTTACAGCTCTAAAGATCAACAAACACCTGGAGCCTCCGGGTCCAGAACTCCTGGTTCTGTCCAGAAAAGACAGAAAACGTGGATCAGCTCGTTCAACGCAGACTGCTGCCCCCAAGTGGCCACTACAGGTAACTGCACTAAGCCTAGCACTAAACTGATTTAAACTGGTTCCAGTCTTTGAGCCAATCAGGTCCATTTCTCCACTGGTTTCAGTTTAAACCAGTTTTCTGGTTCACACTGGTCCTGTCCTGTGACTGGTACTGATCTGACCCAGTTCAGGACTGGTATTCACCTCAGAACCAGTTTCTGCTCCAAGGCTAAACTTCTGAACTGGTTCTGAACAACAATTGGAACTGGTTTTAGTTTGGTTTTATGCTGGTCTTGGCCTAAGGTTGAGTCTGACTCCGGCTTTGGTTTGAAACTGGTTTTGGCTTCTGGTTTTAGCTTAAAACTGTTCAAAGTTTATATAGATTCAGACTTTGGTTTAAAACCAGTGTGAAGGTTTTGGCCTTAAACTATAGACTGGTTTTGGTTTAATTCTGGTTTTGGTTCTGGATCGGTTTAAAATGGGCGTTGCCATGGCAGCAGCAGCTGCGGCGTCGCACCTCCAGCAGGACACGAAGGTTATTTTTGATGCCTTGCTCGTTTTCCCAGAGTGTTTGTGTCAGCGGCGGGTTTAAACGTTGCGGGTCGACTAAACGTATGCACACACCAGAACACACACGCGGCGGTGCTGGTAATTACCGCCAGCGCTCTCGGCTACTGTGGCTGACATTCGCGCAGAGGGAGGTGGCGCCGAGGCAATTTGTGAACTCTGACACCGGCAACCTTTAGCAGCACAAACAGAACAACCCAAACAGCCGACGCTTCCAGCGGGACGCGCGGCGAGCCGTCAGGCGGGCCGGCCGGCCGACAGGCGGCGGCCTCAGGAAACACAAATTAAAAGCCTTAAATGTCAGCGCACACACTATTGCTCTGCGACACAGGTCATTACTCCGCCATTATTCGCAGCATTTTACAGCATTAATAACCTGGAAAATATTGCAGACGATTGTTCTCCCTCTGAGAGGCTTCACAGGAGGAAGGGATGTACCTGAGGGGTCCGGTTCTGACCCAAACAGAACCCAGTCAGAACCCGGTCCGACCCAAACAGAACCCGACCAGAGCCCAGACTGGTCTGAACCCGGTCTGAGAGGCGGCGGAGGCTTCACAGGAGGGAAGAATGGAGAGATACACCTCAGGAGGTCCGGTTCTGACCCAAACAGAACCCGGTCCGACCCGCCGGCTTCCCCCCTCATTAATCGACTTTAAAGGAATTCCTTCTGCGGCTCACCTGGCAGACCCACTGAACACCTGCCAGGGGAACGCCCAATCAGCTCTGGTCCGAGGTCACGGGGTCACCAGTCAAAGAAGAAACTTCAGACTCTGGGGGTCAGAGGTCGGCTTTGAAAGCTACACAGCAGATATGCTGAGGCCTATCCAGGCAGCTCTGGTTTACTTATACTGGTTTTGGCTCCAAACTGGTTTGAGACACAGGAGGGTTTCCATCTGGACCGGGCCTGGGATCCCAGCTGGTCCTGGCACTGGTTCATGACTGGTTTGGTTTGGTTGTTTGTCTTGGTTTACTACTGGTTTACACTTCTGACTAAACTAGTTTTGGCTTTGGATTATTTCTGTTCATTTCCTTGGTTTACAGCCAGTTCTGGTTCAAACCGGTTCTGTCTGGTTCAAACCGGTTCTGTCTGGTTCAAACCGGTTCTGATCGTTGTCAGAATGTGTTTTTGGCTTTGAACAGCTTTATTCTTGGTCAGGTCCAGGTGTGGGTCTCTCACTAACAGGTGTAATTAGTAAAAACACCTTACAGCGTAAACGTGTTTATTGAATGGAAATAAACCCAGAACCTGTGGTTGAAGCTCTGATGTCATTTCCTGTTGAACTGGGTCTGTTTTGGTATTTTTCAGCTAAAACGACGGTTTGAATTTAAAGCTTCATTGTAATGTATGTGTGAAGCTGTGAACTACGCAGGTGATCTCACCTGTGTGTGTGTGTGTGTGTGTGTGTGTGTGTGTGTGTGTGGTCGGCCGCAGAGGGCGGTCCCCCGTCGTAAATTACCCGGGCCTCGCTCTGACACCTAGATACTTCACCAGCCGCCCGGCGTGACAGGCCGGCGGCCGACTGAGCGCGCTCAGTGCTTAATGGCTAAATTGGGAAGACTGTTACTAATCGCTTATTGAATAATGAAAGTGACACAGCTGATAAAAGATTTCAATACGCTGGATTATTTATAATATTTCACTTTAGCTGACTAATCGGGGGGCGAGTCTGCTGCTGACGGGCGGAGGAGGCGAGGACGATGAGAGGAGCGATGGCGGCGCAGGATTAAAGGAATAAAGACAGAATAAAGAGAGGAAATCACATTTACTCAGAGCGCAGGATGCAGCGCCCATCCATCACTCAGGCAGCCACTCGTCATGTCTGCTGCTTGTTGCCGCGGTGATGGAGAGACCAACATTACACATCTGCTGCAGCCGCCACATCTGTTCAGCCATACACAGACTGCTTCCATTAGCAACGCCGAGTCAGAGGGAGACAACCAACCGCTGGCCGGGGATCCAGGAGGGGAGGGGCTACGCTGGCACCGGCCAATCAGGACGCTTCTGCTGCTAACTGAACCTTTGTTCCAGGATGTCAGTGAGTGATGATGGAGGCCCTGATTGGTTGGCAACAACCCGACGAGTCGAAACCCTGACTCTGACCGGGTCCTGACCGGACTCTGACCGGTCTCTGACCGGGTCCTGACTGGATCCTGACCGGTCTCTGACCGGATCCTGACCGGACTCTGACCGGACTCTAACCGGATCCTGACCGGGTCCTGATCAGTCTCTGACTTTATCCTGACCGGACCCTGACCGGATCCTGACCGGGTCCTGATCAGTCTCTGACTTTATCCTGACCGGATCCTGACCGGACTCTGACCGGACCCTGACCGGATCCTGACCAGACTCTGACCGGATCCTGATCAGTCTCTGACTTTATCCTGACCGGACTCTGACCGGGTCCTGATCAGTCTCTGACTTTATCCTGACCGGATCCTGACCGGACTCTGACCGGACCCTGACCGGATCCTGACCAGACTCTGACCGGACCCTGACCGGACTCTGACCGGATCCTGACCAGATCCTGACCGGACTCTAACCGGATCCTGACCGGACTCTAACCGGATCCTGATCAGTCTCTGACTTTATCCTGACCGGACTCTGACCGGATCCTGACCGGGTCCTGATCAGTCTCTGACTTTATCCTGACCGGACCCTGACCGGATCCTGACCGGGTCCTGATCAGTCTCTGACTTTATCCTGACCGGATCCTGACCGGACTCTGACCGGACCCTGACCGGATCCTGACCAGACTCTGACCGGATCCTGATCAGTCTCTGACTTTATCCTGACCGGACTCTGACCGGGTCCTGATCAGTCTCTGACTTTATCCTGACCGGATCCTGACCGGACTCTGACCGGACCCTGACCGGATCCTGACCAGACTCTGACCGGACCCTGACCGGACTCTGACCGGATCCTGACCAGATCCTGACCGGACTCTAACCGGATCCTGACCGGACTCTAACCGGATCCTGATCAGTCTCTGACTTTATCCTGACCGGACTCTGACCGGATCCTGACCGGGTCCTGATCAGTCTCTGACTTTATCCTGACCGGACCCTGACCGGATCCTGACCGGACTCTGACTGGACTCTAACCGGATCCTGATCAGTCTCTGACTTTATCCTGACCGGACTCTAACCGGATCCTGACCGGACTCTAACCGGATCCTGACCGGGTCCTGATCAGTCTCTGACTTTATCCTGACCGGACTCTAACCGGATCCTGACCGGACTCTGACTGGACTCTGACCCGATCCTGACCGAACTCTAGTCGTTCTCCAGTCGGACTCGGTGAATCGTAGCAAACAGACATTTTGTTTAAACTTTTGAAGCAAATCAAAGATGGAGGACAAGATGAAGGGCTGAGGAATGAGGATGGAGAGATCCCTCGCTCCCTCTGGAGGTCAGGAGTCTCAGACAATCACATGGCGGCGTTTCCAAACCCGGGTCTCAGAACCCGCTCACGCTAGCGTGTCCGCGGGCCGGACCAGAACCGGTCCGGGGTCAGACCCGGGTGAGGAAAGTGAGGCGAGGGGAGGGGGGATGGCGTTACCTTCTGCAGTACCAGAGAGGCCGTCCGCCTTGAAGTTGCTGGTGCTCTTCTTCCGCCGGTGCTTCTTGCGGTTGGCGTGCGGCGATGGGGGCGGCTCCATCTTTGGACTGGTGGTACTGGAGATACTGGGACTGGAGCAGACCGAGTCGCCCAAAGCAGTGTCTGCAACGTAGAGCAGCAATAAGACAGAAGACACAAGTTTACATGAGCCTGTGTTCAGGTCAGGGTTCTGCTTATTGGGTCCAGACCAGTCTAAACTGGAACCAGACCAGTCTAAACTATTTATTGGGTTGATTTTCCACTAATCTGGTTAGAGGGTTTAATCTAAATGTTAAACTGGTTTCAAACCAGTTCTATATGGGTTTGATACTGGTACTGACCAACCTTCCAGTTCACCAGGCAGACTGGACTTTCTACTGGACTGGGTTTGGTTTTGGTTGATCCAGTGGTTAAGGCCTCGGGTTTATGGACAACTTTAATCTAAACCAGATTAAACTGGTTTTAGACTGGTACTAACCAGGTTAAGCTGGTTAGAACTGGTTCTTCTACATATTGGTAGACTGGTCCTGGACTTAGTGTTGCTCTGATTTTAGACGGGTTCTCCAGCAGGACTGGTTTTAGACTGGAACCATTCCTAACTGGTTTAGGACTGTTTTTATACTGGTTTCAGTGATGGTGGTGAATTAGTCTTGGACTGGTTTTAATCTGGTCTCTTAGACTTTATTGTCACTGGTCAAAGACTAACCAGTGAATCTGGTTCTGAAATGTCTTGGTGTTGGTTCAGAACCAGGTGTTCAGACGTAGTTTGGATCATTATTTTCACTAAACCTGGTTGGAGGAAAGTTTGATTTCAGTTTCCTGGTTCCTGTGTGGATGTTTGTTGGTTTTGGTGTCTGTAAGGTCGCGACCTGCTCTGATTTGTCTGTTATCTGATGCAGTAGTCTGCAGCGGTAGAGCCTGAGCCTCTCTGCCTCACCGCCGCGCCGCCTCACCACCGCGCCGCTGCGCCTCTCTGGCCTCCCTCTGCAGGCTGGCAGCTGTGACCAGCGGCGGAATAAAATAACATTCAGCTCCCATCAATCGGCCGGCGCGGCGGCGCGCTGACAGCGGCTCCGTGCGTCTGAACGGAACCCCGACCCGCGCGGCGCCCCAAGGACGGCCATAACTTACTTTACAATCGTTTAGTCTCAGCTCAAGTGGAAAATGTGACAACTTATCTCTGCTGACAAGACGCCGTCCCCGAGCGGCAATTAACGGCCGCCATCTGCAGACCTGCTCCGCTCCGCAGCGCCCCCCGCAGCATCACTCTGCCGCCGCAGAACTGCAGCTGGGAAAAGTTTTATTTTTATTTAATAACTGAATGCTTCAGCTACACTGTAAAAATGAACTTTACTTCAGGTAAACTTAACTAGAGTAAATAAAACTTGTTTGTTTTCATCAGAACCTCTCAGGAACATTGTAGATCCTGGAACCAACCGGACCTCTGGGTCCATTTTAATAACTTACTTTCTATTTTAAAACTCATTTGTGTTCCTAATGTGTTTTTATTTAATCATTTATGTTCGGTAGCAGTTTTCTGATCTATTGGTAAAATGTCTGGAGAAAATATATTTTATAGAAATAAACTGAAACAAATTCAAAGGTTTTAAACTGGATGAAATTCATCAGGATTCAACTTCATTAAGCTTTACGAACTGGTTTGAACTGGTTTTTGCTGGTTTGAACTGGATGGCTTGAACTGGTTTTTGGATTATTTGAACTGGTTCTTGGACGGTTTTAACTGGTTTTTGGCTGGTTTAAACTGGTTTTTGGCTGGTTTTAACTGGTTTCTGGATTAATTGAACTGGTTCTTGAACGGTTTTAACTGGTTTTTGCTGGTTTAAACTGGTTTTTGGCTGGTTTTAACTGGTTTCTGGATTATTTGAACTGGTTTTTGGCTGATTTGAACTGGTTCTTGAATGGTTTTAACTGGTTTTTGCTGGTTTAAACTGGTTCTTGAATGGTTTTAACTGGTTTTTGCTGGTTTAAACTGGTTCTTGAATGGTTTTAACTGGTTTTTGCTGGTTTAAACTGG
This sequence comes from Xiphophorus hellerii, assembly GCF_003331165.1. Taxonomy (NCBI): domain Eukaryota; kingdom Metazoa; phylum Chordata; class Actinopteri; order Cyprinodontiformes; family Poeciliidae; genus Xiphophorus; species Xiphophorus hellerii. Next base: position 17,383,467 of record NC_045695.1, on the reverse strand, counting down.
TTTTTGGCTGGTTTGAACTGGTTCTTGGCTGGTTTGAACTGGATGAAAGTCAGGTCTTGGTCTTGGTAGTGTGGAAATGGTCTAGTCTAATGTTGTGAGGTTTGTTTTTTCTGTTTCTATTAAACTGGTTTGAAACCAGTTCCATGTGTTTGTTGATCGTCAGTGTGGAGGAGTTGAGTACCAGCAGCAACACTTCTCCTCTCCACCAGCTTCACAGCTTTAAACGCTGCTTATGGACGGCCGGCGGGGGGGGGCTGCCAGTCAGGCTTATCGTCATGACGACACGCGGCCCGACAGCTGTCAGTCTGTGTGTTTTAGTGTGTGTGTGTTTGGTCCTGAGGACATAATGCTGCCACTTCAAGTCAAGCACACAGCCCAGCAGCCACAGAGCCCCACCTTGCAGCTGCACCAGGAGGCCCACATGGCCCCCTGGTGCAGCTGCGCGTCTGGCCTCCTCAGCCTCTTACCTGTGCTGATTCCAGAGTTGGCGATGACGGTGGCGTCGGCCCACTGGTCGGCGCTGGAGACGGAGTAGGAGCGCTGGTGGAGGCCCTCCAGGCCGCGGCTGTTGAAGGACACCAGGCTGACGCCGCTCGCCATCTGGGACGCCGACACGCTGCTGGACACCGAGCCTGAGGAGGGGTAGCAGGTCAGCAGACTGCCCTCTGCAGGCAGCACAAAGAACTACAGCACACAGGCTGCCCTCTACGGGCAGCACAAAGAACTACAGGACTAAACAGCGCAGCTGAAACCAATAATCTGATTAATTGTGATGGATCGACTGATTTAGTAATCGATTAGTTGCTGGAAGAACAACACATTCAGAGCAGCAGCTAGTTTCATGATTCTTTTTTTCTTTTTCAATAGAAATCTAAGATTTTGTGGAGCTGATTTAGAAGATTTATAAGAATATTAGTGATTTTTAATTTGGTAAATGTGACTTTTTGTTTGTATTCGTATCAATAATGAACTCTAACCTGACATGAAGTCAGAGAAACACTGCCACCTGCAGGTGGGAGGTAGCATCACTTTAACTCTTTGTTTTTGACCATTTTCTCCTGCATTTCCAGTCCCAGTATTTCCTCTTCCAGTGTTTCCTCTTCCTGTCCCACTGTTTCCTCCTCCAGTGTTTCCTCTCCCCCCCTCCAGTCTCATCCCAGCCTGCTCTCTGACTGCATTAATATTCATGGCAGTAATTAGTGATGGATCCTGAATATTCATGCTCTCAGCGGTTCTCCTGCTTGATTTAAGCCTCAGAGCTGCTTTTATGTAGCAGAGCGCGACACGCGGTGGCGCCCCCCGGCTTTTGTTTTACGACGCCTCCTTCAGGTGAAGCGCGGCGCCTGTTCTGCCAAGGCCGGCCCGGTTCTGAAGGATCCAGATGATAAACAGGAGCTGCTGGCCTGCGGTCGGCTCAGATCATCAAACATTCAGGAAGCGGCAGAACGCCGGCGTTTCCTAAAGTGTGCTAACTTTAGGTTTCTGTAGAGTTCTGGATGAATTGCTGCTCTGATTACTGACACTGACCTGAGGTCGGTCCCAGCTGGACGTTGCTCATGTCCTTCACCAGGCCGTTGGTGTTCGGGTTGGGCCCGGCGCCGCAGGCTGAGACGGCCCGCGGCGGCCTCTTCCCTGGAACCTTAACGGTGGTTCGCAGAAGATCGATCTCCTTACCGTGAACGTTCTGCATGTAGTCCTGAGAGAGAGAGAGAGAGAGAGGATAACAATAAGGCCAATAAATGCAAATTACTGGTCTAAATAAAGTTTTATTTTACGTTTGCGAATATTGCTGGGTTATATTTATGATCTAATAAAGACAGAAATAACCAAACAATAACTAGTTTTTAAATAACCTGTTATGCTTTATTCAGCTGACCAAATGTTCTGGAACTCTGTGGGGTTGCTAGGTGACGGGCGGAACTCTCCTGGGTTGCTAGGTAACAGTGCCTGCTAATGGGTTTTGTTTTCCAGACACTAAAGATTTTAAGGTCTGGATGTTTTTTAGTTCTTTGCTGAAGCGACAGAAACTCAGATGGAAGAAAAGAAAAGATTCATTAATTTAATGGAACAGAAACTGATTCCAGCTGGAAGCAAACATTTTATTTACTAAACTTATCAAACAGAAAGATAAACTTTCTCTGTCTTATCAGCCCGTTGATCAGTTCTGGTTCTGTTCTTTTGGACCTGCAGCCTGACACCACAGAGGAAATAAAGTAATCCTGCTGATTGGCTGCAGCAGCTCTGGGGGCGGGGTCTAACCTGAGAGGGCGGGACATAACCTGAGAGGGCGGGGCCTAACCTGAGAGGGGAGGGGCCCAGCAGCGACCCGCGGGCCGGATCAGAACCACCAGGACAGACGACCGTCTGGCTGGACAGAACCAGAACAGATCCAAACTGGGCCTAAACTGGACCAGAAACTAAGACTGAACTGAACTAGCTGAAATGGGTCCAAACCAGACCAGAAGTTCTATTCAGAACCGAGTCAGACCCGGCACCAGGTGGAGCCCAAACCCGTCCAGAAAAAGAACCAAAATGGTTCTGAATCAATAACCTGAAGGAAACCAGAACCAGAACTGGTCCAAACCTGACCTGGCCAACAGAACCAGTCAGAACCGGCCCTGAAGGGATTCAACAGGTCCAGAACCAGACCTGTGGTTGTTTACATCCTGTGTGGTTCTGATGGGTTTGGACCGACGCCAAGCAACCGGACGCGTCTGATGAAGAGGCTGAGAATAACGACCCGCAGTAACTGCTGCCACCGCCGTGCCGTAAATAATGACCATAAACTAGATTATTAACATACACACACACACACACACACACACACTCTCTCTCTCTCTCTCTCTGATCGTCCCGCCTCCTGCTGGCAGCTCTCCTGACAAAGGGCCTATTCAAAGCCTAGTGGTCTCCAGGGCCTCGCCGGGGATGCTGGGTAAACGCTCCGACAGATTGACGCCCTAATGACTCTCCATCTGCATCCGATGCTTTCATCAGCGCCGGTCGCTACGGCAACAGCTGAGAGGACGGAGGGAAAGCTGCAGCATGGAGAGACAGAGAGGACGGGTTCGCTCGGCGCCGGTCCGATCGACGGAGCAGAACCAGCAGATCTACTGGTGGCCTGACTACTAGCTGGTTCTGATGGAGGCTGCAGAACCCAATGAAAACCTAAATATGGGCCCAGAACCAGGACTAGAACTGGATCCAGAACCTCCAAAATAAGACCAAATGAAAGCCTAAACGGGTCCAGAACCTTTAGAAAACCAGTCCAATATTTAACACATTTATTCTAAAAGATTTAATTTTATTATTTAACGTTGACATTTTAAAGTTATAATTAAATATATTTATTCATGTCTTCATATGTTCACATTTAGTTATCTTCAGTTTTTCCTCTTCTTGCCCTCCGTACGCCTCACAGTCACATCAGGATCAAACTGAAAATCTGGTTTGGATCCGACACTTGGAGCCTCGCGGCCCCAACAGGGCCCTCAAAACCTACTTTGGGAACCCTGCTGCAGGCAACAGTCCAGAACCAGAACCAGAACCAGTTCACACATGACTCAGGTCAGTTCTGGTTTGTAGAAGATGATTCAGTTTTCATCAGTTCTAATGTGCGTAGCGACCCAGACGGATCAGAACCAGAACCAGGCTCAGAACCACTCAGTGAGTCTAGTCTGCCCCTGATTGGTTCTCTAATTAGCGGCGTTGCTGTGGTTCCTTAGCAGTCGGGTTGTTGGGGCCTCTGATTGGATCCAGCGGGTTAGCAGCGCCGCGGCGTCGCTAACTGATCCAGCTGATCCGGGTCGGTCGGTCTGCGGCGCTGCAGGCGTCGGGCTGTTTATGCGGCGCTGATGTGTTAATGATGAGTTTAACTCTAATTTGCTGCTTCAGCTCCTCTAACGGCTGACTGACGGGTGCAGAGAGGCGAAGTGTGGCGACGGCTCTGCAGGGAATCAAACCAGCAACTCCCCGCTGCTGCTAAACTGTACTTCACTACTCCGGGTCAGGAAGGTTCAAGCTGAAGACAGGAAACAGTTTGCTGATATTTAGGTGATTATCAGCTACTTTAGGTCATAAAATGTTGTTTCATGTCAGAACTGTGGCTACGGGAGCCTGAAAGGGACAAATTTAGTTCTGACTTTTAGTTGGACGGCAACACCATGTAGACATAAAACTAGGCTATGAATGACCGCCAGTCCCAAGCATCAACAACCAGTCAGAGATGAATTAATCTGGAAAACAGAAACTTTTCTGACATCATGAAAAATTCAGAAAAACCTTAAAAACCCAGGAAGTAAATTAAACAGCTGAAAAAACAAGTTCAGCAATAAAAACCAAAGCAAAGAATAAACTCAAAATGATTCAAACTAGCTAGATGCTAATGACAGTTGGCTAAATACTAAAATTTGCTAAAAGGTAACAAAAAGTAGCTAAATACTAAAAATATATAAATACTACAGAAAACAAAATACTAAAAAAAGTAGCTAAATGCCAAAAAAAACTGGCCAAATGTTAAAGAGAACTAGCTAATGCTAATAAAAATGAGCTAAATGGCAATAAAAACTAAATATAAAAACATTGTAAACGCTACTAAAACCTGCTCAATGTGAGTTTGTCTAGTTCTCTGGTGAATAGACAGGAAGTGGTGGGAGGATGACGCGCGGCCTGTTTTAATCATTTATTCACGTGTTTTCATTCTGTTTCCAAGGTAACGGAAACTGCATTTTTGGGTCGTTAGCAGAATATCAACAACATTTTGTACACGTTTGTGATATAAATGCAGCGAATGAGAGCAAAGCAGCAACAGGCCGAGCCGCAGTGATTCCCCGTCGGCCCGATCGGCCCGGTGGACCTGCAGCGGTCGGTTCTGCTGACCCGGTTCCTCCTGCTCTCTGTGAGGAAGCAGCAGGTCTTCGCCTGCCGCCTGCTGCCATAAAGCTTCTCTGAGCCAACAGGGTAATTAGCAGACACATTAGAGCTGATGTCCTCATCATGGTGGGCAAACAGATGACGAGTCCTAATTGATACACAGAGTGTGTTATGGCCAAACAGGAGGGGAATGTTGGCCGTCAGCTTACATGGAGGCTGGGGTGGTAGGTGAGCAGTCCGTTATCGCACAGCGTCACGTACTTCTTCTTCCACTCCTTGTTGAGGGATTTGCCGCTCCTCTTCATCAGCATGCCCTGCAGGAAGCAGCAGTGAGTTAGTCATCAGGAACAGTCGTTACAGAACTAGAGCGACGGCGAAACGCCCAGCGACGACACGATCTGGAAATAAAATCTATCATACACAGGAAAACAAGAAGAATGTTACTCTGAGAAACATCAGTTCAAGCTCTGCTTGCTTCCATACAAAATCCTTCCTTGGTCTGTTTGACCTCCTGGGAATTTTATATGCTTTAGGTGAAGAACCCACCAGAACTGGACCGGAGACCAAGGGTCAAAACCAGTCAAAATATTTAAAAATTAGTCCCAACTGTAGCTAACGGATTAAAATGAGCCTAAAACAAAATTCAACTGATCAAGAGGCTCCATGGACTGATACCGAGTAAAGTCCTGCTCTGGTTCTGATGGGGTTCTTTAAGGTGACTGTAAGGAGGTTTGGACCAGAAGCGGGTCAAACTACCCAAACATCGCTGTGAGTTCTGGTTGGCCGACATGAGGACATGCTGTCAGCTTCCACTCTGACTCACAGCGTCCTAATTGTGCATTTAGCCAACATGTCGATCGGTCGCAGCTCAAGCTAAATGACCACCAGGGTCTGTGGAGCGGAGATAACGAGCTCACAGCCAGGAGACGTCAGGAATCCAAACATCCAGTCAGAGGAGCTCAATGGGAGAAAATGTGGGGAAATCAGCACTTATTTAATTGTCTGGATCTTTATTTCTCTCTCCTACGCACATCAGCCGCGGCCGAGTGAGCGTTTAGGCCGCCGCTCGCTCTCCGCTCCTTCGCCGCCCACACTTCATTTGAGCAGCATTCATTAGGTACGAGGGGAGAGCAGGAAGGTCAAAAAGGAGGCGAGAGGGAGGCGGCGGCGGGGGATAAAACCGTCCGCTGATTAGCAATTACAGCCGCGCTGCCACGCGTGTCACTTCACTGGACCTCTACAACATTAACACTCCGACACAGAGTATTAATAGAGTCCGCCGTGAAGGGAGGAAGAGCGGGAGGAGGAGGAGGACGGACAGGCCGGATGATGGACAGAAGCCTGGTCTCCGCTCAGCTCTCATTAAGGCGGTGGGTGGCGGTGGGACGCTGCGGCGGCCGGCATGACCCCCGCCGGCTCGCAGTAATTGGTGGCGACAAAACGCCACGAAGAAACGCTTCAGAGTGACAGAGAGGCGCGGAGACGGAGATGGAGACGGTTCTGATCTCAGGCAGCGGCGGCCATGTTCAAACTCATCCCAGATGCTGTCAGGAAGCGGCGGCGTCTCGGCGCGCCGCGGGAACAACATGGCTTCCCCGCGGCGCGCTAAACGCGACGTGACGAGCTTCCCGCCACGGCCAAGCGAAGGCCGCCGGCAGCCGAGAGCTGTCAGGCCGGCTGAGCGTCCGTTAGCGCCTGCTAGCTAGCGCCTTGCCGGGTCAGCGCCGCCGCCGCCTGCGATCATCTCAGCTCAGAGGAGATTCTCTAAAACGGCCTAGACCAAGTCACAGCAGGACCAGAACCACAGGAGGATCAGAAATATTCAGGGATACTGACCCTGTTGGTTTCCTAACAGGTCAAATAGACTGTCAGGTGTTGACCTTTGAACTCTAGACCTAAAGCTAAAGACGAGTTATTCATTTATGTCACCAACTGAAAACTGAAACTTTCCCGTCAAACTGAGTAAACAGATTTTCCAGGAGAAAGGACCAGAGAAATGTTTGGCTTTATTTCACTGAGGTTCCTATTTGGACAGGAAATAACGCATCACTTCCTCCAGCAGCAGAGTAATTCCCAGCATCCCTCCTGAGGATGACAAGCGATCAGTTAGCGTGAGAGGAAGGCTAATTGAAACCCTCCTGATGGGTAATATCCTCCATTATTCACCTCGGTGACACACTTGTTTTACCTTCGGGAGGCGGCGGGGCCGCGGCGGCCATGACGGCCCACAAGGTCCCTCCTGGGAGGATGGATGTAAGATAAATACTTCCTGAGATGGACTCTCTGCGCCCGCTGAAGTATGGCGAGGCAGTGCTTAGGAAAAGGTCGCCGGCTCGGGGGGGCAGATGAAGTCATTTGTTAGGCATCCCAAAACGTCCGAGGGCGCCGCCGACGTTTGTGGTTCAGGTCGTGTTGAGCGGCGGATCCCTAAAACGCTGCGGCGCTGTGAGGGATGACAGGAAAAGGTCGGCGGCTCGGGGGAAGCCGGGAGACGGAGACATTCGTTAGGAGAAACGCTGGCGGAGTCGGACCGGGCCTCTGATTAAAGAGCCGCGCTGTCACGAGTCCGATCCGTCCAGAAGACGGAGACACAAAGACGGCGGGACAGTTTCTGTCCTGGCAGCAGAGGAACATCAAACCCATTAAACCTGCTGAGCAGAACCAGATAAAGAACCGTCCAATAATCTGCCTCTAATCGCTCAATCGCCCCCATTCTGCCCACACAATGGACGCCGCCGCCGGCCTGACAGCACAGATATCCCAGGAACCTCGGGACAAACCCCGGCCCTTTGTCTCCCGGATCAGGAGGGTCAATCAGAACCTTCCTGCATCTGATCCGGGCCGGACTCCGACCCGGGTCATCCATCATCCCCTCAGACAGGCCCGGAGTGTGAGCCGCTGATTACAGACGTCCAGCAGACAAAGAGCAGGACGGAGGCAGGAGGCGGCGCCGTTCGACCCGGTCAGAGCAGACACCGACCCAAACGGTGAGGTCCATCAACGGAACCAGTCACAGCAACGGAACCAGTCACAGCAACGGAACCAGTCACAGAAACGGAACCAGTCACAGCAACGGAACCAGTCACACCAACGGAACCAGTCACACCAACAGAACCAGTCACAGAAACGGAACCAGCCACAGAAACAGAACCAGTCACAGCAACGGAACCAGTCACAGCAACGGAACCAGTCACAGCAACGGAACCAGTCACAGCAACGGAACCAGTCACAGCAACGGAACCAGTCACACCAACGGAACCAGTCACACCAACGGAACCAGTCACACCAACGGAACCAGTCACAGCAACGGAACCAGTCACACCAACAGCAGGAGACCTCAGGAGAAGTTCTTCAAAGTTCCTCTCTGCACTGCAAACACGTACTTCAACTAGCAGAACCAACACAACGGGCCAGTGGTTCTGAACCAAACCGTCCTCAGGTTCCGGTCCAAATACAATGAAACCCTAACCCAATGAAAAGAGACCCAATCTGAGAGTCGATGTGATTCATGAACCCGACTTTCAACAACAGACAAAAAGTTAATAAATTCTGATTATTTAGATCAATTTACCAAAATCATAAAAATCACCAAATGTGATCAGAAACAGAGAAATCTATAATCAATTTACCTCAAACTAACAAACTACTGATGATGATTCAGAGTTCGGACCAAGAACTCGTCCAATCAGAGCCAATCAGCTGACCAATCAGAGGGCAGGAAGCTGTAAGGTGAGGCCAACCGCCAACATGGAGGACGATGATTGGACAGAGATCTCTTCTGATTGGTTGGACAGTTTACATTTTGACCAGCCCTAACCAACATCAGTCCAGGTGTCCAGGTGACCTCCTGGACCCGGTACCTGCATGTACTGAGAGATAAGCTGTCCTTCCTTCAGAGATGCTGAAACAGGAACCTGTTTGGACCGGTTCTGGTTCTGTGGAACCTTCCTGATGTTTGTGTTCTGATGCAGGTTCCTCCCCAACCTGCCGCTCAGAGCAGATCGGGTTTATCCGCTCTCCTTCCTGATGATGAACGGACGAAAGCTGCTGCTTCACCTGCAGCGAACAGGCGGCGCCGCGGAGCAGCATCCGTCTCCACCAAGGTCGGCGCTGATGAGGCGAGGACGGCGGCGCGGGGCGAGCCCAGGGGAGCGGCGCCGAGCGAACGGATCAAACAACAGCAGAGAGGAAGAGGAGCTGATTTATCTGATCAGAGTTCTGGGTCATTAATTAGAAACTCAATTATCCAAACCTTCCTTCATTAGAGGAAGTAGCAGCTCCTCTTCCTGGACGGTCGCGGCGGCCGGACCGCTGCGCTCCGAGCGCCGCCGCCATGTTGGCCTGGTAACGAGCAGGAGGCGCTGGCTGCTGCCTGATTGACGCCTGAGTTCCTGGTTTTAATTATTCCTCGGACCAGAACGGCCCCCCCGCTCCTGGAAGCTCATTTGCCGGTTGGTGTGCATGACAGAAATGTCATCAGGGCCAAAATGGCTCCCAGCGCTGACAGCCTTTCTCAGGGAAATGATATTCTTCGGATCCGGCGGAGGGCGGGTCGGTGGGCCTCGTTAAAGCCTGATAGCAGGTCTTTAATATTCACCGTCTTAATTAGGGCTGCAGTTAATTTCATTAAATTCTTTGGCTGCTAAATGAAGCAGATTATGAGACATCTTTTATTGCGAAGCGTGAAATTACAGCCTGCCGCTGCCAGTGGCGCCGCTAATGAATTACAGGGTAAATAACGCCCGAAATCAGCCCCCAATTTAAAAAGAGAGGGGCGGTGGGGGCTGATGGGGGCTAGGAGGGTCCGGCCCATACAGGCTGCGGACCGGGACCAACCAGAACCAATCAGAACCAATCAGAACCAGGGGAAAGGCTCACCTGGACCAGGTGTGTCCAGAAGTTTGCTGAACAAACTGACAGATTTTCAACTAATCAACTAGAAAAGTCAGATCAGTTAAACAATCACCAATCTATAACAAATATCCAGCTTTACTTCACGAAAAGAACCAGTTCAACCAGTTCAAGGTGATTTTTTTTCTTTGAGCAGATGAGGATCTGTGGCCTAAACAAAACCTGCTCATCACATCTTTTATTCTTAGATAATCAGACTTCAGTATGATGGTTCTTCCTGATGTTTCAGGGTCTCTGTCACTTTAAATCCAGATAAGCTGCTGCTGGCCACGCCCCCAACTCAATGTTTACATACAAAATGGCTGCAAACAGACACCTCTGAAAAGTCCAAGTGGAGCCTCCTGCACAACCAACCAGAAAGCAGCAACAGGTTTCTAGATGGAGAGTCAACAACAAAACTCCTGTCTTTTCCAGCAGCCATTGTACAGCCAGAAAACCAACTGACAGAACGCTGGAGATCAGCTTGCTAGGCAACAGGTTGAGTTCCGCTGCGGTTGCTAGGTAACAGGTTGAGTTCCACTGCGGTTGCTAGGTAACGGGCTGGGACTATGATCTGTGACATTCTGGAGGTTTCTGAAACGGCTCATTTTCCAGACACTAAAAACTTGATCTTATTTAAAAAGTCATTGATTTTTTCGGTTTGTTTCCAGAAGCAGCCGAGAGACAAACAGAAGAACTGAAACGTGATGTGAGTTTGTCGCCTTTAAGGCGAGAGCACAAACCAGCGATGCGTTCAGGGACGGGGATTAGGGGTCCACTGGGACCCGTTTGGAGGGTCCGGGTCCGGCTCAGGGAGGGAGTAGAACCAACAACCCGGCGGCTCAGCTGCTGTTTTTACAGCAAATTAATTTGTCAGACTGTTGCTGTTCAAAGCTCCCTGGTCAGCCTCTCTCCGGTAATTATCGGTTAATTAGCGGCGCAGAGCAGATGTCGGAGGATCCCCGCGCCGTAAACAAACGCAGCACAGGAGGAGAAGAAGAAGAGGAGGATGAAGAGGAGGAGGAGGACGGAGCAGCCGTCGGCTCCTCTGAGGCTCGGCGCTGCAGGGAGGCTCTAAAGATCAAAACCAGGCAGGAAAACGGACATTTTTCCTGCGTTTTGGCTTCACCTAAACGCCTCTCCAAGCGTCCAGGTCTGGATCCAGAATGTCAAAGTTTTCCTTCAGACAGGTTGAATTCTGGGTAACGACTCGTTTGAGCCAGTGAATCAGACTTTGGGTGATTCCTCAACAGTTCAGCAGAATCTGAACTCTGAGCCGCAGGTCTCCAGGTCCTAGTCCAAGCCCAGCTGAGGCTCCCTGAGTGGGGCTGTAATTGGGTGTTTTATCAGTGGAGTGTGTGCAGGTCGTGCTGGCGGCGTGCGGCCGGCGCCGGGTGTGTTTGTGTTCATTTACGGCTCTAATTGAGTCAGAGTGGAGGATCAGAGCGCCGCTCTCAGCCCAGAGTGTGTGTGAGTGCTTTTAATGAGCGGCGCTCTCCTAACGAGGGCGTTCCCGCGGTAACAAAAGGCGAAGCCAGGCGCCGACACCTCGAGTTGTTGGAGAGCAGCGCTAATGAGCCAGCGGCCGGACACACGGACCGCGGCGGCGGCGGCGGCGCACACACGGCCTGGAGGAGAGGAGAGGAGAGCTGACGGCGTTTACACCCACACTCAGCAGCAAATTAAACCAATCAGGACCAGTTAACCAGTCCAGTTAAACCAGTAACTTAAACCATCTCCAGTCACTGGGCCAACCTGAACCAGACAACATGGCTGACAAACGGGCGTGCCGTGGTGGCGCAGCAGTTAGCGCGACCCGTATTTGGAGGCCTTGAGTCCTTGACGCGGCCGTCGCGGGTTCGACTCCCGGACCCGACGATATTTGCCGCATGTCTTCCCCTGTTTCCTGTCAGCCTGCTGTCATATAAGGGGCACTAGAGCCACAAAATACCCTGGAGGGGTAAAAAAAAAACAAACAAAAAAACCAAACATGGCTGACAAACATTTTATCTGTTCAATATCTGAATTATTGACCATCATCGTCTGTTTCATCCACTTTTCTCTCCAAACCTTGAATTTTATCTTAAACCAGCTGTGAAACTTTAAGCTTCTACTCAACAGGTCGTTGCTAGGCAACCAAAGTTTGGAGGAGCTTGAAACTGCTGTTGCTAGGCAACCAAAGAGCGAGAGAGTGAGTTAAAATCAGTGACTAAACGGTTTGTTCCTTCAGTTCATTTATTTAAATGATTCATTAGTTTTGTTTTGTATTTTGTTCTTCACTTCATGGTCTTTCATTCCTGCTTGGAAAGCAAAGTTTCAGAAACATGTTGGGCTAAATAAATTATGCAATAAACATTTTAAACACTAAAAAGAAACATTTTTATCAAATAAATTCATTTCTAAGTACTTGCAATTATTTCAGTCCATATTTATTTTTTAGTAAAGTGAAATGATTTGGTTTGGTCGGTCCAAGAGCTGCTGCCGGGTTCCCTCCGTTTCCCAGAAAAGGCGGGAATCACCATAGCAACCAGTGGCTCTGCATTTTCCTGATCTGTTATTTAGTGGGTTCAGAGCAGACAGAAAGTGTTTTGATTGTTTTTATTCTAAAACAGAAATATTCTGATGTGAATATCAACAGATCTTAAGAGTCAGAGTGATGATCCTGGAGGTCAAGGTGAGCTGGAGGTCAGGCGGAGCAGGTCAGGCGTGTGAAGGAGTTGCTAATGGAGGACAGCGCAGTGCTAATTTCTGCACCTTTAATTTACGGCCGGGGTAAATAAAACACTCTGAGTGTAATTATGGAGTGGAGTCTGTCAGGATCATCAACCAATGAACACACACTTCCTGTGGAAGCAGCTGGCACCGGTGGCCCGGTTCTGGTCCAGGACATGGCGGATCAGCAGGACAGAGACGATGTTTCTGCTGCAGCTTCAAGCTAAACACATTTCAGCTGTTCAGAAAGTTTTGGCACCAGATCAGTGTTTTGATTTATTTTATGACAGTTTCTGCATAATTTACAGCTGCAATCCAATTAGTATGTTTATTATTATAGCATAATTTACAGGTAAAGAACTTACTGAAATAAACTGGTTTATTTAAAGCATAAAAAGACTGGAAATAAAAAAGAAAATAAGGTTGAATCTATTTTAGAAGAGATGATCTACTTCTGTTTTGGCCATGTTGTTGCTCCGTAGAATTGGTCTGTAAATAAATGTGCTTATTAAACATAAAACATGTTTAAGGTGGGAATCAGACAGCCGAAAGTTTGATTCTTCATCATGTCGTTGTTTTTTGGCCGTGTTGTTGCTCCGTAGGACCGAACTGAATAAATAAGGGTACAGGGAGTGAAAACAAGACGCTGTGCTGTTGTTGGAAATGAAAGCTGACGTGTTTCATGTGAAATGATTAACTCCATAATGAGTCTCTCAGGCTCTCCACGCCAGCAGCAGCACCACAGAAGAAGAGGAGGAGGAGGAGGAGGGCTCGTTTGAAGCCGCCGGGCGCTGAAGGAGCTTTTCGCCGGTTATTACCTCGTCTCCTCTTCAGAACATGACCCCCCGCTCAGATTACAAACGAGGCCGCGGCGCGGACTCGAGAGGCCGCCGCCGCGGAGCCGTAATTGCCTGATTCGCCGGTCCAGCTCGCCGCCGGTGGCGCAGACGCTCCTTTCTTCCTTCAGACGGCGCAGAGGGGCGGCGGCTCCTCCTAATGATCCGGACCCGGACCCGGGAGAGCCGGCGCTCTAATTCATGTCAAGTGTGTGATTGTGATGAAGGCGGACCAATCAAAGCGCCTCACCTGTTTGATGGGGATGGCGCGCCCGCTGCCGATGCTGTCGGCCCGATTCTCCAGACCTTTCTTCTCTTTGTCCGGATCGCTGGCCTTCCTCGACTGTGGAGCCACAACACACCATCATCATCATCATCAGACCGGGTCCGACTGCAGCAGAACCTCATTCATCTACAGATTCATTAACACGTTCAAACACAACATGGACCTGTAGAACCGAGTCAGAGCGGCTCCACCGAGCATCAGGCTCAGATGAAACGTTTAAATTAGCTCAACCGACTGGTTACCATGGGTTACCGCTAACTGCAACGCTAGCTGAGCTAATGCTAAAACACTAGTGACCAAATCACAACAACCAGACATTACCATGGCTCTTCCTGAAGGGATTTACCAGCTGTAGCTAATGCTAAAGCTAATGCTAAAGCTCTGGTTTATCCAGGGTTTTGTACATAGAAGAAGCTAAATGTTAGCGCTAATCAAACGTAGCTGTGCTATTAGCAGATTAGCGGACGTATAGCCAGCTACTTTCTGGAGCCCTTTATGAAAACTGAACAGTTTAAAAATAAACCCGCCATGGCGGATCCTCTGGTACCGGTCCAGAACCACTGACAGAACCCGACCTGTTCCTGTGGTTCTGTCCGACCCGAAGCTGAGATGGGAGACTCACGGTGAAGAGGTTGGAGCGACGTTTGGACTGCTTCCTGACGGGCGTGGGCGTGTTGGCGGCCTGCGGCGCGTCGATGCGCAGCTCCTTCTGGCTGGTGCTCGGTGTGGACGGAACCGACGAAGAGTAGTCGCTCAGACTGCCGCCGCCGTTACTGGTCTGCAACTAGAACCGGAGCAACGAGAGGCCGGGTCAACGCTCACCACGTGAAAACAGGATAAAGACACAGGAAGGAAGCCGAGCGGCGGCGGACCTGGCTGACGTGGACGGCTGAGACCTGAGCGGCGCAGACGGACGTGTGACTCGGAGAGTTGGGGAGAGACTTGCAGGGTCCGATGGAGAGCTGCTGCTTCTTCCTGACGGCAACGACCTTCTGGGCAACTGGAGGGCAACGGCAACACAACGGCAAGGTTAAAGACCAGGAGGAGACACAGGCCTGGATCCAATCAATCAATCAATCAATCAATCAATCAATCAATCAATCAATCAATCAATCAATCAAACAACCAACCAGAAACAAACCGCGAAAGTTAGCACCAGGCAGAGATAGCCATCTTTAATCCGGTCAGTGATTTCTAAACTACCATCAGTATTTAAAGTCTCTTCTCTCAGTGAAGGTCTGTAGAACTGGGTGGTTTCTCTAACTTCCTGGTTTTAGTCAGAACTCCAGCAGCAGCATTCTGGATCAGCTGAGGAATCAATGTGACTAAAACATGGCTGAGTCCTGAGATGTTGCTCAGGTGACAGAAGGCCGTCTTTGTAACATCTCTGTGTCTCTGGAGGTTCAGACGTTTCAGGCCCTAAGAAGCGTTAATTTTCTGCGGTTGAACCCTGGCTGTGATTCTGAGGCAGCAGAGAGTTCAGACTTTAGAGACTCCATTATCTCCGTTCCAATAAACTCTGGCCAGCTTCGTTCTCCCCAGATGAAGCCATTGTTTTAATTGGGCTCGTTAAAGCCCTGGGCTTCGTTAACGAGGAGCCGCTCGTAAACATTTACCTCCAGGTGACTCGGGCCGAGCCAAGGGCAGCGAGAAGAGAGAGCGACCTCGGCGGTTTTTAAAGTGGCCGCTGCGGCACAGAGAGGCTGTTCAGAACAAAAACAGGCAATGAAAGGAGGCGAGCGATCAGGGCGAGCGATCAGGGCGAGCGCCGCGGCAGCGAGCCCTGATCAGACGCCGCTCCTGCTGCTCAGTCGCCACAGCTGGCAGGCTGTATTTTACTCTGAGGGGCCTTAACAGTTATGATAAGGTTGTGCTAAATATTTAAACTACATGGTTAATACAATTTAACTCTATCCATCAATCTCAGCTCTGCGGTGAGAAGCTGCCATTCCTCCTAATGGACACGTCTCCCCTCTGATCAGATTTATGGCGGGTGAGGCAGAGCGGGGCGGAGGGGTGAGGCGGACACTGCGGCGTCTCACTCTTCTCACTTCACACTGAGGAGCTGCTTCAGCAGATCTGATTTATTTCACAGTTCAGGAATCAAACTGACCAGGATGAGTTGGTCGGCTCCCAAACATCTGGGTGGGAGGAAAATGGCTGACAGCTTTTAAAAATGGATCCAGATTTGGAAAAGAAAAGGAGTTTAATTAAAAAAGACGCAATAAAAACATTAAACTATGCTGGTTCTAATTCAGGGTTTCTTACTGTTTCATGTTCATGCCATGTGTAGCTCGCTTGCTAGCTTGTTTGGCTACTAGCTTGATATGTTGCAAACTTCATATTTTGCTTTCTACTGTACTAGCTTGCTGCTTGCTAACTAGCTTGTTACCTTTATTGCTAGCTTGCTAACTAGCTTGTTACCTTGTCCGATTTCTTACTAGATAGTTAGCCCTCCACCTTATTAGCCCTCCACCTTATTAACCCTCCACCTTATTAACCCTCCACCTTATTAGTCCTCCACCTTATTAGCCCTCCACCTTATTAGCCCTCCACCTTATTAGTCCTCCACCTTATTAGCCCTCCACCTTATTAGTCCTCCACCTTATTAGCCCTCCACCTTATTAGTCCTCCACCTTGCCATCTCACTGCCTTGCTAGCTAGCCGACTCATATCCACCCCTAGTCTCTACATCCATATGACTAATATACATGCTGTACTTGTATTGTCAGTTGTGTGTGTGTGTGTGTGTGTGTGTGTGGGTGTGTGTGTGTGTGCGTGTGGGTGTGTGTGTGTGAATTGACACACTGGATTCGATCTCCTGGTGATTTCTGGGCTGTATTTATGCATGTGTGGTCATTATAGCTCATTAATGAGCGCTAACGAAGCGTCCAGAGTCTGCACTCCGACACGGATTATAAAGAAGAGTTCCTCACACACACACAGTTCATGTGGGTGTGTGTGTGTGTGTGTGTGAGAAGGGGTTCATGTCGGTGTAATTAAGCTAATTAAATTAGTGCGCTGATGGACGAGAAAGCACGTCGTTGTCACCCCCTGAGTCCCTCACATGGAGGTCACGCTCCGCTCCTCCCCCAACGACCGGCTTCACTTTACATTACAGGAAATCAGACACACAAAGAGACAGAGACAGACAATGAGGACAGACTGAGGACAGACAGAGACTGAGAACAGACGGAGTCTCTGAGGACAGACGGAGTCTCTGAGGACAGACAGAGACTCTGAGGACAGACAGAGACTCTGAGGACAGACAGAGACTCTGAGGACAGACGGAGACTCTGAGGACAGACAGAGTCTCTGAGGACAGACGGAGGACAGAAGGAGACTCTGAGGACAGACTGAGGACAGACAGAGATTGAGAACAGACGGAGTCTCTGAGGACAGACAGAGTCTCTGAGGACAGAAGGAGACTCTGAGGACAGACGGAGGACAGACAGAGACTCTGAGGACGGGTGCTAACAGTAAAACCCAGCAGTCGTCGTTCTACCAGAACTCTGGTCAGATTTAATCTTTATGTTAAACAGCCTCTCAGTTACATAATTGAGCTCTCATTAAGGTTTCCGTGGTAACCAGGACTCTGGACCTGGCGGTGTGAAGGCATAGCCTGTCCAGGTAACAGAATCAGCAGTTCTGCTTCCTGCCGTCATTATCCAGCCGGGCCTGAAGCCCCGCCCCCTCAGCCGGCTGATCGATGGCTGAAGGTCACAGAAATATGTAAACAGCATCGATACGCGCTCATAAATTGGGATTTCATTCCCCATCGACTCACATTTACTAAATGCAGTTTAAATCAGGCGCTTCAGGACGAACCTGTCTCTGCATTAATCCTCCATTAATCATTAATATCAATGGAAACCAATCAGAACCAGAACCGCAGCGTCCTGCAGCCGCTCACGACTCAAACGGAAACAAAATCAATCCGACTCGTCGTTTCATCACCAAAACACAAAACCAGCTGGAGAAATGACCTGGAATCCACGTCTGATCAGAAACAGACGAGAGAACCTGGAGGAGCAGCAGCAGCATCAGAACCACTGGAACACATCTAATATAGAAATAACATAAACCAGAACTGCACCGACACATCCTCAGGCTAAATGTCTGCAATCTTCACACAGAGCAGCGTCTCTTTACGACAACACAGACAGATTTACATCAAATAACCTCTCAACCTCCATGCTGCTAACCTATTAGCTTGATCGCTAGTTTACTAGCTTCCTACTGTAATGACTTGCTAGCTTTATGCCTTGATGCTACATTACTTCTTACCTCTCACTAGCTTGCTAGCTGGCTAGCCCATCATGGAGCAGCTTTCTGTGACCTTGACCTTGTCAAACTGTTAGCTTTGTGTTTTGATGCTCTAGAATGTATCTAGCATCTAGTAATAAATCTCTATAATCACCTCTCCCTGTAGCAATAATTTCATCAAACCCTCAGTCTGCGCCGATGAAGATTCATCCATACCTGCATGATGCAGCTCGTGGTTATCTCAGGGGAATAACACGACTTCCTGAATGTCACACAGCCGACCCTAGAAACAGACCTGAACTCTTCAACACACAACGAAGCGATAAACATGCTTCACTTTCACCTTCAGACCCAAATAACATCCGATTATCACCAGACATAAAAGAGTAACTACAGTGTAAAATAATTTCTGTTATCTTTTCCAATCAGCCATCTTGTTTGTATCATTAGCGTCATCGCTAACCTAATTCCTGTTGGGAGACATTAATTATGTCCAGGTTTTCATTTTTTCAACAGTTTTCTACATAATGAGTTGCATTAAATTATTGGAGGTGGGACGTTGACGCCTTCATTTTGATGAATTATTTACATGAATTTTAACACAATTAAATGTTTTTTTTCAAATGTTCCTGAAGCTGATTGGATATAAAAACACTTTGATCAATCTGACGGTCGAGGAACAGAAAAATAAATATCTCAGTTTGAGCTCATACGTCTGTTTGTCCAATACTTTAGCATTAAAAATGTTTTTAATTAAAATGTTGATTATTTAATTGATATAAAGTTTGATTAATTAGATTAAACATTTTAATCCACGAAAAATTATGGCTGCAAAAGCCTAGAAAAAGCAGCATAGATGCAGAAAATTCACTGGACGTGTGGAAACAGAGGCAGACTGCTGTGGTGACACACACACACACACACACACACACACCCACGCACACACACACACACACACACACACACACACAGCGCTGCAGGCTGCTGCTGTCCACAGAAACATTAAACTCTTGGTTCTGCTGGATGATTAGAAAACTGATTAATCTGAGATAATGATGAGACAAATACAAGGAGGCAAACACACACACACACACACACACACACCCCCACACACACACACACACACACACACTCACTCAGTGGAATAATTA
This sequence comes from Xiphophorus hellerii, assembly GCF_003331165.1. NCBI lineage: Eukaryota > Metazoa > Chordata > Actinopteri > Cyprinodontiformes > Poeciliidae > Xiphophorus > Xiphophorus hellerii. The sequence goes on along the minus strand of NC_045695.1, from coordinate 17,364,457 downwards.
AGAGGATAATCAGGCAGCGTTTAGTCTGCAGTCTTTCCTCCGGAGGCTCGGGTCTGCAGCGCCGCTCAGAGAGGACAGGCTGCCCCCTGCTGGACCAGCGGAGCAACAGCAGGTTGGAAACCCTGGACCAGCCGTTAATGTTGCCTTCATGGACTCATTTAAAGTAGTAAATTTGACATTTAAAGTTGCTGCGGATGAATGTGGTGTTGTTCTATTATTGAGGTGAAGTGAAACCGGATCCGAACCGGAACCAGGCGGCCGGGTCAGTGAGGACTCTGATGGCCTCGGTCACTTTCAGCCGTAATGTCCGGCCCTTCATCTCCCCCCCCCTCCTCATTATAAAAGTTAATTGCGGCTGGTCGGAGCTCAATAGCCGAGCGGCGCCATTTCGCTCCTAATTGCGGAGCGATTAAGAGCCGATGGAGGAAAGTCACCTTCCCGCAGGAGCGGCTTACCGTCCTGGAAGACGCGCTCCACGTTCAGCCCGTAGGTGGCGCACGTCTCATAGTAGGTGCAGCGCTTCAGCTCGTTGGAAAGCTTCCTGGCGCGGCTGTCATCGATCACCCGCGGGTTGGACGAGCTGATGGCGTCTGGAGGGAAACGACCGGAAGAGACGGTCAGGAGGAGGGGCTCTGGCGCCCTCTGCTGGTGGAAGGGCTTCCACAGCGACACAATAATAATACATAAAAATAAATGATTAAATTAATAAATACATATGAAATGACTAAAATTTTAATAAATGAGCACAAATAAATGAATGACTAAATAAATCAGTTAAAATAAAATTTAAAATAAATGACTAATCACATTTAAATAAAATAAATGAATAAATTATTGTTTTATGAAAGTTATTCATTTAAAGAAAATAAATACATTAAATGAATCAAATAAATAAATGACTAAGTAGAATGAACACTTAAGTAAAAATGACAAAAATTTAAATAAAATAATCACAAATAAATGAATGATTAAATAATAAAATTAACAAATTAAATGGATAAAAATAAATAATTTAAAGAAATAAATACAACGTAATAAATAAATTAATAAATGAAATGAATGAATGACAAAATAAATAAAACCAAAAAGAAAATCTCAAATAAAAAGATCAGCTGATCGATTTCTAGACATCTTTCTTTCTAGAAAGAAACAAATTAATAAACCATTACGGTAAGTAAATAAATGAACTTAATTATAAATAAAGTAGTAAATAAATCATTACATAAATAAAATTAATAAAAATCAATAAATGATTGAATAATTAAATAAAATTAATTAAAATAACTCGGTAATCAGGTAGATGAGCTGACAGAGATGAAAGCCAGTTTTGTTTCTGATGGACTCTCAGCCCGTTCTGGTTCTGGTTGGATCAGAACCGACCGGCAGCATTATGCTGAGGGCCCAGTTTGATCTGAAGCAGGTGAAACAGGAAGAGACGTCCAGAAGTGAACTTTGACCTCTAAACAGAACCACTGAGAGTAAAGCACGGCAGTGGCTGCATCATGATGTGGTGTGAGAGAAATGAGAGACACTCAGACGTAACGCCGCCTACCGCCACCAGATGGCAGCAGAGGCTCAGACAGGACGCGTGTGTGGATCAGGATGTTGGGGTGTGTGTGTGTGTGTGTGTGTGTGTGTGTGTGTGTGTGTGTGTGTGTGTGAGCACCTTGGGTTCCCACCAGCACCAGCGGCAGGTCGGCCGTGTTCCTGTAGGACGCCAGGCGGCTGTAGTAGTGATAAACCGTCTGGAAGCTGATCTCATCCTCCAGGCTGAACACGAACACCACGGCATCCACCCACAGAGCGAACTGCACACACACACACACACACACACACACACACACACAGGTCAGACTGGACCACAGGCTGATTTAAACTGAAACACTCAATGAAACAAATAATCAATCAGCTATCCATATAGACTAATCATAATGAGTCGATTATTGAAACCAACCAGGTTAATAATCAATAATCATTAACTGGAGCTGAAACAACAACAGTCAAAACAGAAATGAAGCAAAAATAAACATTTAAAATATGAAAAACTTTCTGTAAATGTTTTTAATAGAACATAATCAATAAAAATCTATTAGTACCTTTTGCCATCAGTTATTAATCAGTTAATCTATAAAATTATCAACAGAAAAGTTTTAAATGAAAATTTGTTACTGAATTTATGGATTAAACTGTTTATGTTCTTATTTAAAAAAAGAATTTAGTTATTTGTTTACAACTTTTAATGTATTTCTATTATATTAAAAAAGTTTAAATAAAATCTGCTGAATGTCAGTTTTTATCCAATTTATCGTCAGAATAATGAATTAATCAATAGTTAAATAATCCCTAATATAGACACACATTTAAACACAAAACAGGCAGTATATATATAAATATAAAATATATATTGTTTGTAATGATACAGCACAAATTCTTCATTATACCTTGACAGAATATTATATTTTATTATTTTCATACTTTTTATCTTAAAGCTGTATCTTAATAAATATTTTTTGCAAATAAATTGCAGAGTATAAGCACCGAGATGTGAAAGGTAATTAATTTTAAGTTGAAACTTAATTAAAAACTGATTTCTAATCATATGAATGGTTTAAAATCCAGTTATTGCCCCGGTAACAGCTGCAGTACCCACCTGCGCCTCTGGGGGGCCTCCTTCATCCCTGATGAGCAGCAGGTGACTCTGGCCGTCCACCACGATCTCCTTCTTAAAGCGCCCTCCTGCGGCAGAGAGGAGAGCACAGCTGATTGGTTCAGCTGCTGCGCTCACACATGCTTAAACTAGCGCCCCCTGGCGAACAGGATCATTATTGTATCAGCTGGGTCTCTGTTAGCTTGGTGCTAACCAAACTCTGGAGCCACGAATGGAAAAAGATGGCTTAGAAATTTAGACAAATATTTTCAGAAGGAAATTTTACCTTTAAAATGGTAACTGGACTTTTAAAGTTTGGACTTTTTTGTATGAGAGATTGATATTTCTTTGTGGACAATTATGCAAAGATTATGCAGAAACAAAATGTCTGAAAAACCTGCTAAACCCCGAATTTATTAGATTCAGGGTTCCAACATTCTTTAACGAATGTTGGTTCGCTAAAGAACCTATTTATATGGTTCATTAGCAACTTTTACTGGTAGTTATTAAGTCATAAAGTTCACAGGTTTAGGATTTGTTTCGTTATTAAAACCTCCGGCCTGTAGGGGCGCTGTTCAGCCGGATTAACGGCTGCCGTTTCCTGACCCAGTGAACCTGATGTTCCGTCTGACCCGATCCGAAATCCTACTGGACTCAAACCGCCTTCCAGTCAGACCTGAACTGGAAACTTTTCTCTTCTGGATCAGAATGAGGCTTGATTTTTTCTAGCTACTGAGGATGAAGACGACGAAGAGCTGGAAAACGAAAAAGAGCGAAGGAGAGGCGGAGCTAACCGCTAGCTAGGCTAGCAGTCGGCTAACAGCAGCTGGTTGGAGTCAGCTTTAGGTTCTGCAGAACCGATCGGGTTCCTTAAGTCGTTGTTCTGGAAACATTCCGGATCATTTCTGCCTCTGAGTTAAACAGAAACATCTGCCGTCAAAACGGAGTTAGGAGGAAATCTGACTTTTTATCTGGTTTTACTTCATTACTTAATAAAAATAATCTGACCTATTGTTACATAAATAAATGAATATATACAATCTAAATAAATAACATATTTTAAATAAAGCAAAAATATAAAAACAAAAAAGTGAATAAAATATAAGGTATTATAAATAAACCCTTTTCTGGCTGATCAGCTGAAGGTTTAGAGAAACTTTATTGTTGTGTTTTGTCAATAAGAGACAAGAACCGGGTTGCTGCTGCTGCCAAGAGCTGCTGCTAGATCCTACAGCGGTCTGACGGAGGGATGGAGGGATGGGCAGACGGACAGGGAGATGGATGGAGGGATGGATGGATGGACAGACGGACGGAGGGATGGATGGATGGACAGACGGACAGGGAGAGGGATGGACAGATGGACGGACTACCAGAGCGAGTATTTACCTGCATCCACATCAGCTAGATTATCAGAGCGTCCCAGAAAGCAGCAAGAGAGGAAACACAAAGCAGAGCAAGGTCAGAGGCTGAAGGACATGCAGAGGTCACGGAGAGGTCACAGAGAACAGCAGCCTAAGTCATCTGGCTCCTGTTCTGGATCCGTTTCCTCCTGGTTTGTGGGTCAGAGGTCGGAGGTCAGGCAGGTTTCCTCCGCTAACGGCTGCGCTGGTCTGTCTGAGCGGCCCTGAACGCACCGCAGAGCGGGACGACCCGCCGGGCCGGCCTGCTCCAGAACCAGAATAGTTCTGGTCTGTGGTCCGGCTGCGTTGCCACGGTAACCCAGGCCTTGCGTATTTTTAGAGCGGAGGAATGCGCTTCCTGCTGGAGCCTCCAGCTGCTGCTGAACCGGACCAGAACCAAACCCCAAACATGGAGTAAAAGAAGAACAACTTATGTACTAATGTAAATAAAAATATAGAAATAAATCAGTAAAAAATAAGTATAAATAATGGGATAAGAGTCGGTTCTGTCCGGTTCTGTTCAGCAGAACCTTCCTGCAGTGAAGCTGGGTCTGTGGATGTTCTGGTCGGGTCCGGTTAGAGGAGACCTTCTGACCCGGTTCTGCTCATTATTCTGGTTAATTTCTGATCAGAACTCAGAGGAATCGGGTCGGACCGACACCAGAACCCCTCACCTTCAGGAGACTCTTCCTGGACGTAGGTTCCTGTCAGGTACCGGTGGACCAGCGCCGACTTCCCGCTGGCCAGATTACCCACAATGCCCTGCGAGGAGACAGAACCGGGCGGTTAGTTCTGATCGGACCAGACTGGACCGGACCGGGTCGACTGTGACACGATACCGGGACTCACCACTTTGAGTTCTGGTACGGTCCGGCTGAGGGTCCACTCCTGGCTGTTGACGAAGGCGTCTGAGGAGAAAGCAGCAGTTAGTCGGGTTGGGCCGGGCCGGGTCGGTCCAGAACCATGACTCACAGTTATTCATACTGCAGCGCCACAAAACCCAAAACTTGACCCTAAGTTGGTTCTGATTCTGCAAAGGCCCGGAAACCAGAAAACGTCAGAATTTATCCTTAAAATCAAAACATTCACTGTAAAACTGGAACCAAACATTTGGTTAGAATGAAATGATTCATTTCAACAATTAAAACATTTATTCTGTAATTTAACAAATTCAAAATCTGTAGAGTCTTCTTACATTCAAATATTTTTTATATTTTCTTATTTATTACGAGACAAAAACGGATGTCCTGAATAAATAAATATATATATTATATTTTTACAGTAAAGGTTCAAAATGAAATTATTTTTTCCCTGAATTTATTCAGATGATTCAATAGAAGCAGGAAAAATTGGCAAATTCTTAAAAAACAAACAACTTTTTATTGTAAATCTGATAGCTTACACTGTAAAAACAAATCCCAGCTAAAATATCCTTAAATGAGGAAAATGTATTTTATTAGGATGAAACACCAGAACCGGGTCACAAATCAACCCGTTTCCATCTGCAGTCATGAAAAGCAGCTTAAACCGGTTTACAGTAGTTTAAACTCAGTAGGTTTTTTTTGTTGCTTTTGATCGTTTAAACCGGTTTTAAGTGATCAATGTTTTGTTTATTTTGATAAACCGGTTTAAACCAGCCCTGGACTTTGGGACAAAGTTTACTTTAGTTTGGACTTTTCCAGAGGTTTGTCCACAGAATGTGGTCAGGATGATCCTGACCCGGTTCTGAGGTCCAAACTTCGTCCGCATGGAAAGAATCCAGAGCGGAGCGTCCTGATTGGCCGGCGGCGTCACGGAGCATCCCAGCAGCAGCAGAGGGACATGCATTGTTTGGCATGTATGGAAGGCTGATACGTCACATAATGCCAGGCAGGATGTTGATCCAGCTGCTTCCTGTTTTCCTCTGCTGCACCAGGTGATGGACCAGCAGCTTCAACTGGAAGGAAATTGCTGGTTTCTGGGCTAAAAGGTGGGCGGAGTCAGAAGAGGGCGTGGCTAGTGGCAGGCGGATCATATCAGATAAGATCGGAGCCGCGGGGTCGGGTCGGGTCGGGTCGGTTCTGCTGATCAGGCTGCAGGTATTCATGGTATGAAGATCATCCAGAACACGTCAGAACCTGAACCTGTCTGAACTTCAGCAGAGATTATTACCAATAATTCATAAATACAACAACTGAACATGGACAAGATATTCCAAAGGCTTCATTACTTTCTAAATGAATAATCATGAAATAATTCTCCTAATTATTTATTTTATTTGAATTTAGATATTAAACATATATCATTATAATATATTAATCATGTATTCATATATTTAACGTTTATAATGTCATTTTAAAACATATGCTTTATTACAAATCCTTCATCATATTTTTTAAATTGCTACTTTACTTTCTTAAATGTTTTATGGTTATTTTGTTTCTTTTAACAATAATTAACCTATTTATGATTTCATTCTTTACATTTTTATTAGTTCTGTTGAATCTGTTTATTGTTTTGATGAAAAGTGTATTTTTGTATAATTGTATTATTAACATTCTTATTTATTAAATGTTTGTTATTTATCATTTTATCACCTTGATGAAAAGTTTCTGCCCGTCTTCAGTTGTTGTTCATGATTAGCATGCTAACGCTACACTGGCTAGTTTTCTACAATATCACTAAAATCTGCCTGGAGAAACTGATGAATATCTGGATGACGTCAGTCAGCAGCTTAAAGAACGACAGGAATCTGAACGCCTCACTAACAGCTGGCAGAGTAAACAAGGAGCAGGCCACGCCCACTATACAACAAGCCACGCCCCCTGACTACTGACCAACAGGCCACGCCTTCAGTCCAGTAGGCCACGCCCCCTGTCCCATCCCAGCAGCAGAGGGACAAACGGAACCAGAACCTCCTGATGTCGGGTTCTTACTGGTTCTGATCCGTTCTGGTAGACGAGTTCTGCTGGGGTTCCCCTCTGGACCCGGTTGCTTCTGCAGAACAAAGGCCGTCTGTTTGCAGGTCAACCTGTCCGACAGGTAACACACCTGGAGGAAGAGGAGCGGCTCTTCATCATCAGCTGCTCTGTCTGCGATTCGTCCTCCTGATACTACAGGTAGGGGGTCCAACATGCGGCCCGGGGGCCATGTGTGGCCCCTGACTGCAGCTGAGGAACCGTGGCCCTGAGGCCCTGAAGCAGATTCACTTCCTAAACTCAGATCTCCATGGCAACGCCATCATTTACATGGAAAACCCAGAGAATGAAGTTCTGCCGCAAACAAAGATTTAAAGGTTTGGACACCAAACTGGAGGACTGGGGATCCAGAACCAGAACAGAGTATCAGAACCAGACCAGCCCGCTCTGGTGTCTGAGCAGCAGAACCAGAACAGGTCCAAACAGAACCAGCAGTGGAGCCATGATCCCATCAGATTCAGACCAGAACAAACGATCAGTGTGAAGAGCAGGAAACACTGATAGGCTAACACCCACACACACCCACACACACACACACACACACACACCCACACACACACACACCCACACACACACACACACACACGGTGTGACCTATATCTGAGCCTGTAATCAGCCGACCATCCCCCCTCCCCTGCCTGGCTGCTCCTCTTCCTCCTCCTGATCAAACGCTCCACTCCAGCCCGGTTCTGGCCCTCCTCTCAGGGCGGCCCGGAGGCCCGGGGGCGTCCGGCTGAGATGAGCCGGGCCAGCCGGCCGGCCTCGTGTCTGGTTCTGTTGGACTTTGGACCAGCAACCTGCAGGCAGCAGTACCAGCAGGTTCCGACTCCTCCAGGAAACAGGAGCAACGGGTCCTGATGGGGCCGAGCCGGGTCAGAGAGGTTCTGGTCCATTACTCTTCAGTTTTATTCCTCCTGGACTTTCAGTCTGATGACTTTAGTTTGAATTAGTTTTAGTTTATTTACCAGGTTTATTAGTTAAATGTTGCTTAGTTTTCATTAGTCTTAGTTTTTTCATATTTTTAGATGCTTCAGTCAAAAGGTCAGAGGTTAGGGGTTAGGGTTAGGGTAGGTGATCATGTTTACATAATAAATACTCAACAGAAAATATGTTCATTTATTGTTGATTAACCAGCTGCCTGGAGTTTCTAAACTTTTTCAGTTTTCACATGTTTGTAGCTCCGTATTTTTCCATCAGCTGAACTGAAATGCTAATAAATAAAACAGCATCATATCTATAAATAAAGATATTATTTATAGTTTCAGTTATACTTTTTCCATTAGTTACATTTTTATTTGTTTCAGTTTTCCTCCTTTAGCGTTAGCGTTAGCTTCAGCTAACTGTCCTGTTTCTACCGTCATGCTAACAGCTTCATCACAAAACGTCAGACGATTGGCTGCTGCTGTTTGAGCAACAAACAGATCTGCACACGCTCAGTACCGTCTGGACCAGCAGCCAATCACAGGCCGGGATTTTCTCGTCCAATCAGAGCTCTCCTTATAAATACTGGATAAGCAACCAATCACAGCCAGCAAAGCTAACTGCTGCAGCAGGCTGCAGCAAAAATCATTTTAGACAACAAATACTTTGAAAATATTTAGTGAAATATTAAATATTATGACTTTATTTTAGGTAATAATTATTTTAATTTAATTCAGTGTGAAATGTGACCAGAGTTACATCTTTTATTTTAATTCTATATTCTGTGTTTGGTTTTTTAAACTGATTCAGCTCAATAAGAACCAGAACCAGAACCAGTCCTCAGACCCGGCTCCTGCTGGACCGGGCCGGCTGTCTGGCCCGTCCTGACTCAGCCTCAGACTCTTTATTTTTAGATGTTTGTCAGAAGTTTTACTTCCTGGTTCTGGGCTCTTATTGTGAAGGAGCCTCCAGCTGGCTGAGCTTCAGGATAACTGGATCAGCCCGGCGTCCCAGTCTGGCCGGGTCAGACGCGGGTTCCAGAGCGGGTCGGGTCAGCGGGTCAGCAGCTGGGGGCGGGGCCTGTGAGGACGACCCGCCTGATTGGCTGAACCTCAAGAAGTGAACCACAGAGCACAGTGGAGGATGTGTGATGCTGCGGGACCAGAACCAGAACCAGTTCAATAAACCCTGAGGGCCGAGAGAGCAGCCCTGCTGACCTCATTTCCTGTCACTAAAGCTGCTACTGAGCGCGCTCAGTTCTCCTCTCAGGAGGACATTACTTCTGCTTGGCCGAGGATGTAGGTCACACACACACACACACACACACACACACACACACACACACACAGACCCACCCACACACACACACACTCAGGTGTGTGTAGAATCCCAGAAATGTTTCCTCCCTCTGAGCCGTCGGTCCAGCTTCTGTCTGGAGACGATAAGAAACGTTTGGTACAGAAGTCAATCTAGATTCATTTTCTAGATTATGATTCTGGGTAAATTAATGAAACATTTAGATAATATAAACTCTATATTATCTCAGTAATATATAATATAATAATAGTAATATATAATATATGGTAATATATTATAGTTTACATCTTCTCTGGTATTTGTGTCAAAATCTCGACGGTTTAGATTAAAATAATCTGAATTGAGGATTATCTGATAATCTGTGTTTCACAGATGAACCTGCCGGTTCTGGACCGTTTGGACCGGGTGTGCTGCTGCCTCCAGCAGGTAGCCAGGTGTGTGGTTACCATGGTTACCGTTGGCTCCGCCCCCGTCCACGCTCTCCGTGCTGGACGGCGCCGCACCGCGCCGCAGCGACCTGCCGACCCCGGGGTTCCGGGCCGGGCCGGGTCTGGAGAAGAACCCGCTGAAGAAGCGTCCCAGCCGCCGGTCGCCCCCCCGCGGCGTGGCGCCGTCGCCCTGAGCGTCCCGCCGCTGCAGGTCGCTGTTGTCCAGCGTGCGGTTCTTGGCGGCGCCGGCCCTCTGGCGGCTCAGCTCGGTCAGCGAGTCGGCCCTGCTGAGGACGGCCCCCACCTCCAGGGTGCGGCTCTTCTCCCGGGTCCTGGGGGGCGGGGCCTGTGCGGGGGGCGTGGCCTGTACAGGGGGCGGGGTCTGTGGCGACCCGTCTCTGGACGCTTGCCGGAGACGCAGCAGTTCTCCGCTCATCCGGGTCCGGACGCTGAAGCTGAAGCTGCGCTGCAGCAGGCCGGGCTTCTGGGGGGCCCTGGGGTGGGTGGGGCCCCGGTCCTCCATGCTGTGGGCCTTCAGGAGCCTCCTCACCTTGGCGGCGGCGGTTTCGGGCCGCGGTTCATCGCGCTGCGCCCTGCGGGACGCCCTGAGCCGGCCCAGCTCCAGCTGACCCATGCTGAACGTCCTGAACCTCCTCATGATGCCGCCCTGAGCCGCTGCCGGCTCTGGCTCTTCCTCCTCCAGCACGCCACCCCCCCGCCCCGCCTCCTCCGCCGACCCCCCCAGGTCCTCCCTCTTCACCAGAGTCAGGGAGATCCGGTACACGGTCTTCCTCTGAGGCGCTCCCCTCTCCATCAGCATCCTGATGTTCCAGATGTTTCTCACTGACCCGGCTCCGCTCCAACCGCCATGGCGTCCCCCCGCCCCCGGGCTGCTGCTCCTCCTCCCCCCTGCTTCACCTGGGACCAGAGCGCCGCCGCCTCAATGTTTCCAGCTGCCGCCGAGCAACGAGGAGCTCCGGAGTGCTGCTGCTGTCTGAGCCGCTCCACTGCTCACTGACACCCACACAGAGCCGGGAGGGGAGGAAACCTGGAGCGGAGCGCCGGGGAGGAGGAGGAAACCTGGAGAGGAGCGCCGGGGAGGGGAGGAAACCTGGAGTGGAGCGCCGGGGAGGAGGAGGAAACCTGGAGAGGAGCACCGGGGAGGGGAGGAAACCTGGAGAGGAGCGCCGGAAACCTGGAGCGGAGCACCGGGGAGGGGAGGAAACCTGGAGAGGAGCGCCAGGAGGAGGAAACCTGGAGCGGAGCGCCAGAGGCGGACTGGGGCGGAGCAACACTCACATCAGATCCATCTGACCAACATTCCTGAGAAAGTTTGACGGAGGGAAAAACTGCCTCTAATCTGAACTCTGAGCTGCAGTTTGTTGAAATGTAACGATTAATAAACCAAATAATAACATGACTGAATCTCCTGGGTGTCCAAATCGTGGCCCGGGGCCATTTGTGGCCCTTCAAATGAGTTTGTTTGGCTACAAGTCAAGAAAAAATAGAAATAGAAAATAATTAATAACCAACAAACGTAGAAATTATTTTTTTTAAATAAGGCAACGGTCCAAAACATGTTTATGTTTTCATACATAGATTTCATAAAAACTGGTTTATTATTAAACAGGTAAAGCTAAAATAATGAATGAATTTTGAGTAAAAAGTTTGGACACCCTGTGGATGAACTGAAGGTTTGTTTAGAGAAGACCAGGATCATTTTTACTCTAAACTAAAACTGAAACTTTTCTTTTGATCTCGTCCTTCATAAACCAAACGGATCAGGTTCCAGTACAGCAGAGCGGTCTCAGCTCCTCATTCTCCTCTGGGTTTATTCTGGTCTCCAGCAGGAAAACAGGAACTCCAGTCCAGGTTTTCCAGCCTGCTCTCTCCCCACAGCGCTGGCTCTTCCTCCTCCTCTTCCTCCCTGCAGCCATGCAGGCTCAGGCAGATCTGCAGCTCCAACAGCAGACTCCCAGTCCCAGCTGGTCCCGTCTCCCAGTTTGGGCCGGTACCTCCGACCAGAACCAGAACCAGAGCAGAACCCAACATGTTCCCTCCATAGAGCCCAGCAGAGCTGCTGCAGCTGCCATGTTGGTCCAGCTGTTTGCAGACGATGCTGTGGTTCAAGTGAAGCTGTGGAAAAATCCCTCATCTCTCCGGGTCTCCCCTCCAGTCTGGGTTCTGACCCGGTTCTCAGACGTCCAACCTGTCCAGCTGGTCACATCCCAGATGTTTGTTTTTATTCTGATGTAACAAAAACTTGTTTCCATCAAATGTGAATTAATGTGTTCACATGAGTCGATAATAATGATGGCGGATGAAACAGTTTATTCAGAAGTCAGCCATGGTGGCGCTCAGCTGTCAGCCAATCAGAGCAGACGTCAGCGTCTCATTCAGGCCTTGGAGCGATAAGCTCCGCCTACCTGGGAGCTCTGGTTCCACTTCCTGTTTTCTTCTTCTGTGTTTCCTGCAGTAGTAACTTGCTGGCTCTGGTCATGTGACTCGTGATGCGAAACAAAGAGAAACCAAAATCATCCCAGACTGTTGGCAGAAAAACGGAGCTGAACTTTGACCCTTTATGGTCTGGATCCCTTGAACCAGTTGTAGGGGTCAGAGGTCATCTGGAGAAGTGGGAGGAGCTAAGCAGGAGTTAGTGGAGCGTTTGCTTCATCCTTCATCCTCCTCTTCCTCACCTCAGACCTTCTCCCAGGTCCTGGGGGGCGGGGCCTGTGCGGGGCTGTCCTCTTCTTCCTCACTCTGTGATTTTCATGCGTCACACTGAAAACATTCCCTCCTTCCATCTTTCTATCCCTCCTTCCATCTTTCTATCCCTCCTTCCATCTTTCTATTCCTCCTTCCGCCTTTTTATCCCTCCGTCCATCTTTCTATTCCTCCTTCCATCTTTCTATCCCTCCTTCATCTTTCTATCCCTCCTTCCATCTTTCTATCCCTCCGTCCATCTTTCTATTCCTCCTTCCGCCTTTCTATCCCTCCTTCCATCTTTCTATCCCTCCTTCCATCTTTCTATCCCTCCTTCCATCTTTCTATTCCTCCTTCCGCCTTTCTATCCCTCCTTCCATCTTTCTATCCCTCCTTCCATCTTTCTATTCCTCCTTCCGCCTTTTTATCCCTCCTTCCATCTTTCTATTCCTCCTTCCATCTTTCTATCCCTCCTTCATCTTTCTATCCCTCCTTCCATCTTTCTATCCCTCCGTCCATCTTTCTATCCCTCCTTCCATCTTTCTATCCCTCCTTCATGTTTCTATCCCTCCTTCATCTTTCTATCCCTCCTTCCATCTTTCTATCCCTCCTTCCATCTTTCTATCCCTCCGTCCATCTTTCTATCCCTCCTTCATCTTTCTATCCCTCCTTCCATCTTTCTATCCCTCCGTCCATCTTTCTATCCCTCCTTCATCTTTCTATCCCTCCTTCCGCCTTTTTATCCCTCCTTCCATCTTTCTATCCCTCCTTCCATCTTTCTATCCCTCCTTCATCTTTCTATCCCTCCTTCATCTTTCTATCCCTCCTTCCATCTTTCTATCCCTCCTTCCATCTTTCTATTCCTCCTTCCGCCTTTTTATCCCTCCTTCCATCTTTCTATTCCTCCTTCCGCCTTTCTATCCCTCCTTCATCTTTCTATCCCTCCTTCCATCTTTCTATCCCTCCGTCCATCTTTCTATCCCTCCTTCCATCTTTCTATCCCTCCTTCATCTTTCTATCCCTCCTTCATCTTTCTATCCCTCCTTCATCTTTCTATCCCTCCTTCCATCTTTCTATCCCTCCGTCCATCTTTCTATCCCTCCTTCATCTTTCTATCCCTCCTTCCATCTTTCTATCCCTCCGTCCATCTTTCTATCCCTCCTTCATCTTTCTATCCCTCCTTCCGCCTTTTTATCCCTCCTTCCATCTTTCTATCCCTCCTTCCATCTTTCTATCCCTCCTTCCATCTTTCTATCCCTCCTTCATCTTTCTATCCCTCCTTCATCTTTCTATCCCTCCTTCCATCTTTCTATTCTTCCTTCCATCTTTCCATCTGTTGGAGGTAAAACGGGTCAGAACCTCGGCAGATTCTCCCCTCAGGTTTATCTGCTGACCTCTGACCTCCACAGGACTGACCTTTAGTCTTAGTAGTTCATTAAAGGTGAGAGGCGACTGGTTCTGCATCTTTCACACAGAATGAAACAGAAGAAAGAAATTCATTATTTTATATTAAATTGATTTAATATAAAATAGTTTGGGTTTTCTTTGCTCTGAGGTTTCATGGTCATCATTAATCAGCTTTAACTGGACAGTAACGGTTCATTCAACCTCATCAAACATAAAAACCTCCAGCAGTTTGAACGGAACCCAGTGGAACCGGATCAGAACCGTCAGACGGACCAGGAACCAGGAAGCAGCTGTTTGAAACCAGTAGACAGACTGAAGTGGGATTACTGGGAAACAGATGAAGATATCTGCAGCTGATTTAGAGAAAATCCCACCAAGACATGAAAACAGTGAGTCTGGTTGGGGTTCCTCTGGGCTCTACTCTTGTCTCCTTCTGATTCACAGAACCTCCTGATTCTGGTCCATGGAAGGACAGACGGAACCATGAAGGATGTAAAACCAGCTGAGGTCAGAGCGGCTGGCAGAACCTGAACCGGGTCAGCAAAGTTATCAGCATCATGACCTCAGAGCGGTAAAGCAAACTGCTGGCGTGGGACTGGACCGGCTGCGGGTCGCCGGACCGGCTGCGGGTCGCCGGACCGACTGAGCGTCGCCGGACCGGCTGCGCGTCGCCGGACCGGCTGCGGGTCGCCGGACCGACTGAGCGTCGCCGGACCGGCTGAGCGTCGCCGGACCGGCTGCGGGTCGCCGGACCGACTGAGCGTCGCCGGACCGGCTGAGCGTCGCCGGACCGCCTGCGTGTTGCTGTTGTATCTCTCCATGCTATGAAATATGCATGCGGCGCTGCAGCGGCTGCCAGAGTGTTCACTGTGAGGAGAACGGCGCCGACCCGGCCCAAACAGAACCAGGTGTTGGCAGCCGATTTTATCCCCGTTGATCCAGAAACTAAAGGTCGGATTTATTCAGATGCAGGCGGTAAATCCAGGTGTGACTGCAGGTGGAACCAAACCAACAACCTGAGCAGCTGCAGCATCTTCCTCCCACGCTCTGCCTCACCCTGCAGCCTGGAAACTGGGTCAACCAGCAGCGGGTGGGGGAGGGGCAGCAGCAGGCCCCCTGCTGACAGCATCATCACTGTGCACACACAGGTTTCAGTTTCCAGCACAAAAAACTCTCAAAAACGGCGAAGCGAAGCAGGCAGAAGTGACCAGCAGTGACCAGCAGTGACCAGCAGGGGCAGCAGACAGAATGAAGGTTCTGTTGGGTCAGGATCCGATCCATGTGAACCCGGACAGCAAGCTCCCGCTCCACTGAGCAGACGCTGCTCTGTTGCCATGGAGACCACAGGGCGGGGGAGGGGCCGCTCTGTGCAAACCAGGATCCAGACCTGAGATGTTCTCCTGCTCCACCTTTTAGTCAGGTCTGCTCTGATGGCTGGGCTTTGACTTTCTGGGCCTTCAGGGACACCGTAGATCCGTCTGAAGCCCAAAGCTGCAGCAGGAGCTGACAAAGAGAGGCAGCTGCAGCACAGATGGAGAGCAGCTCATCACACATTCATGAAGTTATAATCCAAATCTTTAATCCTGGAGGAGAGGAGGAGGGACAGGCCGACGGTTCAACTCCCAGGAGAGACTAACAATACAAACCCAGCAGGGAATTCAACCTGCAGCTCTCATCCACTTCACCTCCAAACATTTCAAACGACCTTCACTTGATCAAACACAAAACTCTCTGGTTGGTTTCCACCAAAACATGAGGATGGAGGCCTGCTGGGGACAATTTACCTCAAATTAACAGCCATCAAGGCACCAGCCTGTTTTAATAAGAGACCAGAGGCAAAGAATTAAAGACATAAAGACAACAAGAAAGAGAGGAAACAAGGAGGAAAAAACGAAAGAAAGAATATAAACAAAAAGAAAGAAAACAAAAATAAGAATTAAACAGAAAGAAAGAAGAAACTCGTCCAGCTCAGATGAACTTTTCCTATCTGATTATCGGATAAACCTGCTTTCCATACATTCAGTCAACATCAGCTCTGATTGGCCAGTTTCAGCTGAATCCCAACAGGAAGTGGATTTAATCTCCACCAGCGATCAGTAGCAACATGAAGGGCTGTTTGTTTGGTGTCTGACTGCTGACCTTTGACCTCTCTGTTCATATCAGAGCCTTAGTGCGGCCGACTGAACCTTCATGAACATTAGCTCTCTGCTGCCCCCTGCTGCTCACCACTCGGCGCTGCGCTCCACAGCCACCATGACACTTTGCTGTCTCGCTGCTCCGATGGTTGCCACGGCAACGCGGCTGCAGGCCTGCCTGTGGAACACGTTGCCACGGTAACGAGCATCACTTCCTCAAACAAAGTCAGCCAGGTTTATTTCTGGCTGGTTTCCTGTGGAGATGACTCTGAGTCCTGCAGGAAATGATGCGACATCACTTCCTGTTTCTACAGCGTCCAGATCCACTTCTGAGCTTCAGCCAGTTTTCATCTTTAATTCATATTTATTTGATAATTAATGCAGAAAAACTGCTTTAATACAAGCAGGAAGAAACTCTGACCAGATTTTACATCAACAGCAAAATATTTTAAATATGAATTACAATATTTAAAAAAAATAAAAACTACAAGACAAAAATTTAAAATAATTACAAATAAACATTTTCGTTTTTTTAAATGACTATATATTTTTTTAAACTAAAGCTTATGGACTTTGTAGTTTCTACTATGAATCAGTAGCTGCTTCGTTCTATGGAGGACTGCTACTGCCAATAAACAACCGCAAATACTGAAATAAGTAAATGGCTTGATAAAATGATTAATGTTTAAAATATTACATCCAAAAGTCTAAAAATGAAATTGAAAAAAATATTCAATAAATGCAGAATCTTAAAAAAATAATTAGGCAAAGAAAAGTAATTATTAAAAAAATTTGATGGGAAATGAAATGAAATGGAAAACTAAATAATATAGTTAGTCATGGTTTAAAGCAACTATGAATAAAGTTTTGGCAGCACCAGTCCTCCGTATACTGCAGCAGCCTCAGGTTTTCTCTGCTGCCAACTGGAGCAGCAGCTGCTTTTACACCTGGAGCGGCAACAGCGTTAGCAGCCAGCAGGAGGCGCAAACGCACATCCAGGTATCCCAACAGGTAGATGGACCAAGCACCTGGACATGTGGACACCTGGACATGTGGACACCTGGACATGTGAACACCTGGACGTATCTCGGCTGCGTCTCCTCGACAGGAAGTATCAACAACAGCTCCGCTGCGTCCAGCAGTATAAATAAACTTCCTGTCCCGCTAACACAATGCGGCTCGTTAGCTTACAGCGGCTCCCAGGAGAGACTGATGATGTCACTTCCTGCCACGCGCCGGCCCGTCCCCACCGGGCTCAGGAGCAGAACCGAACCGGGAACAGAAACGTTTACTGCAGGTTTCCAGACGGAGGCCTGACCCGGGTCCAGTTTCCATGGTAACGGGCCAGCAGTTCACCGTCTGATAGAGAAGTGACACTTCCTCCTCTGGCTGGTAGAAACCAGAACCAGAACCAGAACTAGGGATCCGACTGGACCAGCAGACCAGACATGTTTTACTCTTCTCTGTTGTTATTATTATTATTAGCAGCAGCAGTAGTATTAATAGTAATAGTAGTACCAGTAGTAGCGTTAATAGTGCCAGTAGTAGCGTTAATAGTACCAGTAGTAGCGTTAATAGTACCAGTAGTAGCGCTAATAGTGCCAGTAGTAGCGCTAATAGTACCAGTAGTAGCATTAATAGTGCCAGTAGTAGCATTAATAGTGCCAGTAGTAGCGTTAATAGTGCCAGTAGTAGCGCTAATAGTACCAGTAGTAGCATTAATAGTGCCAGTAGTAGCGTTAATAGTGCCAGTAGTAGCGTTAATAGTACCAGTAGTAGCGTTAATAGTACCAGTAGTAGCGTTAATAGTGCCAGTAGTAGCGTTAATAGTACCAGTAGTAGCGTTAATAGTGCCAGTAGTAGCGTTAATAGTGCCAGTAGTAGCGTTAATAGTACCAGTAGTAGCGTTAATAGTACCAGTAGTAGCGTTAATAGTACCAGTAGTAGCGTTAATAGTACCAGTAGTAGCGCTAATTGTGCCAGTAGTAGCATTAATAGTGCCAGTAGTAGCGTTAATAGTGCCAGTAGTAGCGTTAATAGTACCAGTAGTAGCGTTAATAGTACCAGTAGTAGCGTTAATAGTGCCAGTAGTAGCGTTAATAGTACCAGTAGTAGCGTTAATAGTGCCAGTAGTAGCGTTAATAGTGCCAGTAGTAGCGCTAATAGTGCCAGTAGTAGCGTTAATAGTGCCAGTAGTAGCGCTAATAGTGCCAGTAGTAGCGTTAATAGTGCCAGTAGTAGCGTTAATAGTACCAGTAGTAGCGTTAATAGTGCCAGTAGTAGCGTTAATAGTGCCAGTAGTAGCGTTAATAGTGCCAGTAGTAGCGTTAATAGTGCCAGTAGTAGCGTTAATAGTACCAGTAGTAGCGTTAATAGTACCAGTAGTAGCGTTAATAGTGCCAGTAGTAGCGTTAATAGTGCCAGTAGTAGCGTTAATAGTGCCAGTAGTAGCGTTAATAGTACCAGTAGTAGCGTTAATAGTGCCAGTAGTAGCGTTAATAGTGCCAGTAGTAGCGCTAATAGTGCCAGTAGTAGCGTTAATAGTGCCAGTAGTAGCGTTAATAGTGCCAGTAGTAGCGTTAATAGTACCAGTAGTAGCGTTAATAGTACCAGTAGTAGCGTTAATAGTGCCAGTAGTAGCGTTAATAGTACCAGTAGTAGTGTTAATAGTAGTAATATTATCTGTACTATTTTCTCTTCTCATTCTTCCTGGTTTCACTTCAAACTTCTTTAATCTTTTATTTATTTTCACTTTTATAAAAACTTCTGCTTATTTTAACATTTTATTTACAGTTTAAATCTACCAATGTTTTATCATACTTTATATTTTCATCTAATTTTTAATACAAAAATATTTTCTGTACAAGTTTGTTTTACTTTAAGTTTATTTATTTTAATCTATTTTCTTAATTTTCTACATCTAAAGAATTTATTTTTACAACTATTACAATTATTATTATTGTTAATCTACAGTTTAACATTTTAATTTATTTTTCTCCTTTTACATTTCAATTTTGTATTATTATTTTTAATACTAATACTAATAATTTTACTATAATTAACTTTCTTACTTTTACATAGTTAGGATTTTTACTTAATTTTAAATTTACTAATATTTTCAACATTTAACTTTTTGAATATTTTTTTATAAATCTTTCTACATCTTCTGTTTCATATTTCAATATTTTCTTACAATTTTTTTCTCCTTTGTTTTTTTACCTCTTAATTTTTCTCTATTTCTTTTTCTGATCATTTTTTTATTTTTCTTGGATTTTATTCATATGGATGAATTTTTTCCACCAAATTGTTTGATTTTTATGTTGTTTTCTTTCTCTTCTCACACGACTTTCTGCAGTTTATTCTCTGTGACCTCTGACCTCTGTTTGGGCTGAAGAACCGGTCCGGTGAGCCTTTAACATCCAAACATCCAGAACCAGAACTCTGACACAAACTACTTCCTGCTGGCTGATGCGTTTAAGGACCGGAGAAACGGTGGGATTTTCCAGCCTCATAGCAGCAGCTTTTGTTCAGATCAAACTGCCGTTGCCATGGAGACGGGCCAGTTTAAATAACCTGAAGTGGGATTAAATAATGAGTCATCTGCAGCTGTTTCCTCTCAGGTTCATCAGGTTTCCAACGGCAACCAGCCTCAAAGCGCCGCCTGAGTCGACCAATCAGGCGGCTCCGTGCTGCTCTGATGCTTTCCAGGATGAAACATCTGGAACATCAACACGGCCGATAATCTGGGCTGCTGCAGATTAACACAAACTAATCCCAGTTCAGCTCTGACTGGTTGAACTGGGATCCAGCTGTGGCTGCTGCCTGCTCACCAGTCCAGATGTTCTACTGGATCCAACATCTGCCGCCATAATCCCATCAGGATCCACTGAGCGCGCTCAGTACGCTCCGGCCTGGCGGTGACTCATCATCATCATCATCATCATCTTCCTCTGGAGGACAGACGCTCTGACGTTACATAACAGCCTGAAGCAGCTTTACAGCAGCTCAGGTTACACAACCGGACCGGACCGAGACCGGAACCGGGACCGGAACCGGATCAGACTGCAGAACTGGAAATGAAATGAAAAAACTTAAAACCATCACAAAGATTTAGGCAGCTTTGCTCTGGAGCCCCTGGTTGCCATGGTGATTCCCTCCTTTTCCGGGGCCGAAGGTCAAACTCACAGACATTTATCTGGGTCCAGAGAGAGTTCTGAACAGAACCTTCAGGTCCAGTTGCTAGAGAACTGCTCATCTGATGGGTTCAGGTCCGTCTAATGCTAATGCTAAACACTCTGACAATGCTAAAGTCAAACGTTCTGCTAATAATACATGCTATGCTAATGCTAAGCACTGTTGGTTTAACACCAACATTCTGGGTTTAAACCTGAGGCTGCATTTATGTTAGGACTGAATTTAGTCGTCATGGTTACATAAGGAACCTGGTTCTGCTGGTTTCCAGCAGAACCAGGCAGCACCACAGTGTGTGTTTAAGCAGAACCTCAGCCGGGTTCTGGTTCTTTATGTTGCTTCAGAAACAGAAACCTGAGATCCAGGCTGACAGGAAACAAAGGCTGACGGTGAACAAACAGCAGCCGGGCCAACTGGGTCACACGGCCCGGCAGAACAAAGGTCCGCTCAGCTGCCGCGTCCTCTCTGGACCCGGTACTGAACAGGAAGGGCCCGCTTCAGGATGGATGGACTAGCAAACAACAATGAAGGCTCCTGTGAGGTTCTGGAGGAAACCACAGCTGCAGCCGGGCTTCTGCCTGGACCTGCAGAACCAACCGGGCCTGCAGAACCAACCGGGCCTCAGCTCAAATTAAACTGGTCATTATGTTCTGGCCCGCAGCATCACAGTCTGCCAGACGGCGAGTCAAAGCAAAATATCACGATATTTTATGGAACTATTGTGATAACGATAAAACATGAATCATTTCTCTCCAGGTGAAAGACACAGTAACCATGGCGACACAACCTGATCATGTAGGACAGCAGTTACATAACTGAACTGATTTTCAAACTTATTGATTTGTATCAATACATTAAAATAAAATGTAAAAAATCAATGGAAAACAATAACAAAACTAACAATTCCAACTGGAGGTTTTATAATAATGATAAATCACGAAATTTATCGCGATAAACTGTTCAGACCAGAACGGAGAGCCTCAGTGACCTGGGCCGGGTCAAGCATGTTCAGAACCAACCCAGAGCAGTAACACACACACACCTGCGCGGTTCTCAGCAGCAGGATGTGCAGCAGCCCAGCGGGCCTGCAGAACCTGCATCTCTCCCTCGGTCCTACCTTCGATGGCGATGACGTGCTCCCGGATCTGGTTCTGCAGCAGCGGCTCCTCCACCCGCTCCAGCAGCTCGTAGATGGAGTAGATGTTCGGGTGCACAGACTCGAACCTCTGGATCTCGGATCGGATGGCGGCCGAGTTGGCCAGATGCAGCTGGTAGTTCATCCTGACGGGGGAGACGCGGCTCCAGGAACGGCTTCAGGCTTTCTGGGAACAACTGTAACAATAATCCCGGAGAAATAATCCCGGACTCTGCTCTACATCCCGGGGAGGAGATCCGGGATCCCTCCAGCGGCGGCGGCCAGATGGCAGCTACAGTCCGGGGAAGGCTGCTTGTCCCCGGGGCTCCCCGCTTCCCTGCTCCGCTGCGGTGACAGATGTGCGGGAGGCGGCGGAGCTCCGCTGCCCCATATCCTTCCAGGCCGGGCTGGATTACCGGGCCGCTGGGAGTCCTGCAGCCGGATTAAACGGAGCTTCCAGCGGAACTTTGAGTCATAACTGACCGGAGGAGGATGACAAACGGCCTGGTGGATGCTAGCTGGCTAAAGCTAACTAGCTGTAGCTCCCAGCAGCTGGGAGGAAAACTGGGAAAAGTCGCCGAATTCCAGGGGTGAGAGTCGGCCTCACATCAGGCCAGAGAGCGGGGTTTAACCGCAGACAGCATGCGGGAAAAGAGCCGCGGGTCGGGGCTCGGAAATCAGTCTGCGGGGCTAGTTTGGATCCCTGCTCCTTGTTTTGTCTCCCTGCTGTTAAAAAGCTCCGGATAACCTTCCCGGTTCGGCTGGAAACTTAGCGGGAGGAGCCAACAGGAGGTACCGGGTGATCCAGGACGACCGAACCGGGTCAAAGCGTCAGGTATGTCCCGCAACCAGAACCCAAACACCGCTCTTGTCCCGCTCCTTCAGCGCGGCGAGCTCAGTCCTGGATACACCGAAGATCCCAGCCGGGATTTCCTCCAGGACCGTCAACCACACGCCAACAAATACAGACATCCGGTTTCACCTTTCAAAATAAAACAGCTCATTTAACTTCCAGCGAAAATCAACTGTGTTTGTTTCTGTTTTCTTAATTTAGTTTCTTCTAATTAAATCAATACATTGAAATTAAATTTCATTTCAGTTCCACTAAACTTGAATCAACACAGATTCTTTCAGCTACAAGCTTTACTTTGTGCTAAATAAATTTAATCCACTTTATCTCAGTTTAATCCAACTGAAATTATGTATTTAATAAAAATTTAAAAAAAAATCATTTTAGGTCATTAAATTCAGTTTTTAGTTGAGCTGGCTTTCAAACAGACCAGACAGTTTAACTCAACACAAACTGTTTAATCCCTTCAGTTTAACTCAGATTAAATTATTAATTTTTCTGTTCAGCTGAAATCAACTCAGTTTGTTTGAATTAGTTTCAGTTAAACCAGTTTGTGTTGCATTGTCTTAACATTTAACACATTTTATTTTCAGTTTATTTTGAGTCAGTTTAAAACCAAAATGTTCTGACTTCAGTTTGTTTCCTTTGACTTCCATTCATTTGTTCAGTTTGTTTAATTTTGGTTTATTGAAGTCAAACTTTATATTCTGTAATCCACCTTTACTCCATATAAACTAAAATTAATGTTACTTACTTTATTGATGAGTTATTATTTTCACCCAACACACAAAGAGTAAAGCAACATCTGTTTTAACTTAGAAATAAAAAAACCTAAATCGGTATCGAGCTTTTATTTTGAAGGCCCGACTAGTCGTGTTCCGGTTTTCCCGCCGTTCTGCTGAACAGCTGCATTCAGACAGATGGAGACTGCGCAAAGATGACCTCTGCCATAACAACCAGCCATTAACGACCTTTCAGAATAAAATACCAGCACAGGAGATACAGCTTTATTTGTTAGAGTCAGAAAAGAAAAACAAGAAGTCCCACATCTGTGAGGCCATCCCACAGCGCCCCCTGCTGGGTCTGTCTGAACCTCTGGTCCGGCTCTATTGGTTCTGGTCCAGCTCTACTGGTTCTGGTCCGGCTCTACTGGGAGGAAGCAGGAACCTTGAGTCCGTCCAGCAGCAGGTTGTGGTCGATGCCGTTCTTCTTCTTGCCTCCACTTGTGGCCTTGATGCAGCAGGAATGTTCTGCCAGGGTGAAGTGGGTCTCTGTGCCGTCGTCCACAAACTCGCCCTGAGGACAGGAAGACAGGAGGACAGGAAGACAGGAGGACAAGAGGACAGGAAGACAAGAGGACAGGAAGACAGGAGGACAGGAAGACAGGAGGACAGGAGGACAGGAGGACAAATCCTTATAATTTAATAGGACAAAATGACATCTAAAATAGAATATACTTTATTGATCCCCAAAGGAAAATTGCTTAAAATAAAACATTTTAATAAAATAAATAACCCTCAAATAAAAAAATCATAATATGAAAAATATTCCACTAAAATAACATTAAATTTAAAACAACTAAATAAAAAAGTACAAGTGAAATTAAATAAGAATATTAAACATGTATGTACGGAAAAATGAAAAAGCTAAATAATAAAAAAATAGAGAAACTTAAAATAAATGAGTTAAATAAGTTTAACTTCAGAAAATAAAAACCCACATTAAATAAATAAATTAAATATTAATATGACTCTTTACAGTTTCTACAATAACTTTAGATTTAATGAGTCACAACATTTAATTTCCCTCTGAAATGTTTCTCAACTTTAATTAAATAACTAAATAAACACTTTAATTAAATTAATTATTTTAAAAAGCCTCGTTAAATGAATAACAAAAGTAAACAAGTGGTAGTTTCTGCTGTGGCCTCTTGGTGGCGCTCTGGCTCTGGTTCTGGCTCTGGTGGGTTGATTCTCACCCTTGTCTCCACTTTCTGCCCGTTGCACCAGACGTCCATGGTGTCCTTCTCTGTGGGACACAACACAGTCAGTCAGGACCGGTCAGTGTTCAGGTTGACCTCTGACCTCTCTGACTCACCCAGGACGACCCTGCAGTCCGTCCCGTCCACCCGGACCACCCAGGTCTTGGTGGTCTTGGCTCTGTGGTCGATGAACTTCTGCAGGCTCTTCCCGCCGACGGTCAGCGAGTATTGGTAGGCGAAGCCGCCGACGGCCTCGATGCTGACGGTGGCCTTGGTGTCGGCGCCGCCCAGCGAGAACGACTCCTTCCCAACCAGCTTGAACATCCAGTCCTTCCTCATCACCTCCTGCACAGCAAACCGCTTCATTCATCCACTCACTCACCGTAACCAAGGAAACGCTGGAGTCAACCTGACTGCAGTCTGCTTAAAGGGACGGTACGGTTAAAGGGACGGTACGGTTAAAGGGACAGTTAAAGGGACGGTACAGTTAAAGGGACAGAACCTCTGGGGCGTGCCGTGGTGGCGTAGCGGTTAGCGTGACCCGTATTTGGAGGCCTTGAGTCCTCGACGCGGCTGTCGCGGGTTCGACTCCCGGACCCGGCGACATTTGCCGCATGTCTTCCCCCCTCTCCTTCCCCGCTTCCTGTCAGCCCACTGTCATATAAGGGACACTAGAGCCCACAAAATACCCTGGAGGGGTAAAAAACAAAAACAAACAAACAAAAAGGTACAGAACCTCACAAGCCACGACAAACGCCGACCAGACAACCGAAGTGTCCGCTGTCCCACACCAGGAAGGGTTAGTGTCCCACACTGCTCCTCTGACCTGGAGGTTCACCAGGGAGTCTAAACTCCAACGTCCTGGACTGAACTCACCTGAGGATCGTCCTGGACTGAACTCACCTGAGGATCCTCCATAGACCCTCAAAGACACGGACCACCATGACCTGCCAGAGGACCAGCCCCAGTCCTCCATTCAGGAGACACGCCAACCGAACAGTCCAACAACGTCCAGAACCTTTAGCTCCTTGGGTCCTACCTCAGTCCCGCCTGCTAGGTTTTCCAGCTACTTTAGCTCTGGTTCCTCCACATAGAACTAGATGAAACAGATCCTCAGAGGCTCCTTCAACCATCCAGCAATACCCTGAGACCAGATCTTCATGTTCTAGGACTTCTACCGCTCCAGTACCTGTTTACTGGTTTCCTACTCTAAGACCGAAAGGTTTCGTTCTCTTGTCTGAACCAACACGGACTGATTCAGAAACCAGAACCTCAGTGGTTGGTAATAACCCAGTCCTGTTGGGTTTGGATGTTTCCATCATTAAACCGTCACCAGAACCTCATTGAACACCCAGAAACCCAGTTCTGATGGCTTCAGTTTGAACTGGTTGACCCCACTAGGCAGTTTAAAACCCAGGAAGTGACCTGACCCTGACGTCACACTGAGCCCTAACTGGTCCTAGTTCTGGTGCTGACCGTCCTTCCAGTGAAATCAGAACCAGCTCTCAGACCTCACCGTCCCGTTGACGTAGACGACCCGTTTTCCCGTGGTGGTTCCGTGAGCGAACTCGACCCGATAGACGCCGTCGCTCAGAGCCACGTCCCACACGGCCACCGCGTCTCCACACGGCATCCTGGACTCCTGGTCCGAGCCCGGACCGGTTCTGAGCAGCTGCGAGGCGGAGGACCCGAGTCCTGCCGCCTCAGCAGGAGCGTGATTACAGTAAGAGGCTTAGAGGACGAGCCGGGATGCGTCACCGAATACCGGACGGTTCTGCTCCAAACCGCCGGCTGAAAGCCTCAGTGGTGGCCTGAAGCAGAACCAGAACCCGAAACCAGCAGCCAAACCGGAGCTGAGCTTTTCTGCCCCATTCAGCCCTCAACACTGAGGACACAGCGCCACCTGGTGGCCAGAGCGAAACCTGCTACAAAGTTAGAAAAGATTTAAAACTAAATACTGAAAATTTTATTAATTCAACATGGATTAATATTCTGACTATTTTAAAAAAGTTTAATAAATTTCTCATTTGAAAATAATCAAGGATTTATTAAATATTTTTCTTCTACCAAAAATAAACATTTTCTTTTTCAATTTCTTACCTTTTATAATTATTTTCACGTTTCTGATTATTTATAAAAAGTCGTTAAACTGTTTTTAAGGTTAGTAATTTTTAATTATTAGTCTTTTATTTTACATAATTTAATATAAATATTTGAAATTGTTTTTATCGTTTCTACATAAAATCTATTTTTATATTTTTTATTCCTGCTTCTTGCTGATTATTAAAGTTTATTGTTAGTATTTTACAGTAAATATTTGGACTGGTTTTGAAGTGAAATTCAAGAGAAAAGTGTTTTTCTAACAGAACTTGATTTAATCAGATATAAACAATAATGAGTGTTGGTGCAGAATAATAACAATAATAATAATAATATTCCTATTTCCCAGAGAAGCTTGAAGCCGAGTTCCCTTAGAGTCCGATTCTGTGGCATGATTACAGAGTTTAACACGAAGCTTGATTGGAGACGGGGTCAGAGGTCACTCAGGGTGCAGACGAGTGTTTCAGAGCCTCAGGAATGTGAGCAGAGCTAAACGGGAGCCGAGCGCCGCGGTCTGAGCGCGCTCAGTTCCACCTACAGCACGCAGCAGCGCCGCTTCTTCCTGCCGCCGCTCGGCCCGTTCTCTTTGCTCTCCGCCATTTTCTTCTTACGGACTTCCCTCATGAGGTCAAAGAACACCTACAGAGGGGAGGGCAAAGGTCAGGCATGTGGAGGAGCAGAGGTCAGAGGTCGTCCTCCGCCACAGCGCTCACCTTGTCCACGTTGGCTCTGGTCTTGGCCGACGTCTCGACGTACGGGACGCCCCAGCCGGACGCCTTGGCGGTGGCGTCGTCCACGTTCACCTGGCGCCGGTCCTCCAGGTCCGACTTGTTCCCGACCACCAGCAGCGGGATCGCCTCCTCCTCCTTCACCCGGACGATCTGCTCCCTGCAGCCAGAGCGGACACACGGCCTAGTTAAAGCCCGCAAACAGGGAGAAGAATCCGGTTTCCATCAGAGCACAGCGCTGCTTCTGATTGGCTACTCAGCTCCCCTGATGGCTCCTCCCCAAAACATCATAAAACATCACAAAACATCATAAAACATCATAAAACATCATAAAACATCACAAAACATCACAAAACATCATAAAACATCACAAAACATCATAAAACATCACAAAACATCATAAAACATGGCCGCCGTCCATTTTCATGGCAGATTAACTTGAAGATTAGAGAATTTTTAAAGATATTTTTAACTAATAGATTTAATTTTTTTTAAATGTAACCTTTTTTTACAGGACCAGACTAGATAGAAAAAATAGTCAATTTAAGTGTTTCAAGTCAAAAAATGTATAGAAAAAAAATCACAAATTTTGAGAAAAAAAATGTCTTTTGAAATTCTAAAATGTTTGTAGAAAATTTCTGAGATTAATGTAAAAAATGTTTCGTTTTTGTTGAAGATTGACTTTTTCCCTCTTTCTAAAGACTCAAAGACAACTGAAGGTTTTCAATCATTTTAACTTAGATTTTATAATAATAACTTCCTGAAGATGGAAATAAAAATATCCTTTATTGTTCAGTCGGGAAATTCAGGAAAATGTTTTTTGCATATTCATGTTTCTGATTGGCTGCCAGTTAAGTTTATGAATCTGATTTGTTTGTTAATCTGGAAATGAAAAAGTTTGATTAGAAAGAGGAGATTAATATGAAATATTAGATATTTTCTCATCAAAAGCAGAACTGTGGTGTAAATTTGTCTGTTTATACATTTAAAATCAATTTTTAAAGTCATGATGACGATGCGCAACGACGAGGAAGTTATGAACCAAACAGAGAACAGCAACTGTCGCTTTTTAACGGTTAGCTGATTAAATCATTAACAGTAAATCAGCTGAGAATCTCGGCAGGGTGAGTGTTCCGTAGAACCAGTAGAGGGATGACAGACATGGCAACGTGTCAGAGTTTCACATGGTTCCTTCCTGGATATGAAAACTGGACTTTCAGGTTCAGTTTAAGGCTGAAATGATTAAAACGCCGTTTTACAGTAAATTCACCTCAAACTTCATTTAGCCAGAAACTTTTAGACAAACGATTTGAATCGATCCGTCGGGTTAAACGGAGCCGAGCGAGACGCTCCTGTCCGCTCTGGTTCTGGTACCAGACCCAGACCCCTGCGTTGCCACGGTGACGGGTCAGACCTGAACTCGGTTATGGCGGTGAAGGACTCCTGCTCGGTGATGGAGAAGACGAGCAGGAAGCCCTCGCCGCAGCGGAAGTAGTTGTCCCTGATGGCGGCGTAGTCCTCCTGCCCCGCCGTGTCCAGGATGTCGATCTGGACCTCCTCCCCGTCCAGAACCACCTTCTTCCTGTAGCTGTCTGCCTTGGTGGGCTCGTAGTCCTCCACGAACTGCGGCAGAGCGAACAGACAGCTCACAGAAGCCAGGGGCATTATGGGAAACGTAGTGGGAGGCTCACCTCGTCGTACATGAACTGCAGCGTCAGCGCCGACTTCCCCACGCCGCCGCTGCCCACCATGATGACCTTGTGGAGGGTCAGCGAGTTCTGGCCCTTATTCTTACCGGAGGACATGGTTCCGGTCCGGTCGGTCCAGCTGGGACGGAATCAGAACCGGTCCTGACACCAAACCAGGACTCAGCTCCTCTGGAAGCTGATTGGCTCAAACCAAACGACACTTCCTGCACAGAAACACAAGCAGTCAGACACCAACAGCACCGGGCCGGGTCGAGGAGGTTCTACTGGAGCCTGGAAGAGGGAACAGGAAGAGGTCCGTCAGAACTTCCCAGGTCAAAGTTCACCGGGTACTGCCTCCAGTCAGAGAGCCGAGCGACACGTTTCTGTTCTGATGTCATCAGAACCGATTCCACTAGTTCTGGAGCCGTGGTTCTGATCCAAACTGACTCTGAATAATCACTGAAAACAGCCACAGTGGATCATCCCACTTTACTTTACCCTGGTGTCATCAGAACCGGGTCCTGACAGAACCTGGTCAACAGTTGCCTGGTCCTGGCTGGACTTCCTGCAGTAGAAACGTGTTTCCCAGTCGAGGTTCTGGAGCCGTGGTTCTGATCCAGTCTCAGTCTGGGCCTCAGGGCTGCTGTGGAATGACCCACTTGACCTTATCAGTGGTGTCAGTGGGGCTCAGTGAGGGGCGACCCAAACCAGCATGAGCAGCCAGACCAGAACCAGTCCAGCTAGAACCGGCTCAGCTGTGACCCGGAACGGTCCAGTGATCAGAATCAGGAACTGTCGGCGTCGTCACTCAGCTTCCTCTGAACCAGCAGCTGGAAACCAGTTTCTAAACATTCTGCTGCACATTCCCGCCTTCAGGGGCAGCGGCGCCTCTGATTGGCTCAGGCTGCCAGCGGAACTCCCCTCCGAAGGATCCTATTGGCTGCTTCCCCCGTCACTCTGAGCCCTGTGTTTGCTAGCCAGTTAGGCAGCAACAGATAACGCTTCTCTGCTCAGGGTACTTGAGTTAA
Organism: Xiphophorus hellerii; assembly: GCF_003331165.1. Classification (NCBI taxonomy): domain Eukaryota; kingdom Metazoa; phylum Chordata; class Actinopteri; order Cyprinodontiformes; family Poeciliidae; genus Xiphophorus; species Xiphophorus hellerii. The sequence continues at coordinate 17,334,841 of NC_045695.1, read as the reverse complement.
AATAGACCGATAAAAGCTTCTTTCTGCGGCATGGAGAGCCCGACAGTGACCGAAACAACCTGGAGAAACTCCGGTGACTCACCCGCTGCCGTGTTTCCCTGCCGTCCTCCCAGAAATCCGTCTCAGAAAACTTTTACAAGTTGATCATCAGACTGAGCGCCCCACCTTTACCCGGACCTATACAGATCGTTTATATACGCGAAGATGAGTCCTCTGACCAAGAACCTGTGTGAGACGGGGATTCTGACCGCCTCTGGTTACTACAGGAACAAACAACAAGTCTAATAGACCCTAGTTAAGCAAATATTGTTCTTATTGTTGCTTAAACCACAGAGACACGAAAGAACGCAAAGGCAGCTTAGTTATATGACTTACAACAGAATTAAAAGTGTAGTGAGACATCTTACTTTCTGTTCTTTCTCTGATAGGCACAGATATCATTAACAGGAAGTGATGTCACAGAGTTCCCTTTTCTAAAATAGTTAAACCACTTAAAACCACGAAAAAAATCCTAATAAAATATAATAAATCTACGAAAAGTCAATTAAAATGCAATAAAGCAAAAACGTATTTAATAAAAAACCCGCATTAATTCAGATCAATCAAATATGAACTTCAAATTTTATTGTTTCTATTTTAAGAAGCATGAATGAATTTTCAAAGAAAAAAGAAAGGAAATACAAAACGCGCATGTGAAATAAAATAAATTTGAATGTAAAATCAAGTTAAATTAATATGATTATGTTAAAAAAAATTAAAAACCTATCTTAAAAACAAGAACAATAAAAAGAATGTAATGCAAAATTTGGAGGAAAATAAAAAAAATTCCAGAAAAAAATAAATTGAATTACTTGGTCAAATGAAATGAAATGAGATATATTAAGATACATACATTCCTAAAACTCTTTGTTGTATTTTCTAAATATTAATGTTAAGGTAAACTGGAATATTAATCTGTTATCTAACACAATAATCCCTGTAACTGTTAGATTTTAGTAAGCACAATTAAACTAGGAATCTCTAATAAAATACATTCAGATGTTTTTAAAAAGGTTTTTCTTATTATTGAACCAAAACTTAGAAATAGATTAAGCTGATATTTCCAGCTTCCGGTCTGCAGTTCCGGGTGACGGACCGAAGATGGCGCCATTTCCTTCCCTGTGGATTCTGAGCGCAGCTTCAATGAACTCACTTTCCTCCGCGGTCCCCTCGATCAGCGGCTGCTGCGCATGCCCAGTGGCTCCGACAACCCCAGAGGTGTTTGCATGCGGGCTCTGGGTTGTAACAGCAGCATGTGGGAGGTCAGAGGTCAACGCGGCTTCATTTGGTTGACAGATTTTACTACCAAATATCAGGCTGAGTCCTGCGCTCCCATTGGCTGAAGCTGCTGGCTCGTTTGGATATTTGGGCCCAGCAGAACCAGGCTGCGTTTCTGCTTCTACTGCAGAACCAGCAGTAGAACCGGGCCTGGACTGGTTCTGCTGGTCAGCAGCCAATCAGAGCACCCGTCTCATTTTAACGGAGAATTAAAGAATTAAAACCATTTGAATGATTTTAGTCACTTTAGTCTGAAGCTGAAGGTTAACGACCATGAGACACGGTGGTGGCAGCATCATGCAGTGGGATGGTTCAGACTAACCATCTGGACTCCATCCTAGAGGGGCCTAGTCAAAGTCCAGGGGGTGCAGAAAAGAAAAAAATGCACTCCGCACTTTCAGATTGTATTTCTGTAATTATTTGTTAAACCACGTGGTTTCTACTGTAACTCCCAGCATGATGCTGCCAACACCAACATCCGGGCAGTTTGTGGTTCAAACCTGAAAACTTTGATCCGCCGCTTTGAAACCAGCGGGGCTTTTTCTCTCTTTCTCTCTCTCTCCCTCCTGATGGGCCCCGCCCCCCCCGGCCCTCCTCCTCTTCCTCCTCCTCCTCCTCTCCTCTATATAAAACTTGGCGGCTCCTGGACTCTCCAGTTTTACGCACGCCAGGATGGAAACGCTCCTGTGCGCGCTGCTCCCCGCTGTTCCAGCTGCTCCCGTTGGTGCTCCTCTCCGCAGCGGCAGACCGCAGCTCCCCCGCTAGAGGCGGCTCCCCGGTTCTGGTTCTGGTTGTGGACTGGAAGGATGCTGCGGCGGGACGCGGCTCCGCTCCCTGACAGGAACCAGCTGGAGGCGGGTTCGGGCTGAGTCCAGAACCAGACGCAGAGCGGCTCCAGTTTCCGTCCGGCTCCGGAGGATCGCAGAGGATGTAACTGAAGCTGAGGACTCTTTCCGGTTCCACTCACTCACAAAATGACGCGCTGTCTCCTCCGACTGGCTCTGCTCGCGGCGTGCGTCCTTCTCTCCGCCCGCGGAGCCGCCGCGCCCGACGCCGAGGCGGTGGCCGGGGCGCACCCCGAGTCCTGCGCGTCCTGCGCCGCCTCCGCCCGGCTGGAGGAGCCGGAGCCCGGCCGCGTGGACGGGGACTTCCTGGAGGCGGTGAAGAGGCACATCCTGAGCCGGCTGCAGCTGCGGGAGCGGCCCAACATCACGCACCCGGTGCCGCGGGCTGCCATGGTGACGGCGCTGCGCAAGCTGCACGCGGGCAAGCTGCGCGAGGACGGCCGGGTGGAGATCCCGAGTCTGGATGGGCACCCGATGAGCAACGAGGTGCTGGAGGAGAGCTCCGAGATCATCAGCTTCGCAGAGAAAGGTCAGCAGGACCGAGGCGGAGGCAGCATCATGCTGAGGGACAGAGCGTCATGCTGAGGGTCAGAGCGGCAGCATCATGCTGAGGGACAGAGCGTCATGCTGAGGGTCAGAGCGTCATGCTGAGGGACAGAGCGGCAGCATCATGCTGAGGGACAGAGCGGCATGCTGAGGGTCAGAGCGTCATGCTGAGGGTCAGAGCGGCAGCGTCATGCTGAGGGTCAGAGCGGCAGCATCATGCTGAGGGTCAGAGCGTCATGCTGAGGGTCAGAGCGGCAGCATCATGCTGAGGGGTCGCTGCTTCCATAAGTTTTTATCAACTTCCTGATTTACTGAATGACGTTGGCAGGAAAACATTACTTCCAGTCCGTTGCCATGGAGACCCATCAATTGGAGAAACTTCTGGGTTTGTCAGAAATTTCCTCTCATTTCATATTCAGCAGATTCAGGTTTGAAAGTTACAGAAATTACATTTTTATAACAAAAATAAACGACACACTGAATTTCTGGACATCATTTTCTGACCTTTGACCTTTTAAATGCCAGTTTTAGATGTTAATGACTGGATTTAACCTGATTATTTTTAAGTATAAAGCTGTTAAAAAGTCATAAATCTGTTAATGAAACAGAGGAAACTTCTCTATTTTCCTGCAGGGGTCCAAACTGAGGCTCAGGGGCCATTTGTGGCCCTCAGAATGACTTGGAGCGGCCCATTATTACAGTACAAGAAAAGACTAAATTTGAGGTTTTGACTGATGCTAACCTGTTAAAAATATAAAATTAAAATCTGAACATGGAAAATGCAAAACAAATTTAAATGTAATTTAATAGAAATAAAAACCAAAAACATCCAGAAGTTTTTACTAAAACTCACTTTTTTAAAATTCAGCCACAAGCTGAGAAAAATAAAATCTAGACAATCTGAAAAATGTACAATATGATTTTTGTTTTAGCTAAAACTGTAAAATCCTTCATTTAAACTAATTGAAACATTTACAGAAATTATATAATTAAAACTTTGAGTTGAGTTTGTTGCTTATTTGGCAGGAAAAATAATTGTATACTAAAAAGATGTTTTTAGTTGATTTCTTTATTTAAAAGTAAAAAAATTCTTTTGCAATTTATTTAAACAGAAAACTACTTTATAATTGAGTTTTGAGTTAATTGTGTAAAAATAAAAGTTTTTGTTACAATAAAAATGAAAAATACAAAAAAATAGTTTTTAGTGGAGAGTAAATTATTTCTGATGGGAAAGAATAAAAGTTTACAATTATAAAAAATATAAAAGTTTGAGCAGAAAAAGTTTTTCAGCTCAGAGGTTATTTGTTTACTCAGCCAATAAAAATAATAAAATCAGGGTTGCAGTTATAAACAAAATGATTTTTTATTGTGTTTTTAGTTGAGTTATTTATTCATCAGGTAAAAATAAAAGTTTTTGGAATTATAATCAAAGAGACAAATATCAACGTTGTGGCCCCCAGAGGCTCTTCACCGTGCCACTTTGGGCCCCCGCGGCCCCTGTTGGACAAACTGTGCTGCTGTTGCTGCAGGCAGGTTGCAGCAACACGTTGCCAAGACAGAGGGACGTTTCTGGCAGGTTGTCAACCTGAGGAGGTTCGGCCCGGTTCTGCTGCAGATGGAGCGGTTCTGGTCAAAGTTAGGGAAAGAAAGAATGAATGAATGAATGAATGAATGAAAGAATGAATCAGTGTTTGGCAGGGAGGATCAGAGGAAGTTTTCTGAGTCTTTATGAAGTTTCACTGTGAAACGTCGACCCTACATGACCTTTGACCTCCTCAGGCAGAGACATGCACTGTAAAAACAAAATATTAAGTCTTTTGATTTCTACTGAAAATATCTCAGTGCACTTTAAATAAGGAACTTTTCAGCAAGATAAATAAATAATTTCTTAATCCTGGATTTAAAGTTTTAGTTCCACTGACAGGTTATTATTATTATAAACATTTTTCCTAACATTTTGTGAAATAATCTTCCAGTGGAAATAAAACTTTTTATAGTTATTAAGTCATTAGAGTTAAATCAAGTTTCTGTATTTTGCTGTAAAAGTTGCAGTAGAAACTAGACAACACTTGGTCAGATTTAGTGTTTTTACAGTGTAAACCAGTTGATCTTACTGGGGTTCTGTATCTGTAGGGTTGTTCTGTTGGAAGGTACCCTGTCCCCACAGCATGATGCTGCCACCACCATGTGCCACCCTGTTCAGGCTGTCTCAGTTGAATCCAAACTAAACCTGAAGTTTACCAGAGAAAACTAAACTGATGTCTAGTTTTAATTTAGCGTTTACCAGTTTAGCTAACTTTGAAAGAATTAGCGCACTTAGCTTCCCCTAAATAATCTGTAAAGCAAAGATTTACTGTTTTGTAAACTTCACTTTTGAAGTTTTACTTTTTGACATTCAGTATTCTTCAAGTACACTGAAGTATACTGAAGTACACTGAAGTACACTGAATACTGAATACTTTAGTATTAAAGCCGTTTATCGTCTTTTATATCCAAGAAACATAAAGGAACAAAATAAAACAGAAATAAAATATTAAACTGCTGCTCAGGCTGCTGTCTGCTAGGGGCAGATTTAATCTGAATCGTAGTTAGCGCTTTAGCTTCAGCTAAATAACATGTTGCTATAGCGCTTTAGCTTCACCTAAATAACATGTTGCTATAGCGCTTAGCTTCAGCTAAATAACATATTGCTATAGCGCTTTAGCTTCAGCTAAATAACATGTTGCTTTAGCTTTAGCTAAATAACATGTTGCTTTAGCGTTAGCGTAATATTTCTAACTCCTGCTTCACAGTGCAGCTAGCTTTGTAGCCATCATTTGTCTGCTGCTGGGATCCAGTAAAGCCTTTAGCTTCCCATCATGCATCAGTGCAGCCGTCAGTAATCGCCATGTTTAATCTGTCACCGGTTCCATGTTCTTCTTACTCTCTTTGGTTCTGATCCGTGTTGTTCTTGTTTCTGTCCTCGGTTCTGATCCGTGTTGTTCTTGTTTCTCTCCTCGGTTCTGATCCGTATTGTTCTTGTTTCTCTCTTTGGTTCTGATCCGTGTTGTTCTTGTTTCTCTCCTCGGTTCTGATCCGTGTTGTTCTTGTTTCTGTCCTCGGTTCTGATCCGTGTTGTTCTTGTTTCTCTCCTCGGTTCTGATCCGTATTGTTTCTGTCCTCGGTTCTGATCCGTATTGTTCCTGTTTCTCTCCTCGGTTCTGATCCGTGTTGTTCTTGTTTCTCTCTTTGGTTCTGATCCGTATTGTTCTTGTTTCTGTCCCCAGACGACCTGGTCACCTCCAAGTCCAGCCTGTTCTTCCTGATCTCCAACGAGGGGAACCAGAACCTCCATGTGACCCAGGCCACCCTCTGGCTGTACTTCAAGCTGCTGCCGCCGGCCGCCGGCGCCGAGCTGCGCGGGAAGCGGAAGGTGACGGTGAAGGTGTACTACCAGGAGCCGGGCTTGGGCAGCCGGTGGGACCTGGTGGAGAAGCGGGTGGAGCTGAGGCGCAGCGGCTGGCACACCTTCTCGCTGACGGACGCCGTGCGGCTGGTGTTCGAGCGGAGCGGCGACCGGCGGCAGAACCTGGACGTCCGCTGCGAAGGCTGCGAGGCGGAGGGCGTGGCGCCGGCGCTGATGAACCCGAAGGACGAGGCCCACCGGCCCTTCCTGGTGGTGCGGGCGCGGCAGGCCGACGGGAAGCACCGCATCCGGAAGCGCGGCCTGGAGTGCGACGGCAGCAGCAGCCTGTGCTGCCGCCAGCAGTTCTACATCGACTTCCGGCTCATCGGCTGGAACGACTGGATCATCGCGCCCTCGGGGTACTTTGGGAACTACTGCGAGGGGAACTGCCCCGCCTACATGGCGGGCGTCCCCGGCTCGGCCTCGTCCTTCCACACGGCCGTGGTGAACCAGTACCGCATGAGGGGCATGAGCCCCGGCTCCATGAACTCCTGCTGCATCCCCACCAAGCTCAGCACCATGTCCATGCTCTACTTCGACGACGAGTACAACATCGTGAAGCGGGACGTTCCCAACATGATCGTGGACGAATGCGGCTGCGCCTGACTCTGCTTCCTGTTTATTTAACGCCACAATGCGGCAGACTGACGACTTTACCGCAAAAATAAATATAAAGCAAAATATTTATGAACGTCCTCATCCACACAAACCCACAAACTCGCATGTATGCCTGCACAAAACCTTGTACATATATTTATGTCTGTTGCTATATATTCTGTCCAATCTTCCAAATCTGATCGACTCGGCAAACAATCAGCTCCTCAGTAGAAACGTCCAAGACTGTGAGGATGCCCCCGTTTCTCTCTTTCAGCAGTATAACCCAGTTATTGAGCCTTATTTTTACAAGAAAGCACTGAAGGTACGACTGCCAACCGACAGCACTTCTGGCCTTAACTTATTCCACTAGGAACTGGACGTCTGGCGCCGACCCACAGAATCATCCTCCAAAGACCAACAGGAGTCCGACGCTACACCCAACCTATGCTTCAACCATTACTTGCTAATATTTGACAATCCAGAGGCTTGTAAGCAGCTAAAAGTTGCCTGAAGCCTTGAAGTCGTATCAACATTGGCGTCAACCGACGTGTTGGCGTTGACATGTGACTGAACAACTCCAGTTCCTTCCTGCTGGCTTTGAGTCAGGTGTTGTTGGAGGAACCGACTCTGTGGACGTTAAAGACACTCAGAACCTGTAAAAATCATCTTTTCTTTGCACTTAGCAACACAGAGCAGACGGCTGAGGCCAAACTTTGCCGTTTCACGCTTCATCTCCAGCACTTAGAGCCGAGGGAACGCTGAGCCTCGTTAGACGTTGCCATATTCAGTTCAATGCAGCTCTGCACGCCCCAACGCACACGTTTCAAAACTCCTGCAGATCGATTTGCCTTTAATGATCCCAGAGTGGCGCTTCATCACCGGCCAGCCCTTGGAAAGTGCCACATTAGTTATGCAAGATGTAGAAGGTACCGATAGCCCAACAGCTCCAAACGTCCCACTGGAACTCGAAACGCAGGCGCTTCAGGCTGGAGGTCATCGGGTCGCAGCGGTGGCTGCTAACGGTGCAGCTAACTGGTAGCTTAGCGCTTCTGCTAGCTTTGAAAACCCTTAGTGCACTTACCTCCCTCTAAGTTATTATTTCTGGATAAATTTTAAATATATAATTTAATATTTGATCATTCTTCAAGGATTGAGACGTTTATATTCATGCTCTAATTTTAAAGTCCGTTTACCCAGAAATCAACATTTCCTGTCCTCACTTTCTCTTTCTTCCAATAACTGAATTCAAAACTAGATTAAACATTTATATCTAGCGCAGAAATTCAACATGTTGATTAAATTAAATTGGTGCTTAAAGGTTGTCGTCCTTTAAAGGCAGATATAACGGACGTTAGCACATCAGTGTTAGCTTCAGGTCAACACCATGTTGCTGTAGCGCTTTAGCGTTAGCTTAACTACTGTTTATGGTTAGTGCCGCTAACTTTCTAGCTAGCAGACACGAATCAAACCTTTAACCAGCAGATTAATTTATCTACGACGTACAAATGAGTTTATGCTTATAAAGTTTCACCAGTTTATTCAAACTCTGCTAAACTGGAAGCTAACCAGTTCAGGAAAAGAATAAAAGACGTAAAACATGTGAAAAAGTTATTTTCTGACATTAAACGTTGTGATTCAGTCACTGGAAAAGTCGTAAAATAACATTTTGCTGTCGTTGGGATTTTTGTGCTATTTTAGTAGAAGATCTGATATGATCAAATCAAAAGGGGGTTAAAATCAGGCCCTGAGGAACTCCACAGGGATTTCCAGGGTTTATTCTGGGGTGAAACCAGGTTGTCCTCCGGCCTGCCAGCTCGTGTTTCGGCTCTACTGGACCGCCATCACAGCAGCGACACATGGAGGCGTTTCAAACACTGACCCAGCTATAAATACGGTTTTACTGGCAGCATCTGAAGATGAAACCTGGGGCTAACGTCGACCCAGATGTGACGGAGAGGCTTTTAAAGCTGCGTCCCGGCGGAGCGCCGTCGCAGCACACTAACACACTTTACGACACAGTTTGAGCGCCGTGATTTCCTCGCTCAGGAACACCTGAGCTCCACTTCCTGCTCACGGTGTGGCCGTCCGGCCTCGCCCGCCTCGCCCTCAGAGCCACCTGTTGTTAGTATTTGCACTGAGCAGACAGACGCTGCCGGGGTTCGATGAAAAAGCTATTTTTATAGGAGCAAAGTGTTCAGATGTAACTGTGGAACCAAAGAGGCTGTCATGTTTTTGTTAAGAGGCCTAAACACTGTTCAGGGTTCAATCAGTCCATAGATCAAACTCTTTTCTATTTTTTACTTAGACATTAAATATGTCCTATTTTTTCATCAGAGTACTTAAATATTCCTAGTTTGCTTTTTGTTAGCTTGAACTGTTTAGCCTGAAGCGCACGCCATCGACTCCTGTACAGATCATGTAACATATCAGCATTCAGATATCTGGTTCTTTGTAATTGTTGGAAAATAAATTTCTTATTACTTGTAACGAAGCGTTGTCGTGTTTCAGAAACTCATTTTGTACTGGAAGTATAATTATTATTGCTGCTGGTCAAATATTAAAGAATGTTTTGTGTTTTTAAACTATGTGGAGTCAGATATAGTCAGATATAATCAGATATAATCGGTTTTAATCAGATATAATCGGTTTTAATCAGATATAATCGGTTTTAATCAGATATAATCGGTTTTAATCAGATATAATCGGTTTTAATCAGATATAATCAGATATAATCGGTTTTAATCAGATATAATCAGTTTTAATCAGATATAATCAGATATAATCAGATATAATCAGTTATAATCAGATATAATCGGTTTTAATCAGATATAATCGGGTATAAACATTCAGGCGGGTGTTTTTAAACCGAGTCTTCAGTAAAAACACGATGGCAGCGTGAGAACATGAGCTGGACGGCCGCTCAGCGAGGAAGAAGACATTAAAGTCTTAATTGTTTAACTGAAGTTATTTATGCTAATGTTCTGTGGTTAGCACTGCTAACTTAAACGTTAGCCATGCTAACACGCTGCATTGATTCACAACCAGAGCATGAGATCAGAAATGAAAACCACGCCGAGGCAGAAGAACCGATGATCTGCTCCTTCCTCCATGTTTCTTCTGCTCCGTTTGACCTGGTGTGTTTTCTTGGTTGCACCACCTGCTGGTTGCTGCTGGAAGTGCAGCTGTGTGGTGACGTCAGGCGACACGCGAGCTGTTTGGTCCTGCTGCTCGACGGCGGCAGGTACACGGCAGAGCGCAGGAATGTTAATGATGGCCGCCGCGGGGCCTGGCGCGCCGCTCTGAGCGGGACTCGATGTGCTCTCTGCTGATTTACGACCGGCGGCAGCCGAGGCGCAGCGCTGCGGGGAGAGGCAGTGAATCACGAGCCGCGCGTCTAACGAGGTGGTACCTGACGCCTGGACAGGAGAAACGGAGGAGGAAAACTACAAGCTGCACAGGAGGCGCGGGAACCGGAGGAACCCTCCATCTGACGGAGGATCAGAGCGGAAAGAAAGAGCCAAATCCTGCAAACAAATCAGAAATGTTCACATTAATCTTCCACTTTTGAAACTCACAAAACTTCAGTTTTTTTCTAGAAACTTCTGAGACGCTCTTGCTCGTTTCTGAAGCACAGAAGTTTCCAGCATGTTTTAGAAAAATTCTGAGATTATTTTAAACATTTCTCACAAATTTTAAACTTATCAAAATCAGAAATTTCAAAGTCTTTTCTAGAAAATCTTTTTACTTTAAAAGCTCAGAAAATTTCTTTTCCTTTTATAAAACATCAGATTAATCTTAAACGTTTTGATTTGCCTTTCAAATTCTAAACTTTTAAAGTCAGAAAAGTCCAACTACTGAGTTTAATTTCAAAATTTGAGTTTTTCTTGCTAATTTTTGACTTTTCAATCTCAGAAATTTCCACGTTTTTTCTTGAAAAAGTTAGAGATTAATCTCAAACCTTCCCAATTTTCAACTTTTCAAAAAGTTCCTAAGGTTTTCTACAGAAAACGTTCTGTGTGGTAATTGGGGCCATGTTTGTGCCTACGGTGGCCCAGAAGGGCCGCCTCGTGTCAGAACCAGCCGGTGACGCTGCTCTGCTCACTGCAGCCATGTTGGACAACAAACTGAAGAGTTTCTGAAAATTTCACAAAACCACATTTCTGCATTTTCAGAGAATCAAACAGTTTCATTTCTGCCAGCTGGTTCCAGGTCCAGCAGGAATATTGTAGAGCGTTTTTATGGCTGAAGAAAGATTTCTGGCCTAGTCAAAACATTTTGAGGCCACGGATGAGATTTAATAAAAAAACATTTTTTATTAAACCTCCACAGTTCAACGCTCCATCAGAGCAGAAACACTAAAGTTTTTGTTTCTAATGAAAATATGGATTAATTAAAACCTGCTGGCAGATTATTTCATCAATTATTGACTTTTAATAAGCTGATATATCTAAATGAAAACTTTATTTAAGTGCTGATATATTTGCACTGTAAAAGCGACAGAAACACTTGGTAGGATTTAGTGTTTTTACAGAGCAAACTGATCAGGTTTGGTTATTAAATCAGATTTTTATGACCTTAATCCAGATAAGTGTTTATTAGCAAGTTTAAAATTCAAACTAGTAAATCAGGAAAATAACTGAAAAGTTTGAATCTAGTTAAAGTTTCGCAGATTTAAACGTTTTTTTCTCAAGATGTTTTTCATTTTCTGTGAAATTTTCCAAAACATTCACATAAAATCTCTTCAGTCGTTTTATTTGCTGTAAACTTATTTTCATGTTTTATTTAAACTTGTCAAGGAATCATAAAACCCAGAAATGAAACGTTAAAATGAATTCACTGTAACTCTAATGAATTAAACCGTTTTAATTTTAATAACATTTTTACCAAACTGATATAAATCAGATTAAACTGGAGAATTAAACTGGGTGGTTTGAGTGTTCTGCTACTGGATGAACTGGATTAAACTGGATTATAAAGAAATGTTGGGATTAACCAGCAACTATCAGATCAACGATGCCTATCAAAATCAACTGGATTAAATTAGAGCAAAGAAATGAGACAGAATGATTGGACTGAAGTAGACCAGATTAAACTGGGAAGAACTGGGATGAACTGGGCCATGCTGTAGAAACCAGAGGCTTCTGGGTCTCAATCGGGTCATGCAGCTTGGAATGCTGGGAATTCTGAACGGCTGTAAAGACGTCGGACGTCTGAGGTTGTAGCAGAAAGTAACGCACTGAAGAGTCAGGTCCAAACCTCCTGATAGGTCGATGCCTCAGCGTCCTGCTGCCTCCTGATTGGTCGATGCCTCAGCATCCTGCTGCCTCCTGATTGGTCGATGCCTCAGCGTCCTGCCTCCTCCTGATTGGTCGTTGCCTCAGCATCCTGCTGCCTCCTGATTGGTCGATGCCTCAGTGTCCTGCTGCCTCCTGATTGGTTGATGTCTCAGCTTCCTGATTGGTCGTTGCCTCAGCGTCCTGCTGCCTCCTGATTGGTCGATGTCTCAGTGTCCTGCTGCCTCCTGATTGGTCGATGCCTCAGTGTCCTGCTGCCTCCTGATTGGTCGTTGCCTCAGCGTCCTGCTGCCTCCTGATTGGTCGTTGCCTCAGCGTCCTGCTGCCTCCTGATTGGTCGATGCCTCTGTGTCCTGCCGCCTCCTGATTGGTCGTTGCCGCCTCCTGACTCATCCCTCAGCCCTTCCTGGGCCGGCGGTGGCGTCCCGCCTCCAGACCGGCGGTTCACGGCCGAGCTAAGTTTGGAAGGTGAGTCACGGCGGGAATGTTTCCAGAGGAAGCCGCAGTCACAACAGCTCCTCCCGGATTAGTCCAAACAGCCGCGGCGATCCAAACAAAGTTTCATAACAGGCCAGCTTGTGACTCACTGGGACGTTTCCCGTCAGGATGAGGCGGCGCGGCGAACACCTGCAGCACCAGCAGCTGGTTCTGAAGGTGTTCAGTTGGAGAACCAGGAATAAAGACCCAGAATAAATAAACCAGAAAACAGATTCAACCTGCAGGTTTACTTCGTCTGGATTCAAACTGAATATGGAGAAAACAAAACGTTTCACTGATTAGTTCATAAAGTACAGAAAGAATACAAACAGTTCCTGCCTACAGACTCATAAAATAAAAACTGTACAGTAAAATATAACTTATTTATTCCTCCTCTTATTGGAGTTTGTTGCCAGAAACTTTTACTGAATTAATTCATTTGTTTTTTTAAATCTAAAACTTCTTGAGGCGATTTTCTGATATCTACACGTTTTCTGGATCTAGTTTAGATTTTTTACTTTTAAATGTTTATTTTTCTGTGTTTTTAATTCTGTTTTTGGCCTGATTCCTCTGAAAAGGTGTTTTATGCTGGTAAAATGAAAATAAGAATTATAAATATAAACAGGATAAATCGCCGCGTGTTTTGCAGACGTCTTGTAGTCGTTTTGCATCGCGGCGTTTCCTGTTCCTGGTCGTTTCTCAGCCGGCGGCGCAGAGCGGTGCGGCGCGGCGCTCCCCGAACGCTCCAGACGGCTGGCCGAGCCGATGCGGGTCCGGCCGACCCGGCAGAACTCATGAATATTCAGCAGCCTCATTAGGATGGTCCCGCCTCATGATTATTCATGTTTTCACAGGTTTCCAGAGAGCAGGCGGCCGACTCTGGTGCTGATCCGTGTTTCTGGGTCGGAGGTTTGGAGGAGAAACGCAGCGTGACCTGCAGCCGCTCAGGTTTTCACACCTGTTTGTCCTGCATTCATGGCTCCATTATCTCTGCCTTTTTGTTCGCTGTGGAGCCTCAGAAAAGTAGGACAGAGTAAGTTGCAAAAGGCACAATGGGCCGCAGTTTGCTTTTCTTGGTAACTCCCAATTAGGCATTGTTCTCCCTCCAAATGTTTGAATAATTGAGCAGAATTTAAGGGGGAAGCAGATCTATTATCTAAATCAGGCCACGTGTCTCTTCAGGCTCACATGAGGAGTTCGCAGCGCCGTCATGCCTGTGAGCGAGGGCTGCAGGTTGGGTCTTGTTTCCAGGCTAAGCTCTCTGAATAAAGGCTGATAGCTTTGTTACATGAGTGGCTTTTCACCTGCTTTAGGTGCTGACTCCGGTTCTCTCCTCGGCCCCTCGGGGAGCCGATTGAGCCCCTGATTGCTCCGAGTCGGGCCGGGTCTGATGAAGAGGAGGCAGGGGGTCGGCTCCCAGAGAGACGAAGGGCTCCTCATCACAGGCTCGTCAAAATCAGCCACTGAAACTGTCTACAACTTTCCCTCATCAAGAAGAGCCAAAAATATCCTGGAACACATTCAGGGAGTTTCCTTCTTCATGGAGAGTAAACAAAAACAGAGTCACGTAAAGACATCATGAAGAAAAAGAGATTTACCAGAATAAAGCCAAAATGACAGGATGAAAATCTGAGAATAAAGTTGTAAATTTGAGCAACCTGTTCCCCTCCTGGCCTGTGGGGGTGCTGCACCAAGAACCACTGAAGGAAACGACACAAAAACCTCTGAAGACGCTGAGAGCAACTTCCTGTTTCACCAGATGGAAACAAGATGGAGGCGTCAGGTTTTAGTGTTGGAGAATTCCTCTTTAGTCTTTGGCTGAAGACCAGGAAACATTTCTGCTGCTAGCGCTAGGCTAACACGTTAGCTTTGGTTGTATTTACCCAGAATGCCCTGCGCTGTATTCCACTTCCTGCTTTTGGAGACACTTGATGCTCATATATTTTTTTAAACTTCAAACTGAGACCGAGGTTTGGAGGTCAGAGGTTGATTTGTGTTCACACCTGGACTGGACTTTGACTTCGCTTTGTGGACCATCAGAGGAAGTCAGGCCCATCCTGCGTTGATCGCCAAAATAAAAGCTCTGACCCATTGCTAAATAATCAGAGATGAGATCCCAGCGGAGCGACGGCTTCCTGTCAGCCTGTCAACGCGCCGCAGGTTCCTCATTACGCCGCCGCCATCAGAGAGCGCGATGCTCGCCGCCGTCAGTCCCGCCTGCAGCCGGAGGTCACCAGCGAAGCGTCCTGCGGGAGGTCAAGGCCCGCCGGTGTGGTAATCTCCTGGTTTGAGTTACTTCATCGGTAAAGAAGCCGGTTGGCCCAAGAATGCGGCGCTGGTATAATTAAGAGGCTTAGCTGAATTTGTGCAGGAGTAAAAAGCCTCATTATGGTCTTAACGGGGATTTGGAGCTGAATCATTTCCTTATAACCGCACACTCGGCCCATTATGGGCTGAGAGCGGCGAGGAGGCGCGGCGCATGGCTCACTGCTCCCAACTGTTGAAGGATGAATGAGTGAGGCTGTTTTCTCAGGAATAACACAGTCATGATCATCAGAAACTCACCAGGAGGTTCAGTCACTGAAAACACCGACCTGACTCCAGCAGAGGAGCTTCACCCTGAGGTCGCAGGTCAGAGGTCATCAGACGGGACCTGAGCTGCTGCTGGAGGGTTTAAATACCTGGAAAACATTTAATATTTACTGGGAAATGAACATCAAAGTCTGGAAATAAAGAGATTTAACAATCCACAAACACTGAGAATGTAGAAAATGAGGGAAACGTTCAACTAGTTACCAGATCGCTGCTCAACTTGAGACCTGGGCTTTGACTAGACCAGTGTCTCTCAACTCCAGTTTCTTCTACCACACACCTGACGTGAGTAAGTGATGTGTGGCTGTGGGTGGCATGCAGAGGAGGTCATACACAGGACCTGCTGCTTCCTAATCCATGACCCTTCCTGCTTCCCGTACATGACCTCTGCTCCCGGGTCCAGATAAATCTGGACGAACTTTATTCCAGGTTTATCTCTAGCAGAAATAAACCTTAAAACGCTGCAGACACGAAGCATCGATTCAACGGAAACAAAGAAATGAGACCAAACACTCAGCCCTGCGGTACGCCACTGGAGAGATGATCCACTGTTTTCCTCCATGACAGCAAGTTTCCATCATCTGTTTCCTTCCATCTGTTGTGGAAATTTGGACTCAAAAATGTAAAATGTTTCCTTTTGAAATGAAAATGCTGATTTTTTTGGAGGGAATGATCCAAGTCTCACAAAACGTAATTTCATATAACGTTGACGCTACGCAGCGCCGTAATAAAATGGAAGTAGAAACTACACACCAGAGTGGATCTCAAGAAAATTTAGTCTTTTTGTGCCTCTGGTAAGGCACAGACCCTCCAGTGGATGGGAAAGTTCACTGAAAGCATATTCAGTAAATTAGTTTTGATCTCCCATTTTGAAAAGCCAAAAACCAACTTGAGTAAAGAAAATAGTTTTCACTATTTCTAGCAACGTTTCCTGATGTGAAACTTTAAAATATGTGTTATTCAGCTACTGAAGCCAGTCAAACTTTTCCTCCTGTAACTGAATGTGTCAACATTTGGCTTTCAACGTTTCACCATCGATTTCTTCCATTTGCAGACGCAGCCAGCAGAGCGAATGTTGTCTGTTTGTAAAACGGCGTGCTGATGAAGCTGGCCGTTAAACACGCCGCCGAGTGCGACGCCGCCGAGTGCGACGCCGCCTCAGCTCTCTACTCGAGTCCCGGCCAACACCAGCTGAGCCAGAACCCAGCAGACTAATTGAAGCGCTCTTGTTTCTGGGCATTTTTTAATTACTAGCTGACCTGGTAATAGCACGTGCTAACATCAGTGAAAATAAAGAGGACCTTACACACACACACACACACCCACACACACACACACACAGTGTCACAGTATTCTCCAGGAGGGATGGCAGCGATTCAAGACGGCAGCTATTAAAGGTCCAAGTCGGCGCTGAATGAATGACATCACTCACAGCTTGTGTTCATACAAATCCCACCCGGACCCTGAGATCTCATTGGAGGCAAGTTGAACAAACACTGGCAGCGGCCCTTTAGCTCCTCACTCTCTCTCTCTCACACACACACACACACACACCCACAGAGCGAGTGTTTCTCCAGAGAAAGCGTTTAGCAGCAATCACCATCAGGCCGCTGCAGCAGTAATTTATGGTAATATATGGTGGGGTGTATATTTACTTTACAGGCAGCCTGATAAGGATCATGTGGCATGTTTCTGGAGAGCGTTGGGAACACAATTGGGAGATTTGTTGCGGGGCTCTGGGGGCCGCGGCGGCCCCCCGCGGGGCCTGAACAGAGCGGCTGTGCTCTGAACACTGGGGCAGTGTCTCCGCCTCGGGCCGCGTCCATCACTCAGGCCGTCGATCCGAGTCCGGCTGAATGAATGGGAGGCGGCCGGGAGGCGAAGAGAGGCGGATTCATCCTGGAGTTCAGCAGCGCCGCCGTGAAGCAGAGTCCAACCAAAAACCAGGACGCTTTGGTCACTTCGCCTCCTGCAGACGTGATGAAAGATTCTCTTGATTCAATGGGATAAAAATGATTGAAAAAACCCAGAACTCTGCAGAGAACAGCAGTTACACTAAAGCATCCTAAACGTCGTTTCGCTGGACGGCTGGTCGCTGCTTTACGTAGCATCAGGTTAAAAAGACATAAAGATCCTCCATCGTGGTTCGCTTGTTTGTCCACCATGGCCGCTCAGAAACTGCAGAAGGTTTCAATAAAACGAGGCGTCTTCTTCCAGAAAAACGAGAGCGGGTCGACATATTTCCCTCTGAGAAGACTCAAGACTGATGTCTGCCGGAGGTGAAGCTTTTTGTTTTCGGTGAAACAGCGTTCACATCAAACTATGTTGTACGCCGCCCTGAGCCGATCCGGTTGGGAATCAGGACAACCAGTGGTAAGGACGTGATTACCGCTGTCAGGAGAAACGGGCTAGCCGCTCAGCTAGCTCCTCATCAGGCTGAGGGAAATGAAGGAGTTTGTAACAAGATGTTGACGATGAAATGTCCGCCTGCTGGCAGCGGCGTTGAGTCCAATCCGTAGAGCTGAGTATGTGGGAAGTCTTTCAACAGGCTGAGGACTGAAACGATTCAGCAGACGGTAAACGGACCTGATCCCACAAACATTTCAGATCTGAGAAAACTGGACCGGAGGATCACCAGGACTCTGGGCCATGTAGGTCCTGTTCCTACCTGGTACTTTTACTGGCTACCGCTGCTGCTGCAGAAAGCTTCCCTAAATTAGAGCAGCTTTTTATTTTTCTACAGTCCTGGATAAACTCCGTTCTGGCTCGGCCCAATCCGTGGAGACTCCGCGCTGTCGGGCCCAATCTTTCTGGACGACTTTAATGGGATTTTGCTCAGGTTCTTCCTATAAGAACCAAAGGTTTCTTGGTTTATTGCGACCTGACGTTAGCGTTTCTAAGTGTTGTTTTACTGGTTTGGCAGCACAAAGTCATGATTGTAAACCTGATGCTACACAAATGAAAGCAGCAATCAGCCGTCCAGCACGGCTCTGAAGAGAGACGGCCGGTGTTGCACATGTTCCTCGTCCAGTTTGTTCTCCACACCCTGCCCATGGTTACTTGGCTTTGTGTGCAACTTGTTAACAGCTGACATCAATATTTCTTGTGAGCCCCAGAAGGGAGTCAGGGGTACAACATGTACCACGGTTTGAGAACCACTACAGAAGAGAACATCGGTCCCAAAGAACTTTCTGTTCAACTTCACAGCGCATGGAGACTAAACTGTCTCTTTTTTCTAAAACCGTAGATTCAGACATACGTGTGACCCTGTTAGAGTCCCAACATCTGTACAAAGAGGCCGAGTCCCTGAATGCGATCCTTTCTTCTTCATGTATGCTTTAAATCAGGACATCTAATGAAACACGAGAAGCTTCAGATCATATTTTAACCATTAAGGATCATTTCTTCAAGATATTGACGTTGGGTCACCGCTGGCACCAAGGCATCGTCTCCAATCTCTCCCAAGATGATTGAGGTCATGGAATGGATAAGGGATGTAAGTCATGTTTATGTCCAAACATTAATGATGCTATTTCTCATTTAACTGAAAACTCGCTGTTTTTATGGCAGAGCTTGGTTTATCTCCTGACAGCTGACGTGTCTCTCCACCTGGCGGAGGAGGAAAGAAGGCCAAGACCTTCCTGCGCGCAGCAGCGTGGACGTTCTGTCGGGGGAATAAATCACCATCAGAGGTGACTCTCCCAATCACGTGGCAGGAGCGGGGCCTCCTTTCTGCAGCCGTATAATCAGGCCTGAGCGCCGGGACAGAAAGCAGCTGCAGCGCTCCTATGAAAGGCAGCGTTTCATGAGGAAACAGGTGAGACGGCTCTGGGCTGCCTTTGATGATTAGAGGAACTAAACAAATATACAGTCCGCTAGTGGCATGAAGGAGCTGCCACCAGGGGCTGCAGCGTGCGTCAGCAGCAGCGCTGCCTCCAGATGACAGATTTTCTGGTTGTTCTGGCTCACATGCACAGTAGTTGACATGTTTCATGAAACCGGATCGTTCCTGTATCTCAGAGTAACAAGAACAAGATGTTCTCTGGGGTGAGAGCCAGCGGAAAGGCAAAGACATGAAGGAAGGGAGCGGGTGATGAGGGCACAGTGCGAGATTGAGTTGGAAAGGCAAAGGGGAGAATTGCAATGGCAGTGGGCCGGGTTCCTACTGCACACAGCAAAGTTCAGAGCCAATCTGTGCCTGGAATACCAAGCGGCCGGTTCCCCGGGCGGCCAACAATGGGGCAGCGGGCGTGCCGCGGCAGCTTAATTTCCACTGAGCGAGAGGCGAGCGCTGTCCGTCTCTTTCAGCGCTCAGCAACGGGCCTGATGGCCTGAGAGAGGACAGAGTCTCACCTCCAACCAGGAAACGCTTGGCTCCAACCGGCTGGAGGCGCGCGATGACGAGCAGGAAGCAAGGAGAAATCATCTCGCCTCCGTTTTCACCAACACAACCCGATCCGTGAGGCCGATCCGGTCCGGTTCACCTCATCATGATTAACACCAAATGTTCTCCAGTTCAACCCAGTTCAGTCAGACTGGTCAGTTTACCAAACCATCCACTTTATTACTGTTGATTTAAGCTACTGATGCCGGACTGGGTCACTCCGTTTCCACTGTGAAACTGACCGGTACCGCACCATTCCTTCAGCTGTAGGTCCAACATCGTCAACCAGAACCTCCCAAGCTCTGTTCACCAGGAATCCATGACCCAGAGGTTCTGCAGAGGTTCTGGAGGGTCAGGAAGGACCATGTCAGTGTTCTGGCCTTTTATTCATGACCTGCCCCAGAAGCAGGAGCGCTCTGTCCTCTGCTGGGTGACTCCGGGTCCAGTCCGGTTCTGATCCTGGTTCCAGTGCTGCAGAAAGCTTCAAGCTGACGCCGTCCCCGTCCACGTGTCCGGTGATTAATCTGCTGGTCATTAGTCTGCGCTGGAACCCAAACCCTTTCACTGCGTTTTGTTTCTGCTGCTGAATTAGCCGCTAGAATACATTAGCATACTAAGTACTGGGAACCCGTCCTGCTCTGGAGGCTCCAGTAAAGAAACATGGACCCGTCAGAAGCTCAGATATCAGGTAACGCTCACGTCGCGCCTCGGCGGGGGGCGAACCGGACCACACTGCTGCTCTGATGGAGGACGTGGGGCAGCAATGCCAAATGAAGCAGGAATTCCTGATTTGTTTGGACCGGGCTGTAATGGCAGGCAGGGGGCTATTAGCATAACAAGGCCGGCGCAACCAAAAGCCATTTTGCTCCCTTTGTTTCAGCTAAGCAGCTGTCATTTGCACAACATTATGCATTTTGGATGCTTCTATGCTAATTTTGGGGGGGACAATTTTCCGACAATAAGCACCGGGCGTCCAACAGAAAGCTTTTCATGGCACAGACCCCGGGGAGCCCCGAGCCGAGCCAAGTCAAACAATGGCTTACTGGGCCGTGGATCACATGGAGGGACCCGGGCGGCGCAGCGCCGCGTCCCGAATCCCAAACACCCCACATACAGTATGGACCGGGCCGGGCAGCGCCAGCTTCAGCGCTGATGGACAGCGAAACGGAACGGACCTGATCACCATGAAACCAGCTGAGATCCTGCTCTGACTTTAGTCTCACAAACACACCGATGGCTGCAGCCGTTACCCAGAATCCACCAGCAGCCGTTACTACTATGGGCTCATTACTACAGAGTCGCTAACGTGTCAGGCTTAATAGTTTAAAAATAAATAAACGTTTCCAGTTTCACCAAACCTCTAGAAATCACAAATATGGTTAGAAACTATGGAGCTACATTAGAGCCATAAACTTTGTTCACAAAATGTTTTTGAAACCAAAAAATTACTTTGAAACTGAAAAAATAATTTCAGTTTCAGTGTTTGACTTTGAAACTAAAATAAATAATCAAATAAACTGAAAAAAGAATTTATTTGAAAATAAAATATATTTTGAAACAAAATAAAATTTAAACAGAAAATTGCTTCAATAATAAAAAATAACTTTGAAACTAAGAAAAATATTTGCAACTAAAACAATATATACATATATATATTTTTACCCCTCCAGGGGTATTTTGTGGCTCTAGTGTCCCTTATATGACAGCAGGCTGACAGGAAACAGGGAAGGAGAAACGGGGAAGACATGCAGCAAATGTCGTTGGGTCTGGGAGTCGAACCAGCGACGGCCGCGTCGAGGACTCAAGGCCTCCAAATACGGGTCGCACTAACCGCTACGCCACCACGACACGCTCTAAACAATATTTTGAAACAAAAAAATTTAAGTTAAAAAAGATTTAAAGCTGACAAATATTTTTTAAACCAGAAAGAAATTTTTGAAACAAAAAAATTAAACAAAAAAAATTGTTGATATTAAAGATTTTTAAACTTAAAAATGATTTGAAACAAAAATATTTTGAAACTGAAAAATTATTTTTTAACTTTTCTGTTCTTTTCTTCAAAAAGCCAAAAACTGAGCCGAGTTCGTCATCGTTTCCATGGCTACGGAGTTAAAATGGCGGCTAAAATCCACAGCAGAACACAAACCCTTTGAAAACCTCCTGGATTAATTTCATACTTCTGAAGGAAAATATGACAAATTAACGACTGTTTAATAATTATCTCTTAACTTTAGTACATTAATATGTTGTGTAATAAATTTATTGTGATTTGATGTTTGACTTTAATAAATGGTAAAATCCATACTAACAGTTTTCAACAATGTTATTAATATTCAGGTCACAGTTTGATGTTTAACAACAGTTTACTGTATTTACTCATTAATAAACATTTTTAGGGTTCATTATTATTAAAATGAAACAATTTTCTTATGATTCAGATAATAATAAAGGCTCTGGTAGAGAAATAATCTAATTTCTGTTCTTGTTTCTGAGTTTTTAAAAAAGTTTTACACATTCTGATGATTTATTTTATATTAACTCTAATAAATCATCAGTTTAAGCATCTAAACTTTACGTTTGGCAGCAGCTCATCACTTTAGTCTCTGAATAAAACCGTTTGGGCTTCGATGAAATGAAAGATGATCTCTGTCAGTTTCTCTGCTGTTTGGTTTTTATCCTGTAAATTCGTCTGAATAAAGAGGAAACATGTTAAAATGCTTGAACCCGAGTGTGTGGCAGGACGAGCTGAGCTAACGGAGTGTGAGGATGTGTGGAGGGGTGCATATGCGCGTGCACCGACAGCAGAAAGGTTGGCCTTCATTGTGTTGCTTGAATTATGACAGCGCACAGCCCCGGGCCACGGCTCTCCCTGAACGGGTAAAGTCAACTCAAATTGGGTTACGGCAGACCTGGGGCGGCGCAGCCGGGCCACCAGGAATCCAAACTGAAGCAGCCATCTCCTTCTCCCGCCCCCACCAAAAATAGATCAGCATCGGCAGGCGGAAACCAGGTTAATGCCGAGGAAAAACTTCACAAGGATTTTCGTGGCGCGCGTCCTCTCCGTCTCCTCCTGACCTCCGGGATCCCATCAGGCCGCAGATTAAGGGGTGAGCCGTCCGACCGCACCGGCCCAACAAAGGGGACGGTTTAGAGGCCGGCGCCTGACCCCTGGGGGCAAAATCAATGGCATTATCATGGCCAAGAACAACGAGATTACATCCAATCAGTGGAGATTTCAGAGAAAGTGGAGGTAAAAGTGCCTTTTGGCTCCAGCTGTCGCCAGTCATCAACGGGACGGTGGAGCCTGAGGGAAGGTCAAGATGGACGGAGGGATCACTGCTCCTTCAAACCCAACGTTACAAAGTCCTTTACGGTTCTGACTAAATTACAGACAGAAAAACACGATGAAATCTCTTTTCAGCAGCAGATGAACAAAACCCACTGACTCGTTTTACCTTTGGCTGTAAACGGAGGAACTTTGACCCAGTTCAGACTGTGTTTGGAGATTTTACCATTTCTACTAGTCGTGTGGGTTTTCTGGGTGAAACTCGTGGTTGTGATCCGTCTGCTTCCTGGTGTCGTCCACCATGCCGTATGGATCATATCTCACGTCTAAGCCTGGGGGGTTGGGTTGCATGACGTGGAATCGGGGCTTCTGCGCTCAGGCTTGTCCAAACATCTTGTCCAGGCTCATTCTGACAGCGGGATTAGAAGCACCTGCCATCCAGACAAAGGCAGGCCTGAAGCCAGATGAATGAAGTGCCGCTCGCCCCGGAGCTCCGCCCCCCGCGCTAGGAGGGCTCTTCCATGACGGTGGCGACCCGGGGCAGATGGAGCGAGTCAATTGAGCTCTGCAGGCTGGGAGCCGGAGCTCTGGGATGGGAGACGAGGATCTCTGCTGGGAACGGTTTTACCGGATCATCAGCTGCTTTTCTTCACAACATGAATTTAGCAAACAGTTAAACCAGCCGAGGTGTGAATGTTGCTTCATTTTGAAACTGAATTTGGTCAGAAATGGACGTAGTCTACAACCGTAACAGTTCCCTGATTGAGCTCCATCTTCCCATCAACTCTGACCAGCTTTGGTTTTATTTGGAGGCTTCAAAGTAAAAGAGACTAAACACAAATGCAACTCAAACTTCCTTCTACCAAACAACTTCCTGTTGGTCTGTCACATCAAATCTTCTTACCTTTCAGGAAAACATCACCTGTTTTCCTGAAA
This sequence comes from Xiphophorus hellerii, assembly GCF_003331165.1. Taxonomy (NCBI): domain Eukaryota; kingdom Metazoa; phylum Chordata; class Actinopteri; order Cyprinodontiformes; family Poeciliidae; genus Xiphophorus; species Xiphophorus hellerii. The sequence goes on along the minus strand of NC_045695.1, from coordinate 17,311,122 downwards.
ACGTAAACTTGAGGACTAGTGAGTTTTCACACCTAATCTTCCTGCAGACTCGGTCTGATTGGGGATCAGAGCCTGTAGGGGGCGCTGCACCACCAACCACTGAAGGAAACCACACAAAAACCTCTGGAGACACTGAGAGCAACTTCCTTCTTCACCAGATGGAAACAAGATGGAGGCGTCAGATTTTAGCGGTTGGAGGATTTCTCTTGTCTGTGGCTAGCTCTGGCCTAGCATGTTTGTTTTGGTTATATTTACCCAGAATGCCCTGCGCTGTAGTCCACTTCCTGCTTTTGGAGCGGTCTCCGGTCCGCTTGGTGTTCACATATGCATTCAAACCAAACCAGAGCTCACTTCTACCGGACCCAGACCGACGTTTGGAGGACCAGAGTTAGCTTTATTCAAAGTTCATTGACCAGTAAGTTAAAGCTCATGCCTCAGAGGCAGACTGGTCCAGTTGTAAACCAGTTTGGGTGTGATCCAGTCATGTAGTCAAGGAGATGGAGAGATGGACCACTGGTTCTCCCTCACTGGTTCCGGCATCAGACTGTGGGATTGGATCCTCCTGGGCGGTGGAGCCAGATGGTAATCCCCACATTGTTCATTTTAGAGCTAATCTTCAGTAAAAGTTATCACCTTTAAAGCACGGTGGAGGCTGCATCATGGTTTGGGGTTACATTTTTGTTGATGGAGATATTTGTGTTTAATTTGGAAGAAAAGCTGCTGTTCCCTGAAATCTGCAGTTTCTGGACAAACCAACAGATTATTGGTCCTTCTGTCAACATCGTCTGGTTTCTCCAGGGTCAAACTTCTCTACGACCGGAGGTCAGCGCTGCGTTCATACGGCCTCCACGACCCGCACAGCAGGACGGATGTTCTGCATGTCTGAATTACTTCAGTGTAAAGGAGATTTTCATAAATTAGGAGGAGGAACGATGTGTGTGGAGGATGCTGTCCTCAGCCTGCTCTAAATGCAGGAGGGGGTTTGTTGTTGGAGGGAAGGAGGCGGATTAATGGGGGAGGAGCTGAGAGGGAGCAGAGCCCCTCGGGGTTTTTCTCCTTCTCCTCCACGCAGCCTGCAGCTTAACCCCCCCCAACACTGGGCCTTGAATTAGAGCAACAGAGGGGTGTTGGGGGATCCGGCCACATTACGTCAATCTGGATCAAACTCAGCCGACGTGAGGCAGGGAGAGGAGGACTGCTGCTGGATGGAGGTCATCAGGTGGACCAAACATTGGCAGGTCGAACGGAAAGAGAGAGAGACACCAGGACACTGAATGACACTCAGACTGGAGAAAAGGGCAAAGGTGGTTTCTACCAAAGGGCTGACAATCTCTCTGGAGATGTTGAAGACAGAAATAAGGATCTGTGCTTCTCAGTGAGCAAAGAGATCATCCACAACCAAGAGGAACAGTAACAACGGAGGAGAGCTGAACCCTTAGACTGTAGACTGGGAGGACTGGTGAGTATCAGAACCAACATCCAGGATCAAACTGGGAAGAAAGAGCCGACAAACTACAGAAGGACTGAAGACGTGGCTCAAGTCAAGTCCAACCAAGGAGAAGATTCACTATCAGCAGAGACCAAGGTCTTCTAACGGACAACATGGAGTCGGGGCAAGATGGCCTCCAGTCGTTCTGTATAACAAGATGGCAGCAGTTACATCAGACCTGGAATGGCACAAACATGAGGTAGAAGCAGAGAGAACGTCTGTGACGAGTCAGAGATGGAGACAACACCAAAGGTTATGGAGCTAAGGTCCAACGACGGCTAGCAGGTGACGACCAGTCTGTGGAGAAACATCAGCCTGGAGGGTCCAGACCTCAGTGGTACCAGCGGTACCAGCGGTCCGCCGGTCTGAGCTGCTGCCGACTCCATGAACCTCCACATAACTCTGTCATTCTGCTGATCCTGGTGAACCTGAGAAGGACGAGGCTCCTTTAGCCCCACACTGTAACGAAGGAAAACAAACGTAAAGTCCTACGTTCTGGATAATCTCAGCTTAATCCAAGTCAACACCTCCACCAGCAGGATTCCAGGTGTTTTCCAGGCGCTTCGTACCGCTGGCTAAAAACAGACCAGATGTGAGACTTTAAGGCTCAGCTTTCACTCCCAGCACTTTCATGCTCCATTAATAGTCCAAGCCTCGTTCCCACGGCTTCACGTTCTTATACCGTCTGAGCAATAAATGATTCATGTTGGGGTTTAACCGAAGTCGCCTGAATCAGAGCGCTAACGAGGACAAAATTAAAGTCAACACAGCAACGCCTCGTAGCTTTCATCAGCAGACTCACTGCAGGCTAGGCTAACGCTAACAATCATTAGCACGGATGCTAACACCGACCGGCTGCAGCTATTCCAGTGTTGTTGTTGTTGAGGCCCAGTCAGAACATGTTGTTGTCTGGTTTTCATTTAGCCATAACTACTGGGCCTGATTTAAAGGGACAGACGGAAATACTTCAACAAATTAAGATATAAACTCAGACTTCTGGAAAAACTGTTTTCACCAACATGAGAATGGAAAATACAATAATAAAGTTAAATACCTCTGAAGGGAGAACAACAGACTGCAGCATATTTATCCAGGCCTGGTTATATTTAAATCTGCTCAATCTGCAGATGAACCCATTTAAAATGGAAACATCGACTGGCTCCACTGGCTTTGACCAGGTTTGACCTTTGACACGCATTTCAAACTCCACGCTGCCAGTTACACGTCCAGTTCATCCACCTCTTCATGGGAATTCACCTGCATGTTTCCACCCTAACGCACAGCTGTGGCTTTACAGCAAAACCTGGAGAGAAATGGTGAACAACATGTAGATGCAGCAGTAGTCCTCAGTTATAGATGTAGAGTAAATAGATACACTGGCAGCATAATAATAAGTTTTCCCTCCAAGTCAGTAGAAACCAGAGCAGGACAGTTTGACAATCAGGTCAGGAAACGTCTCATTTGTATTTAGATTCACCTGAATTTGAGGCGAACCACCAGGCTGTGTGTTCGGTCCTGAACCTTTGAGGATTCATCTCTGATCTTTACTGAAATAAACATTATACTGACCTGCACTAAAGCTTCTGAGGACCATTAAACCAACTCAGTCTGGAAAATGTGAGAACATTTTAAATTAAAGCAGATTAAACGGGCCAATGGCCAGATTTATGATTATTAGAATAGAGTTATGAGTCTAATTTAATAAATATAAACTTTAGCTGCTCCTCTGCTGCCTGGAAACTCAACGCAAAACTAAATCAGTTTATTAAAGTAAATATTTTAGCGCTGCGTCTCGCAGCCTGACCTCGGCAGACGGACGGATGTTCCTCAGGTTTCAGGCCCGACGGCGCCTGGAAGGCGACTCGGCGCGACGAGAGTTCTGCTGGGTTTGGTACCGCCGAGGATCCGGACCCGACCCACAGAGAGACGGGAGAGAAAAATACAGGTGTGAAATGAAAAGCCTGTAAAAACCAGACCAGAGTTAATCCTCTGGATAAAAACAGGTTTCAGGAAACAGACCAGTTTAAAATAAAAAGCTAACAAATTATATTCTAACGTTTATTTTATAGGAAATAAAAACTGAAACTGGTTTTAATTTAAAAACACCAAGAAACAAAAATATTAATTAAAAACTGACTTGTTGTAATTTGTTTTCCTTTTTATTTTATATTTTAATTGTGTTTAATTTGTTTTTAACACTGGCAAAGAATTTTATAACTGAATTTATTGATTAATTTAAATTTTAATTAATTTCCACCTGAAACTAATTTTAATTTAAAACCAAATTTAAAACACTTCAAAAAACAATATTTTATACTTTAAGTCTAAAAATGCTTGCATGTTGTTTTTATAATTGAATTTATTGACTCATTTAAATTAAATGTACTTTATGAAGTTTAAATTAAAATATAAAACCAAATATAAATCACTCCAACAAACAAAAATATTAATTTAAAAACTGACTTGTTATTTATTTTCCATTTGTTATTTTATTGTTTTTAGTTTCAATAATTAAAAATGTTTTTCTAACTAAATTATCTGATTAATTTGACTTTGTTGCAACCACAGGATTTAGTTTTGGTCTGAGCCGAGCCGAGATCCGGTCGGGCTGAACCGGACTCTGTGGTTCTGTGGTTCCGGTCCTGTGTGAACACACCTGTCCGGCCCGGTCCCGGCCCGTTCTCAGCCTGTTCTCCTGTGGATTATTGATGTTTGTCTTTGAAATATGAAAGCGTTTGAAGTGAAATAAAGTGACGGCTCTTCAGTCGTTAGGGAGGCTCTGCTGCTGAAAGGCAGCTTTGTTCGCAGTGCTGCTCTAACCTCATAATAGGTCCGGCTGAGCCCAGAGGAACCGATTCGGGCCTGGAAACCCGCCGCCCGTTCCCTCCATTTGTCAGAGTCAAAGGCCGCGCATCTCACTGCAAACAAAAGCTATTGAGGCGCTGACAAGCCGCGGCACGGAAACGCCGCGCAGACAGACGGAAGGGAAGACGGCCGTATCTCCGTCAGACAGCTCTAATCTGGGCTCCTTTAGAAACCATCAGAACCGTCCGGCTCTTCTCACGCTGCGGCCCAAAAGCCTTTCAGCCGGCGCCGCTGCCACGCTGGCTGGACACGACTACCTGATAGCCTTTCTCCTTTTACCGCCTTTTACCGCCGGCCTTTATCGCCTGGAAGAAAGGGACAACCTGTCCTACCTGACCCGACCTGTCCCCTCTGTGGGGCAACAAGACAGGGCAACAAGACAAGTCAACAGGCTGGGGCAACAAGACAGGGCAACAGGCTGGGGCAACAAGACAGGTCAACAGGCTGGGGCAACAAGACGGGACAACAAGACGGAACAACAGGCTGGGGCAACAAGACGGGGCAACAAGACGGGACAACAGGCCGGGGCAACAAGACAAGTCAACAGGCTGGGGCAACAAGACCGGGCAACAAGACGGGACAACAAGACGGGACAACAGGCCGGGGCAACAAGACAAGTCAACAGGCAGGGCAACAGGCCGGGGCAACAAGACGGAACAACAGGCTGGAGGCCAGAAGGAAAGAACCCGAAACACAAAAATAAACTAGAAACGCTGCAGCAAAAACATGAAATAAAAAACAAAACTAGAAACAAAACAAAAAAGTAACAGAATCATGATTTACAGCAACAAAACCAGAAACGCAACAGAAAAGAAAACAACATAAAACCTGGATAATGAATAAGAGAATAAAATAAAGAGAAAAGTTTATTGGTGAGTTTCTGACATTTGGACGATTTAAATTGAAGGGATTTAAATTGTGAGGACATGTGGACTCTTTGTGGTACCACACTGGTTCTGGAGGTACCTGCTGTTTGGACTGGGCAACATGTTGCTGCTTCCTGACTGGTACATGTTGCCTTTCAGTGGCAGGCCTCAGTGAAAGGCTCGTTTCCTCGGCCCAGACTCTAACCAGAACCACGAAGCTCCTAACCGGTCCCGGTTGGTCCGGTTGGAGCGCTGAGTGGTGACACCGGTACATAAACGTCATGAGGGCCTTCTCTTTAGAAGCCAGTAAACTTTAAAGACCCGGTTCGTCCCATAAGCAAGACGGACGGAGCTTTCATGTCCCACATGAAAGGCGGCCATCATGTGACGCTCCATTGTGCTGCAGCTTGTTCTCTTCCCAGACCAGTGGATGCGGGATGGAGCCAAACTGGTTGGACTGGAGGAACATCTGCTGGTCCCTCTGCTCATCAGAAGGCCTGTGGTGGTTTCTGGGAACGCAGCGCTGCTCCTTCTGCTCTGCAGTGAAGGTGCTGACTCTGTTACGTAACTGGGCCGTTCTCCAGACCGGTTCAGATTAGCTCCACCAGTTCACAGCCTGCTGGCCTCGCTGGGTGGAGCGTCTGACTCCTCCAGCTGATCACGGCCCCTCGGTCTGTCTCCTGTCCTTGAGGCAACCTCCTCAGTTTATAAACTCCCTCAGTGAAGCGTGGGATTCCTGCGCTGTTTAGACTTCCCTGAACACAACAGCATCACTTCTCACAGCCTGAGGCTGGACGGGTCGGCTAACGGGGCGAAACCTTCACCTGCTTCACAACTTTCAGCTCATCAATGTGTGGAAAGTTAAAACACTCAAAGGAACTTTATCAACTCCTCATGAAAACAAAAAGTCCCTTTCAGAGAAGACGAAATTTATTTTATTCACTTTCTACACAAACAATCTACAAGATTTTTATTTGATGTTTGTTTGGACTTGAAGTGTCGCCTCCCCATGCAGCTTACAGAGAGCAGCTGGCAAAGCTAACTAAAGGTAGCGCTATGCTAACCTGGTATTTAGTCCAAGCTAATGCTAAAACATTATGCTAACCTGGTATTTAGTCCAAGCTAATGCTAAAACATTATGCTAACCTGGTATTTAGTCCAAGCTAATGCTAAAACATTATGCTAACCTGGTATTTAGTCCAAGCTAATGCTAAAACATTATGCTAACCTGGTATTTAGTCCAAGCTAATGCTAAAACATTATGCTAACCTGGTATTTAGTCCAAGCTAATGCTAAAACATTATGCTAACCTGGTATTTAGTCCAAGCTAATGCTAAAACATTATGCTAACCTGGTATTTAGTCCAAGCTAATGCTAAAACATTATGCTAACCTGGTATTTAGTCCAAGCTAATGCTAAATCACGATGCTAAGATAGTATTTAGTGCGAGCTAATGCTACAGCATTATGCTAAGATGGTATTTAGCAGACGCTTATGCTAGCGCTGAAAACAACGGAAGACAGCTCCACAAAGCTACATTTAGCTTTCCACTGATGAATCGACCAATCATGTCTTGTCATATGACATGTAAGTTATCAGCATCCCTTCAGCTAACCACAGTTGAGTTGACCAATCACATCTCGTCTTCGATTTAATATAAAAACAGGTTTAAATGAAAGTTAAAGAAACAGAAAATTCATTAGCGTTCAGAATTTTTCCAGAAAAATTACTTCTGGGAAGAGAAATACCCAGTTAGCAAAATAATCAGCTCCGCTAGAAGCAGATCTGCACACATTTTGGCTCCGTCTTCTCAGAATGTGAAACCTTCACACCAGTTCAGTCCAGACTGCAGACGTTCCTCCATGTTTTCTGCCCCCATGCCCCTAACCAGGGCAACTGGAAAGCATGCATATCTAACGCCTGCAGGATTGTGAGCAGGCTTTTGTCTGGACCTGACTGCTCCTTTGGCATCATCCCATATCGATTCTTCTGTACATGCATAATATGAATGGTATTCCCAGCCCGGCTACGTTTCATCTGAAAGTGTTTACCGGGCCAAAACAAAGGGCAGCAGTCACGCCTGTTGGCAGCATGGGGCGCGCTGGGGCGGGGAGATGGGAGACGATGCTCTCAGAAGCCACTGCGTTCCCTCTTCCTCCTGGAGGAACGCTCGGTGCTCCTTTCACTCATCATTGTGTGGAGAAAATGAGCCAATTTCCATAAGCGATTGGAGGGACAAAGCCTGGAACAAGCGTGCATGCAGCGCGACAACGAGGGAAGAACAAAGGGCTGTCCTGGGTTGTCTGGCTCTGGGCATTCCTTATGTCGCATCGCAGCAGTGGCTTCATTTCACATCACAACATCGACTAAATACATTCATGCGTCTTTAAGGCATGTTTGTCTGGAAACGTCCCCGCTTGGAGCGTCGAGCCTCGCTGTTTCCTCCTCACCGATACGAGCCAGGGAGGAACGCTGTGTTAGCTACGGCAGAGTACGACGCAGAGGCTAACGACCAAAGTTTAACAGCCGGAACAAAGTCAGAACGATACGAGAATAAAGTCCAAATAATACGAAAAGAAAGCCAAGAAAATAAAACAATAACGTCTAAATATTCCAACAACAACGTCGTAATAAACAAGGATGAAGTCGGAGCGGCTGGAATCACGGAGGCCGACGTCAGCGACTGACGGACCTTAGAGTCAAACAATCAACCAGGCCCAGATCCAAACCCGGCTCCAGGTCCTGTTCTCAAAGTTACAACAATAATAAAAAAGTCAAAATTCTGAGAAAAACTTTGAATTTCAAACGAATGTGAGAAAAAACTCATGTCAAACATTTTCAACTTTTGAATTTCAGATATTTCCAAGTTTTTTTAATCTCTAAATTTAATTAACTTTTCAAACTCAGAAAATTTCCAATTTACATTTTTTTTTTAAATTTTGAATGGCAGAAATTTTTAAGTTTTTCTATAAAATTTGAGATTAATCAAATCAATTCTAAAATTTGAGCTGAAAAATGTAGCCAATATTTTGGCTAAATTCACTCCTTTTCTATCTAGAATGAGCCCAACATGCCCATTATCTCTAGTCACTAAATATCTAGAGTTTTAACATGTTAAATGGAGGAATAAGCTCTGCTTCTGGAAAAACTCGCGGTTTGTTCACGTGAAAATGTTCGACTTTTGAAACTTAGAAGTGTTGAAGTTTTTTCTAGAAAATTTCTGCATTAAATCTTAAAATTTCAGATTTTATTCTGGCAGATTGTTGAAACTCAGACATTAGTCAAAATGTCTGCCAGTGAAACGGTTCGACAGGCGTGGAGCAGCGTGTGGTCACTGTCTGAGAGTTAATGAGGGAAACCAAACTGCTGTTCTGGGTTCAGCTCCCAGGCGGAGCCTCCTCTCCTCTAACCGACTAGAACGTCGCGCGCCGCAGTCGGCCTCAGTGAATCCAGACGCTGAGGGAAGCCCAGAGTGTTTGGGTTCTGCTGGTTCTGATCCTGGACTGTTGTTGTTTCCTCCAGTTCTTCAGCGCTAACAGCAGCATCGTGGCTGCAGGAGGCGCTAGGGTTACTATGGGTAACGGGTGGCGCCACGAACACAAGAACTCGTCACAATTAGTGGATGGTTCTGATCCGGGTCGCTCATCACGCTCCAGGGGACAGGAAGAACCTCTTCTCCCATCCTTCATGCTGGGATGAAGAGCAGCGTTACCGCTGGCCCATGAAAGACAAACTGTTTTGTTTTGGAGATTTTTCTGGTATCTGCCTCCAAAGTGGGACCAGATTTTTACTACTTTCATCCAGATTAGTTAAAATTCGTTTAGTTTCCCTCTGAGTGGAAAAAGTCCAGCATTTTAACACCATTCAGCCTCTTTCCTCTTCACTTGAGGCCAGTTTGGAGCTTTTTGATTGAATCTCGCCAGTTGGCTTCGCCTTCAGTTTGAGAGGTCGTGAACGGAACAAGCTCTCACCGGGACGCGAAAGCAGAGGTGAATTATGGGAAACCAGGCAGATGAAGTCAAATCCCACCAAGCTGGAGGCTTGAATTATCATAATTGGAGGCCTTTCCAGTGGAGGAGGGGTTGGAAACGGGACGTTGTGGAGCTGCAGACAATAGAGGTGATGAGTGACGGAGCATGGCTGCCACAGGAAGCTTCCTTTCCTTTGTTATCCACTTCTTATTTGAAGAGACAGGCGCCTCGCCCCACTTTCACACCTCAGACCCGTTTGATCCGGTCCCAACGTTCACCAGAACCACAGCCTGCTTCTGCAGCACCTCTGGGACTGTCTGGAGGTGAATACCGAACGCCGCCATGTTGGGGAAAACATCTCCTTCTCCCGGCGTTTCTAGGCCAGGATCACATGCAACACATGTTCAAGCTGGGAGGAAACCAGGGATTTGAGGAACCATCTGTTAACCAAAGCACACTAAGATGATCTGAGGATATTGTTCTCCCCAGGTGGGGCTGGGGGGGCCCTGGGCAGAAACACGGGGAGGGAAACGGGGGCTTAGGCAGCCATAATCTCATTTTCATTCATAACGCCCGGGCATTTCAGGTTAGAGAGGGGGAGCAACAAACTCCAACAGGAAGACCGTAGACCTTTAAGACCCGCAGCACCGTCTCTGTAGGGATGGGCTGAGGGTCTCTGCAGCGGCGGCCCAGACGAAGCTCCGCTGCTACCTCCAGAACACGACAGCATTTACGAGCTGCTGACAGCCGTAAAACCCGACAAGTCTGAAGCAAAACAAGTCCTGGAAGTGAACTTCAGGACAACGTGGACCGTCTCTAGGAGTACAGCCAGAACATGTTGAGGTTTCTAAGGTTTTCTGTAGCTTGGGCTGGGCTTTAAAGGAAAACATCCACTGGGATTATCTTGTTCAGACTGAGAGGATAAATTAGTTTCTCTTGATGACGAGTTTCTGGATCTGAGACCTCCAGCAGGCGAGAGGGCAGGAGAATATGAGGAGTCAGTGACAAACTGTAAGGCTTTCACTGGAACAGAAATGAAGACGTTCTGCATGTTCAGGTTGAGTCGAGTGCTGAGCTCTAGCCTCACATTTCAGAGCCAAACATGGCGTCTGCTGAGACCCTCCAAAAGCAGGGAGTGAACTACAGCGCAGGGCATTCTGGGTAAATACAACCAAAGCTAACATGCTAGCCTAGCGCCAGCAGCAGAAATGGCTCCTGGTCTTTAGCCTAAAGAGAAATCCTCCAACACTAAAACCCTCCATCTTGTTTCCATCTGGTGAAACAGGAAGTTGCTCTCAGTGTCTTCAGAGGTTTTTGTGTGGTTTCCTTCAGTGGGTCTTGGTGCAGCGCCCCCACAGGCCAGGAGGGGAACAGGTTGGTTTGGGTCAGAACCACAGCAGCTGGAGGTGGAGCAGATGATGGAGTTCTGGTTCCAACAGAACAGGGTCCACTGGAGCATCAGGAGGAGAAACAGAATAGAAATGTTTTCTGGTTCATTCAGAGCCGGTCAGTGGAGATCATCTCCTGATAGCTCATCGTCCTTCATGGTTCCACTGTTTGAAACTTTGACTCATTCACCGAAAACGTTTTTAAACTTCATGTTTGATGACGACAGTCAGCAAAATCTCTAAATGTTAGTAAAATCACATTTAATCTGGAGATTTATGAATCAGTTCTCAATTGTTCGAATCATTTTCCCACCGATTCAATTGGATTATATTATTTTAAACTGATCTGCGGTTTATTGATGTGACGGATTTACCTGTCTGATAATCAGACGGTTTGTTTCTCTGCCTCGGGTCCGATTGGGCCGGGTTGTTTACGTTCTGCCGGGTCCGTTTCTCCTTCTGTCTGCAGATTAAAGCTTTGCTCTGGTGAAAGAGCCACCAGAAAGCAGCTTGCCCCTGTTGGGGCATCATGGATTAGTTACAGTCTGTAACAACAGCAGCACCTCTCTGCTGCCAGACCTTTCCAACCTGTAATTAGGACTTTACTCACCTCTCCTCCCTCTGCCACCACATGTTCTGCTGGAAGTCATCTTCCTCCTCCTCCTCCTCAGTCAGAGGTAGCGGGAGGTTTAAGTGGAAGGAGGGCGAACAGATTGTCGGATGCTGTTGACCTGTCAAAGCGAGCTGAATTGAGGCGCAGGATTGAAAATCTAAATCTGCATTAGAGGCTTTTGTTGGGCCTGAGGCGAGTGGCTCTGCACGAAGGGTCTTTATCCGGAGAGGAGGGGACGGAGCGGGCCGACCCGCTCTGCATCCGCAGCAGGTTTAAAGTCGTTTTCAGCCTAAACTAAACCCGGGTTCCCAGAACCAGAACCAGCGGGCGCTCATTAAGAGATCTGGAACACAAATAAAAATACTACTGACTTTCAGCAGATGTAGAAGTGACCGTATCACAGCTAAACTCTGATTCTTCAGGGAATCTCGACGATTCAGGTTTCACTCTCAAAGTTTGTGAACTTTTAATGTTGGCAGGTGGATCAGTTTGATTCCTGAATGGATCCAGCGGCGGCAGCTCTTAGACTTAATCTGGAGTGTTTGTGTTTGTTTGTTTGCCTCCGCTGCTTTATGTGAAAGCATCACTTCACACGGATAATCCCGGCTGCATCTAATGCGCTGGCCCAGATTGCAGCAGGCTTCGGTTTCCTTTCACGGCTGAAACCAGAAGAACTGGGTTCAACAAACCGAGGACCTCTCACTGCTCTTCATTTATTCCAGATTAACAGATTTAAAGCAGGTTTGATGTTCAAAGATCTCAGCTAAACTCTGATTCTACCAACATGAGTCCTCTGCAGATTTTATCATCCAGTCAGAGCCGCTGTGTTTACTGCAGTTTCCTGTTGTTTTCTGCAGTTTCCTGTAGTTTCCTGTTGTTTCCTGCAGTTTCCTGCTGTTTACTGCAGTTTCCTGTTATTTACTGCAGTTTCCTGTTGTTTTCTGCAGTTTCCTGTTGTTTTCTGCAGTTTCCTGTAGTTTACTGCACTTTCCTGTTGTTTTCTGCTGCAGTTTCCTGTTGTTTCCTGCAGTTTCCTGTAGTTTTCTTGCTGCTTTCTGCTGTTTCCTGTTGTTTGCTTCATGTTGCTGCAGGACCTGGAGGATCTGGACAGAGATTATTCCAGGAGCTTCCTGATTTGGTCCATATGTGATTAAGAGGATTTAGATGCTTCCAGGTCATTTCACCCAGTTCGGATCCTTCATAAGCCACAACAGGAGCGCTGGTGCAGACCTGCTGTCCTGCAGATTAACACGTCTCTGTCCATCATCCGTCCACAGAGGAGGACGCTGCAAAGCGACACGTTTCCATGACGATCTGGATCTGCTGGACCGATTCTCCAGACGAGGGATGAAATGACGAAATATCACAGAGTTACGATCACAGCTTTAATGGGAACACAAAGATAATTTGCTGCTTAAATGTGGGCTGACCTTTGACCTGTTGCTGCTCTAAAAGAGAAATTAATTTAAGTGGAGTTTAAAATGAGCCAATCACAGTAATGATCAGTTGACTTTAAATGTTTTCAGTGTGATGCTGAAGTTTCAACTCATCATGTTTGATTTATGGATGAAAACATGACGAAGCTTTTCTGATAACGTTGAAATAAAATCAGGTTATTTTTTCATTTCCTCTCAAACGAACCTCAGAAATGAACTGGTGAACTTTTAGAAAACTCCAGAGAGAGAAGTTAACTTTTAACAAGCTGAATTAGTTTAAAATTATATTTAAAGATTCTCATTTCTAACTGCAGGAGGAGATTATTGTTTTATGTTGATTTGGTGTTTCCTGTAATAATCAATGACAAATCAAATTCTGATTTTTGACCTGGATTAATGCAAACTCAGCTGGTTTGATATGAAAATGTGAAAAGTAAAGCATAAAGTTTAAAGTTAAGGAACAACCTGGTGAAGATGTAAAGAAAGTTTATCCGACTTGTTTCCTGCAGGCGGCGCTTTAATGAGAAACTAAACGTTCCTCTGTGATTTATTATATATCAGAACGGCCTGAATAGTTAAAATGAGCCTGAGAAGCACAGCAGACATGTGGGTTCATCCACTGAGGAGTTAGAGACGAAACAAAGTGGATCCGGTCCGATTATCAGAACCGAACCGGTTTCAACATCTTTATCTTTAAAAACTGAATTTCTGTGTTGATCTGAGAAAATGATGTGAGCGAATAAATCAAACAAACGATCTGAGGATCCAGCTCCTCACGTATGGAGCACCAACAAGGCCAAAAACTTCACGTTTCATTTCATCACAACCAACAATCGAAATACTCCAGGAAGTGACTGAAATAAAATAAAACTGTAGGATTTAAGAAAAACACAATAAAGCAGAGTGAATATTGCAGCCTAATAAAACATGGCTGAGCATGAAATGAGCGTACCTTGTGCTTTTTAGGAAACATTTCAGTATTTTTTAGTGATGTGATTCTCGTCCCAGTTTCCTCTTTTACAGCCTGGCTCACTGCAGCCAGGGACCAGCAGTCATAGTTCAGGACCGACCCGTCTCCTTCAGAACATGTCACTCGACAGAACCACCCATCCAAACGTCCTGGAGAACCCTGGACCGGTTCTGGTCTCGGTTCATTCTTGGTCTGAAACGATTCACCAAATGATTATTAAAATCCCTGGAGGTAAATTATCTGCCTTGAAGCTTCAATAAGTTATTAATTAGCTCAAAGTGTTACGGGCCAATGAGTATTTGTGTTGCGCAACGTTCTCACTTTCAACAATAAGGCTTGCATGCTAAGTGCTATTAGCATAACGTAGGTGGACCCAACGCCCCGATTTTGCAGACTTGTCTACATTTCTCCTTCTGTCTGTCTGGATTTGGTTGGCTGATGAAAACGTCCAGGTTTTAATGCGATAATGCAACGTGTGAACACAGCGAGCTACTGGAGCTAACGCTTAGCATCAATATATTTTTAATAGAAGAACCAGAAGACACGCTTCCTGCCAACATGTGTGGCAGAAGATACAGAAAAGTAACTGCTGGAAATTTAGGAAACAATGAGAATTTGGGTCGATTCTGATATTCCTGTTAGTTTTTATCAACATTTTAATTGTCAGAATGACGGATAATCAATACGACAGTCGCATCCCACACCCAGACGTTTCCTTCCCTCGGTCCAGGACTTAGTCAGGGTCGGACTCTGACGTCTCATCCTAGCATGTTGCTGTCGCTGAACAACAACGCCCAGCGGATTAATTAATCCGAGGCTCCAGAGGCTGATCGAATCAGCACAAAGATTACCAGATTAATAGCTGCAACATTAAGCCACTAAAACCTCATCACGCAGTAATCATCCACCAAGGAGACTATCAAGGAACCGCTTCGTTCCCGGCTCTGCAGGATCAGCCTGATTAGCTCCAGCCGGACTGCAGCCTGTCGCTGCATGAAAAACTGGGCTTTACTGAAGTTTATGGGGAAATATTTACCATAAGCAGCCCAATATTCACCAAACTGAAAAATAACTATAACTACTCCATAAAATGAGCAGAACTAGAGCAAATTCATGAAAGGTGAAGGACGGAAATGATAAAATAAAGGTCACTGCGTAGCTTCATCCAAGCAGAAATGACCATGTTGGTTTTCTCATTAGCAGTTAATTCATCCGTCTGATCCAATCACATCGCTGTGCTGAGAGCAAACAGGATTAGAAAGGACCGAACTCACACTTCTCCGCTAGATGTGAGTAAATCGTCTGCTGGACGCTTTTCTGATCACATTCAGACGTCCTTCGTTCATTGATCCTTTATTGTAAATGACTTTATTTAGCTCAACCGGACGACAGACTCCATCACAGCTGCAGTCTGTAAATCTTCAATGTGGCTCCTAGCAGAAACTTTTTCTTATTTATTCATTTAGTTATTTTTTATTTTATTCATTTTAAACATTTGTTAATTTTATTTTAATTTTTTAACATTTTCTTTTCTATTTGAAATTATTAAGAAAATATTTTATTAGATTTTTTTAAATGTATTATTTTTTGATTTTAAAATTTTGTTTATAATGTTTTACTACTAGAAGCACAATAACCTGATTGTTCAAGACGTTTAGAATCATGCTTGAACTGGGAACGATCCCAGTTCAAACCACCAGAGAACTGGTTTTCCTGACCAGAAGGGCTCCATAACAAGGCCATATCTGAGTTTACTCCAGATTTCTCTGCCAGCTGATGGTCAGAGGGCTGGACGGAGAGCTGGACCTCTTAAACAGGAAATGCTAACATCATGCTGGACCTGGATTCTGGTTTACGGTGCAAACGCTGCAGCATTTTCATATTTCAGAGATATTTGAAGCACTTATAAAAAGAAAAGATCTTCCCCCAAAGCAACTATTTATTCCAGACTCGTTTCCTCCTCTGTGGCTGAAGCGGGTTTGAGATGTGCCGAGTCTGAAGAAGCGCTGAGCCTCGAGTCCGTCTCACCAGCGATCAAGTGTAAGTGGGTGGTGTTGCTGTCTGGGCCTCCAGCTCCAATAAACAACATTACTGTCACTTTGTGAGGCTTTAAACTCAGATAACTTTCATACTCTTGAAGAATGCACAACAAAAATATCAGGCTGTACATCTCCGCTGTCCCCTTCCGCTCTCCGCTCAACTGTGGCGGCTTTTGTCTGCTCCCACAACCAACGTGAAACACAATAAAAAAGTTGGCCGCCGAACAGCAGATACATCGTAACTCAATCTGAACTGGTGGCTTTAAACTCTATCTAAGGCAAGGTGGCTTTTGTAAACCGTCAGACAATGGAGAGCCCTGTTGAAGGCACTGAGGTTGATTTTCACCTTTTAAGTGAAGACACCAGATACCCGCCTTTTCACCATGTTTGGTTTGAGGACAAACTTTCTTTCTTGAGGTCTTTTTTGAACACGAGCATGGGAGGAAACATGACACAGGGTCAGGCTGCGTGTTTTCTGGTCACATAGCTCAGATACATCTGGATTTCTCAGGCAATATTCCTTCGCTCTGGGAACGTTTTACAGAGGCGGATTAAAGGCTATGGATGTGGGCTCTGTGAACGTTTTCAGCCATGAAATCTGATCATGGAGATACTTCAGGTTCTGATGTGGTCGGGATGGATCCAGCTCGTCTTAATCTGCTTATTATTTGCATAAATATGTTGGGAAACCAAAGCTACCTGTTCCAACTCTTCTCAAGGTGACCTCCTGGTCCGTCCTCCTCAGGAGTTAAAATGAAGTGATGCGTCCACAAACATGAGGGAAATCTTCAAAGAGCTCTTTGACTTCCCATCAGCCTCTTCCTCCTAATCCTTCCCAACAACACCAGAGTCCAGAGGACATCAGTCGGGCCGCGCGGTTCTGCTCCATGACGATCGAGTGACGCCGAAGCAGCTTAAGAAAACACGCCGGTGTTTGTTTTAGCGCGGTGCCATCAGAGCCATCGGCGGTCCGAAGGCACCAGGAAGGTTCAATAACTCGGAGTCAGTGATGTGTCCAACAGCTGGACCAATCAGAGGGGGGCTGATGGCCGCTGTAAGCCGATTACCAGAGGTGTTGAAAACTTTCTGCTTTGGTCTGAGACGTTTCTCTTTAAAACAGAAACAAGTTAAAGTTTTACAGGGAGCATCTACCAGCTCAGGTTTTCTTCTTCTCATCTTTTCTCCAAATCTCAGGTCGTTGCATTTTTCTCATGTCCATCTATTCTTCCCAGCGGCTCTTTGTCTTGTTTTCGGTAGTCGCGGTTTTCTCCAGGGTCTTCTTGTTTCTCAGGTTCATTTTCCCTTCAGTTCTGTTGACATGTTGGATCATTTTGGTTCTGCTTGTTTCTGTTCACTCTGGTTTTTTGTTGTATTTCATTTATGTTCAAACTCAAACCAGTCGTCAGGTTTTATGACCAGGCCAGGAAACATGATTTCATCTGCAGCTCCTGGCCGGTTTTCAGCAGGGAGGATATTTGTTTATGTGATGCATGATGAAGCAGCGGCGTCTGACAGGTCAGACTTGCTGCTAATCAGCTTTATTTGTGCCACTAAAACCCATCTGAGGGGATCAGACATGCCAGCTGTCTGCACTATAAGGATGATTGTTGCTGAGTTTCATATCTCCTGATCTGGAGATTTGCTGCAGAATATTTCCCTCTGGTTTCATTTCCAGCTGCAGGAGCCTGACCCACGCTGCGCCGTACGCGTCCTCATGACCACAGGTGAGTGTTGGAGCCTCCAGAGCTGAGAGTCACCAGATCGTCTGAATCAGAGTAAATAACGGCTCTGATGGAGCGCTGACAAAGACTCCGGATCCTCTAAGCTGCTGCTGGCTTAAAGCATTCATTAGCTGATTAGCTAAATCGATTAGCAGCACAAATGAAAACAAAAGGAGGTCCTTAAAGGAAGAAAACAAAACTTAACCCACATTCTGCTTGGTCAGCGTTCGGCTGAGATTAAAGCTGCCGTCTGACCGCTCAGGTTGCTGTGATAGTCGAGGCGCCTCAGCCAACGAAGCTTCATCCAGTCTGAGCTCTGAATGATGCTCCAAGCCTGGAGGAAACTATCTGGTGTTTCTGTAGCCTGGCCTTCTCATCACCCTCACAGCTCAGGCTAGGTTTTCTCCCATTTACTTTGATTCTTCTGGTTCATTTTCTACCAATCAGAAAACAGAAGGAGAATTTGTAATCGACTATTCATTCTCCGGTAAGTTTCTCAGCGTCAAACGTTAAAACAAGAAGCAATCGTTTCTCAATAACCGAGTCCAGACGCTCTGGATGAATCAAACATAGCACAAGGATTTGTTTTTATTGCTCCATCATCTTCTTCTGTTACCGCACATGAAAGTTTCCGTGTTTTGTCAGTCAGCAGGTGCATCAGCTTCACTTTGACTGACAGACTCAGACCTGAGCAGGAGTTTGTTTTGGACACAAACTGTGGCCTGATTCGATCATTTATTTCTCCATGTAACAGAAACCCCCTTAAAGTTTGGTGTGTAAGAGGTTCCTCTAAACGTGACGCAGCAGCGCTGAGGCCTGGGCAGCATTTGTGCAGGAAACCAGAGGTCAGTCCCATCAGAAACATGCTTTTAATGGGCCTGTTGTAGTAATTGCAACCACATTGTTCCCCTAATGTTAAACATACTGTAGCTGTCTTACGCAACACAACGAACAGGACAGGTTAGGACCGTCCATTAACGCTCAGGTTCTTCATAAGTTGTGATAACAGCGTGTTCCTGTAGCCTGTGATCTTATTTTGGGAAACTTAATTAAAGCTTTTGGTGAATCAGACGAGGCTCCAGCCTGTTTTCCAGTTTTATATGTTGAAGGAATACAAAAACAAGAAGTGATTCTTTGTTCCAGCAGTATTTTTCCTCCGTCTGGCTGTTTGAAGTTGGAGCTACTGGATCCCAGGTTTGTGGCCGCCGGCCCCAAATCCACACAACAAGAAGCGGGAACCGCTCGGCTCTCTTTGATGTAGCCGAAACCCTCATGTTCTCTCCACGTTCAGACACAACTTCAGTCAACACGGCGGCGCAGAGCGGCACGGCGGTGACATAAACACCTCTGATCGCGGGATAATGACTCCCATGCAGGGCCGCGGTGGCGAGAGGGGTTCAGGCTGAGTTCACGCCTCGCGTCGGCCACATGTTGGAAGCAGGCACGCTCTCGGCTTCGTCACTTCCTCATCACAAGTCCTGTTGTTGCAGCATGTGTCTTCGATAAACGCAGCCTGGATTCAGTTATCTGTTCTCCTTCTCTGCGTAAACAAAACTACAACAATGTCATTTCTGTCATTTTACGGCCTGCCACTTTGGCTCAAAGGGAGCTAAAGAAGCATGTTTGATGTTATTCTACACCAAGGAACCATAAAACCATCAGTCGCTTTGGAAACTGCAGAATGCACTGAAACCTAAAGTCAGGAATTTGAATAAATAATCAAAAAATAACACATTTTATCCAAATACCTTCAGCTGAAGGAAATCTGATAGGAAGTTTTTTCTAACGTCTCTTTAACCCTAAAACAGAACCAGCCTGAAACTGGGATTCAATCTTCAAAAGAAGAGAAAAGAGCCTGAAGTTGGAGTAAAACTTCTGGCGAAGAGTGAAGATCAGAGAAACGAGATGAGATTTTATTGTGAAGGAGCTGCAATGCTCAGGAATAGCCACCAGAGGGGGCCGGCTGGGTCATCAGGAGGGCAGTCATCGTGTTATCTGGCAGTAACTGCAGCATCTGACAGGTGGGGGGCTAAAGACCGTCAGACTGCAGCACCAGTCAGGGGCTTTACCTGAAAATGCCCAATGTATAAAACCCCCACTGGTAGTTTGGTGTCAGGTTCAAAGGTCAAACAATCTCCATGGTGCATCTTAAAATATGCATCTTTTAAGGAAACGATCAACTGATATTTTTACAACCAATGTTTTGGCCATGAGGAGCTTCTGAGAAATACCAAAAACAAAAAGTGTTTAGTTGGACGTCGAGCAGCCCAGGTTGGATCAGACCAAGGACATCCGGACATCTGAGGCTCCAGACGATGGACTCAACACCACGAATGATCAGACAACCACAACCAGTAAACTAATGGTGCTGTTGTTTCATGCTCTGTTTTATTATAGACGTAAAATAAGACACAGCAACTGAGATCAAACCAAGACCATTCTGCAAGACAGCTGAAGAAGTTCTGTCCTCGGAAATACTTCAACTTGCTGTGGTCAAAAGTTTAGCAAAAAAAAATGCAGGTTGGACACAAACTAAAAGTCTGTCTCCATGTTTAAATGTTTTTATCATGTTCCAGTGAAATCCTCGTCTGAATCTACTGCCAGATTCAAAAATCAAGACTCGTCAGTAGTTCGCTGATTATTTTTAAGAATAGGATGGATTGTGTGATGGATGGACAGACAGACAGGCCAGTGTTTCCAGTAGATCTGGCCTCATATCTCCTGAAACTCGACTCAGCCCTCCTGGGTTCGTCTACACAGAAACCTCATCACTCAGAGAGATTAGAAATGAGGGCCTAAAGCCGGTTTCATTGGCTTTCACTGGTGATGAACTCACCAAACTGCACACAGATATTGAGGGAAACGGACCCTGAGGGACCACTTTCCAAACCATCCCTCTTTGCCATATTCCTGAAGAAGATGTGAAAACCTGTCCTCTTTCTTTGAAAGGTGTGGAAAATGTCCTGAGGTCTAACTGGGACTGTAAGAGGACTGCGGACTCACACTCAAGGAGATATACGAGGCAAAAGAGATTCAATTTGTCTCTGCGAGGCTGTGTGAACCGCACAGCTGGACCCTGTTAGCGTCTACCGGCTCAAACTGAGCAGCGGGTTTCTGCTCCCCACATGAAAGACGACACATAAAGAGGAGCATGTGCACTCTGGCAGGGACGCCATCGCTCTTCTGGGCGTTTCAGCTCGTTTGAAATGCCGCCACTGAGTGATGAAGGTGCCAAGAGGAAGAAGAACCAAAACACCAACAATACAAGCAAACAAGACATGTTTGAGATAATTGATGCTCTGGCTTTTCACTTAGCATCTTGGTTCAACTGATGGGCGATTCATTTATCATGAGCCACCCAAAAGGTCCATTTATGATGCTGCGCAGCGTCACTCCGCCACGCTTTCAATGAGTTTAGTAGGTTTGCTTTGCTGGCAGACAATGCAGCCAGTAGGGGGCAGCTCTGAGTTAGCGTCCAGATTCACAGGAACAACGTAAACGGCCAACATGGCGACAGACGCAGACTTTAAGTAGGCAACAGCCTGGACCCCCAACCAATAAGGGACCATTAGACCAGCATTAATAATGTTTTAAATAAATATTATTTAAAATAAAAGTAACTAAAAACTCTCCTCCTTTTTCAAAAACTGAAAGGACTAATCTTCACCAAACATGCCAGAAACGCAGCGAGCTGCTTGAACATGACGCTTCATGACTGCATGGTCTAAAAACCAGGGTGTACAAACTTTTTATCTATAGGGCCAAAACTGGAGGGTCACATTTTCTATTTAAAACCAAAAACATTTCTTAAGATATTAGTTGTTTTACCTCTTCAATAATATGCTAAATAGACAATATTTTAATAAGCAGTAATCTATTTCTGTAGAAAATTTATTTTGTTCAAAATACATTCATGGTCTTGCAGTTATATTATAGGACAAGTAAATATTTTATTATGTCAACGTACATCCAAACTATTCATAGAAATGCAGCTGAAGAGGTTTGGGAACATTTACAGATCAACCAGGACTTCATCTTCCTGTTGTGGGAAACCACATGAAGTTTCTGCAACATCTCTAAAGGCTACAGGAACAAAGCAACACTCTGGAAACCCTGAGATACAAGCAACACTCTGGAAACCCTGAGATCCAAGCAACACTCTGGAAACCCTGAGATACAAGCAACACTCTGGAAACCCTGAGATACAAGCAACACTCTGGAAACCCTGAGATCCACAGGGCGCCACGCACCGCAGAGGAACCAGAGGCTGAGAAACTGCTGAGTGGAGAGGCTGCAGTGGATTCCCTTCACCACAACTCCAGGCTGTGAGCTCACCTGCAGAAAACCATCAACCATTAGTTGGATACATGAGTCACTTTGTCATCAACCTTTACAGAGACTCACTGCGTAGGCCTGGAGCAGGACCGGCAGTTCAAGAGTTAATGATTGCGAAGTGATTCACATCCCAGGAAAAGACAACGGCTCAGTTTTTATCAAGACGTGAGGAACAGAGAACCGGCCGGAGAAGAGGAACATGAGGTTTGTGGCCTTGATGGTTTATGAAGCTTCAGCAGAGCGATGCAGCCAGACCTTGGAGGTTTCTTATTCCACTCTGTACAAGACCTAAAGTTTCCCTCAGGTTCTGAACAGACACTTCAGACCCAGAATGTGGTTTAGACCAACCAGAGGCGGTCGAGTTAAAGTCCAAAATGGTTTTCCAAAGTGGCTTGAACGTAATAAAATCTGGATCTGGACGTCCTGATAAACCAGATCGTTCTGCTGAAGGTTTGGTACCGTTTCTGCTGAGATCGACCCAAACGCTGGTTCCACCTGCTCTCCCTCGCATTAACGCAGGTTCTGTTTATGAAACCCGACTGGATTCAGTCGACAGCAGCCACATGTCTTTAGGGTTATGCAACACGCTCCTGTTTCTTCCTGATAGCTGCTGCGTCACGTGACCAGCACCGTCTTCCTCCTCCATCACACCCACTTACATCCCACCGTCGCCCACTCCCACAGCCCAGACAACACCCACCGCCCTCTTGATTTATCTGAGCCCGACCACATGTTGGGATAAAACCG
This sequence comes from Xiphophorus hellerii, assembly GCF_003331165.1. NCBI lineage: Eukaryota > Metazoa > Chordata > Actinopteri > Cyprinodontiformes > Poeciliidae > Xiphophorus > Xiphophorus hellerii. Next base: position 17,288,682 of record NC_045695.1, on the reverse strand, counting down.
GTGCAGGGAGGAGAGGAAGAGGTGAGAGGAAGATAAGTCTCAGGGTTCTGGTGGAGTCCTTTTGGGTCATGGCGCCCTGAAGTCAGGCTGAGCCCAACCTGAAGGAACCTGAAGGTCCAGAACTGGACCAGCTCCAGGCGGCGCCACGGAAACGGCGACCAGCAGGCGAAATCGGCTGGAGCTGTTAGCTTGTTAAATCCTCCAGCGATCTGGTTGGTCCCGCTCTGAGGAGAGGAAACGTGTCCAGACCAGAGAGACGGCTCACATCTGGGCCGTCTGTCCAAACCATCACGGCCTCTTCCAACTCCCCAGGGAAAACTCCACAACCCGATTTTTATTCCAGGAAACAAAAATCCTGATGCCGAGTTTGCAACAATTCTTTGAATAAAGTTTAAAGGTTGTTTTTAAGTAGCTGGAATCATTCCTGGAAAAAATGTTTTGGTTCTGCACAGCAGAGGCAGGATGGATAAAAATCAGAAAGAAGGAGCAAACGAGCGGCTTTGGTGGAGACAAAAATGATGCTAAAGGAACGAGGTTCAGTTCTACGGAAGAGGATTAGGGCCAAGACTTTTTATCTGAATTCTGACTTCAAACGTCTGAGATCAAAAATCTGATTTCTAAGAAAAATGTCAGAATGAGACTTTGATTTCTGTTTTTTTCCCCAGTGGCCCTAATCCTCTTCTGTAAAGTCCTGAGATTAAAATCCAAATTCTGAAGGGAAAAATGTTAAATTTTAAGCTCGAGTTGGAAGATATGGCTAAACGAATCACGATACAATAGATTCATATCAGCCAATATGTTTATTTTAATTTTTATGTGGTTATGAGAACAGTGGAGAAGTTACTCAACATGTTGTTGCTAGGCAACCAAAGAGTGAGTGAGTTAGTTGATTCCACCAACTTAGCTTAGCGGTTAAAGCCTTTTTCTCTTCCTACATCTCCCAGAATGCCGTGCTGTTCTGGATCAGAGTTCAGCGATATTAATGGAAATTCTATTGACGTATTATCTATTGATAACTGCATCCAGTTTGACCACAGCGTCTGGTTGTGGTGCCACTGAATGGAGTTAAACAACATCCCAGATTAAAATCAGCGATCAGATTTTAATCTTGATTAAATCTGATCTGGTCATACCAGCAGCATGTTCAATCTGGAAACATCCAGTAAAAATCCTGATTCGACTTTAGAGAGCAGAAAACCCTGCAGTCAGCAGCTCCATTCACACTGAGGAAAAGTAAAATTACAATTCCTGGAATGATTTATTTGACCTCTGGTGGGGTCAGGTCTTTATTCTGGTATTAGTCTGGCTAACTAGTCATGGTTGGATGGATGTGATGCAGCAGAACAAACTGGGAGCTTCGGTTTCATTTCCAGCTGCTCAACCTGAGGACTTGTACAGGCTCCCTGCTTTATTAGCGTGTTACTTTATAAAACAAGCCCTTCCCTGCTAATTACTTTTATTGAGGTATTTCCTAACTGCAAACCAAGTGAGGTACTTTCTTTAAAATTGCTCTAATTCCTCTCTTGTTGGGGGATTTTCAGGGCGCTAAGCTTGGAACGCCCTCAACAGCAAAAAGCAAACACTGGCAGGAAAATTACTGCCTGCAGAAGACTTCCCTAAAGAAGTGGCCTTCAGACTTCAAGAGGAAGTGTAATTCATGTCTGCTGGGGAACAAAAAGAGGAAGAAGAGCGGTTTGACTGGAGACACTTCTAGGAACAGAGAAATGAATCCAAAGTGGAGACAGAAGAGCCGTTTCTCAGATAATCCCTTCATTCATATCCATCCCGGCGGTCTGTGAAGCCCGAACTGCAGCGTCGTTAAAGTGATCCATGGGGTGACTGGTGGTAAAAACCTTCCCTCTCTGAAACGCGCTGGGGGAAGCGGAGGTTGAGGTTCAGGCGTGCTGCTCTTAATCGTCCTGTCTGGTTTTAGGAGGTGCCGGGTGACGGGCTGAAGCAGGAGGAATGCTTGGAGCAGAAGACCGGCCCTCCAGTCCACCTCCGCACTGATCCCGGTCTGACCCAGCAGGAAGTGAGACAAGTGCTCTTGACCTCAGTCGCTCCAAACCTTTTCACCTTCTCTGAGAAGGAGAACCTTTGATTTGTTCGGTTTGAGCTTTAAAAGCCTCTGCAGCACAATCCTCCCAACGCGCTGCGAGAAACATTCTGTGCATCAAGCAAACCTGACCTGCAGCGGTCAGATTTATTAATTTAACGAGCTTCATGGAAGATGGCAGGATGAGGGCTGGATTCCCTTTTCCATCCAGTAGGGTCAGACACTGACGAAGAAACTGGTGGAAAGTTTCAGAAGTAAAACAATCTGCTTGAGAAACTGGAACTTTTTCATCAACATTAAATGATTATTAACTTAAAACAAGTGGAAAGTTGCTGGAAAGCTACTTATTATCTACCTTTGTCTTATATAAAGTGCACTTGCACTAGAAACTATGCAAAAAGACTTGGTAGGATTTTGTTTTTGCAGTGTGAATGAATAATCAGAGCAGTAACTGGAGGATTAGAAGAACAATATACAACCTGAATATTTTAAACAAACCTGATCTCCTGTTTCCCAACAAGAATTTGATCCAGGTAGATTTATTCTCTGGAATGCACTTCCATCCATCCGTCGTTGTTTTACCAGATTAAATCCGGCCTACTGCAGCAGGGCGGAGGATCCTGAGTCCAAACTAACAACATGCAGCCCTGATCGGGGATCCGCCGTTCTCCTGGAAATTCCTCTGTTGTTGGAATAAAACCTGGACTTTGTTTCCAAGCTTTCGGTCTGATGTTTCTGCTTCTGCTCTCTGCTGTTGGCTTTCCTGACATCGGAGAACTTTGAAGACTAAAGTCTGACATATTGTTGGACTCAAACTGTGTTTTTGGGAAACAGGCTGGAGGTTTAGGGGCTGATTGGACCGTGCCGGGTTGTGAACCAGGTTGGGATTAGCGCAGGTTCTCCATGGTCAGTCTATAATGCAGATCCAACTGGATTCTACACGGCGTTACAGCGAGAACAGCAAACATCCTCCGCCAATCATTCCTGCAGCGTTCAAACATGCAAAACACCAACAGCTATTGACTTATGCTGATGACAGTTTCCTCTGTACATATTGAATATCACAAACCATTCTCCTGTTTCATGTTCAGCTTTAAATCAAGCTGCCTCTTGGCAGCAGTCACTACAGCAGAGGTTTCGAATTAGACCCAAAACGGCTCATTTTGGGTGAAGGCGGTGCACCGTCTACAGCTATGCCCATTATTGCAGCTCCATAAAAGCTAAGAACATTTTCCCACATTGTGGTTCTGGATTGCTCCTCATCTCCAATAAGTCAGATCTGTCTCTGAGGCAGTAAACGTCCTGTTCTCATTACTCAGCAGCTATGAATTCCTTGAATTTGTGTTTCCAGCAGAAAAAGGCTTTTAAACCACAAAATCTGAAAACTTGAAAACCACAAGAAGCTCCTGTAACGTTAAACGGTCAATCACTGTTCGCTTGGACAGCTGGACGCTTTTAACCCCACCGACCCTGTTTACATCTAGGGCCTCCTGTCGGCACCAACTCATTCTCCTGAACATGTTTCCCTTTCAGATCCACTCGGCGGAGCAACACTTCTGCCTTTAGCATCAACATCCTGACAGGCCACTCCGGGAATCTGCGCCGAGCGGCTGGACGCCAGAGGAAGACGATCCTATAAAACACGCTTTATCTCACACACTGCAGGTTCATCTGAGTCTTTTACAGACAAAATTAGGATTTTTGAGCAAAAATCCCCTCATATATCAGGTTTACATTACAAAAATCATCAGCAAGGGGAAATTATTGAAAAATAGAATAAAAATGCCCGACAGATCTCCATGGATGCAGCTATACTTTGATTAACCGGAGCACATCAGATTCCCACCTGAAACACGGCAGCACTGATCTGACGCTCACAGAGCCTGAAGGCTGCTGGGAGGTCGGGGGTCAAGCAGAGGTGGATTGGGCAGGTAAAAGGTCCAGAGATCAGCAGAGATAACGGCCCTGATCTATCCTACGATACGGTGCGTCGCCCAGGTCAGCGCGCTCGGGTTACTCGGCTTGTTTGAACACCGACACCCCTACCCAAACATAAATACAGACACACTTGGACGTGGACTTGAGTCAGGAGGAAACAAGCTGCTGGTTTCTGGTTTATCAAATCTACTTTATCAGAGATAAAGCTGAATTTCTTCTGGACAAACAGACTCTGGTTTTCTCTTGTTTTGTGTGAGAAACACAAAATGTTTCCAAACCAAACTTGTGTGTTTTGATTGGTAACTTCAGGGAGTGTTTGTGTTTTGAAGCGGTGAACGAGTTGAAGTGTTTGTTAAAATAAAATGAGCTGGAAACCTCCAGATGACTCGAGCAGTTCCCAGACCCATCTGGACCCAAACGTTTCTGCGTCCCTCCTTAAAGGATTGTAAGTTATGATTCCCTGTGAAGCTCGATGTCCTTCCTCTTTCACGTGGACAGGTTCAGGTGAAACCTTTCAGAGACGGCTGGTTTGGTCACCGTTCAGACCCAGCTAAGCTGACCGAGTCGTCCAGAGGCCCGGATTCATCCCTGAACGTCCCAGAGCTGGGTCTAAGCCGCAGCAGCGATAAGGTCAAACGGCAGCTTACCGCTGACCTTTCCACCCCGGCACAAAGCCTCCGATCAGGAAGCTGCTGCCTCAGGTTAGATGACAGAGCGAGCGGCCAGACGACGTTGACGTGTCCGAGTGGCGAAGCGCCGGCTGTCATCAGAGACATCGATCAGAGAGCGGGCCGGGCCGTCCGCACGGCGCTCAGCTTCAAAGCGTTGTATGTGATTCATCACGCCGGCGGCGTGGGAAGAGCAGCCGAACACGAGGGGAGAGGAGAAACAAAGGAGACCTGCTGACATTTCCCGACTCCCTCCCAACACATCCAGCTTCCGTCCACAAACATCTGAAGTTTCTGGAAACTTATGAGTCGTTTTCCACTGTCTCAGTCCACAACCTGGACAAGTCGTCTGTTTGGGCTGACTCTTAACTCTGACCTATGAATCATTCAGGATGAAAACGCCTCCAGGACTCAACCTGGGTTCAATCTACCAATAACTGGAAACTTGGCAAAGAACCACTTTATATCCTCTCTTTGATAGCAGCAATGCCTCATGCGAACCCAATTTGCTCCCTGAAAGTATGGGAACCACCAGTTTGCAGAAGAAAGTACACCCCACTGGCAAACACAACAGGAGACATCCAGCGTCCAGAAATGTGGCTGATGATGAACTCTCTGCTGCCGACCACAAAAACTCCAGAAACTAGAATAAATCATCACAGAAATGACAGAACAAGTTTCTGCTGGCTGCACTTTTATCTGAGCACATTGCAGCTAAAATCAGCTGGTTAGAGCTTAATGAGCATCCATAGGATCATCCAGACTCTCCTGGAAACCAGGGCATTTCCTCATTTAGAGGGTCATATTTGGAACGGTAGACGGGTCAGATGTTTTAACTGAAAGCTGGAAAATCTCACGTTCTGAAAAATGAATCTACAAAAATGGAATTAGGTAAATATTATACAACCTTTTTTCCTCTTTTTTTTATTGCAGCTTTCAGTCAAACCTCTACACAAAACCAACATTCTTGGTTTTAATTGCTAGCAGGAGTTTTTGTTTAAGGATCTGTTTAGAAGAATATAGTGGCACGTAGAGACGTGAGATGCAGGAACAAACATCTTCTTGTGGACCTTTTACAACATCACTGAGTATTTCATGAAATTCAGGACATTTACTTTTCACAGTAAATGTGAGAAACATGAATGAATTTCAGCTGCAGCCGTCTCACTTTTGATCCTGACATTTAAAAATGACTCCAGTCTGTTTCAGAAGAAGTTATTCACTTCAAAATGTTTTCATGAATAAATGACTATCGATCCCATGTTTCAGCAGGTAAGACCTTTAACCTTCTGGTTCAGGAGGAAAACGATGTTCAGGGTGGAAATGGGCGTCGATTCAACTCAGTGACTAACTACAGACGATCAATCAGCTTTCTGATTGATCATCAGCCTTTTGTGACTAATCTGAATCCATTCAACAAAAGAAAAGTTTTTAGTGAGTAGAAACTTAATATCCTCTAATTTAGGTGATAATCAAACTTATTTGAATTATTATTCTTATGCTAATATTGCAGGTTTCTCCTTATACACATAAAAACCAAAACTTTTTCTCTCTCATCAGGCAGCCGCTACTGCAGTCTTCATGGTCGTTTCTGGGCGTCTGCCACCCGACTGTTCAGAACCAAAACATTGGGTCTGCAGATTTTATCTGAACCAACAGGGTTTATCTTAGACGCTGCGTCTTGTGTTGCACCTTTGTCCTGAAGTTTGAAGCTAAATCCAGGTGATTTCATCGTCTCTGTCCGTAACGCAGGAATGTGGGCTGCATTGATCCGAATAAACTCCTCTGGAATCCCAGATGGGAAAGACGTCAAACGTCATGGAGATCAGCCGGCGGCGCTAACGTCCGACTAGCTTTACGGGCTTTAATGAAAGTCGGGACGGTTGTCGAAGGAGGGGGGTTCAGAGGAAATGCCTTGATCTTCCAGGCCTGTGCTGAATTATGGGACAGTTTGGACACATCTGGACGCTGGGAGGACTGGATGGAAGGATGGGTGGGTGGGTGGTGCGGTCTCCTCTCTCCTTACACAAACATGTGCACTGGGCTTTATTGGAGGACTTTTCTGAGACGGATTCCTCTCTGCTCCGGCGTCTGGAATGCAGAGGAAGCTGGTCTCCAGCCAGACAGAGAGCTGCTAACAGGACAGCTGCAGGGTCAAGTGTCTCCAGATAAAATGATCCACGCCGAGGCAAATAAAACCCAGGAGACTTTTATGAGCGTCCAGGCAGAGACGGAGTCCTGTATACAGAAAACGTCTTTATTTGGACAGGAGCGCACATGATTCAGCGCCCAAGACGCTTGGCTGGAAGCACTTGGAGGAAGAGGTGATGAATTTCAGGAGAAGCTACAAGTTCTGTCAGCGAGAAAGAGATCAGGATTTATGAGACGAGATGCTGAGATGATTCTGGTCCAGAGGAAAACCTGTAGGACGAACCGTTCCCATTGGTCCTCAGGTCTGAGCCATTGGCTCCTCGGCCAATCACGTTCCTCGGTTCATTGACGAGCGCTGGCGGTCCAGTTCTGCTGCTGAAAAGCGCGACCTTCAACCTTTAACCTTCTCCACGACATTCAGGCTTCTCCATCTGTCCGTCCATGTTAGTCTTGGAGATGTAAACTGACCTTTCTGTTGTTTCCTCAGTGAAAGCAACTTTTCAATGCGTATCAAATAAAAATGGGTAAATAAAGGATCTCTTGGCATTCCAGATAAACATGTTTGAATCATTTACCGGTTGCTCTGCTGCCGCTTCTTCTCAGGTCCCAGAGCAGAACAACTTGTCCCTACCTCAGAGGCTTGGACCAGATGTTACCCCCTTGAAATGAGAACGTTTTGTCCTGATGCCTGTTTGAAAGTCCAAAACAGCAAAGTTTGGTTGAAAACTTGACGTTGTGTGAAGTTTCTGGGTGAAAGCAAGTTCAGGATTGTATCTGTAGTGATGGGTGGAGTTATTAAAACTCTACTCAGTGTCAGAACTAAGCTTCTGGAGACCAGAAAGCATCTCTGATCCTCTCTCAGGTCTGATGGATTGGCAGTACGTCAGTCAGCTGTCCACAGACTAACTACTAGAAATCTGAGGTCAAAGGTCTCCAGAAAGCCTGGAGAACCAAAGTTCAGATAAGCTCTGGCTGCTTAGAAAGAGAAACATCTAAAAGCCTGACAGTAAACTCTTTAAACGTGCATCATGGAGCTGATTAATCATCCCTCTGGTAGAAAACACCAATTTCTTCTTCTGCTCTTCTTTCCTCACGCTCATGCATCATAACTGACCAGTGGAGGGTCGCAGAGATATTTAGTTACATCTTCTGACCTCTGGACTGTTAGTCGCTTGTAACTGTGGAATGGAAATAAACCAAAGATCAGACTGACTGGAATTAAAAGACGGTTTAGTCTTTTTACACTCCTCCATCCTCACCGTCTGTTGGCAGATGAAGGAGACGGATTACCAGCCCAGAAGTGAAAGCTGTCCTGGACATTTCCTCCAGAAATGTTCATTTTCTTTCTTCCAACGTCTAAAAACATGGTGATGATGCCAGGCTCTTCGAAGCGTCGAAGGTTCCAGGTGTTTTATTTCCTCTGTTGAAGGAGGAATCATCAGATCCCTTCCAATCTTTCTACTAGTCAGATTGTTGGGTCACCAAGCGTCTTGAAGGAAGGGTTGATCGGTGTAAGACCTCAGGATCGTCCCATCTCTATAGCAGACAGTCTAAAAACTGTTTATTCCAACTTTATTCTAACACACATTCAATAACAACTAAAAAAATGAATCAGGGGAAATTTGGTCATTTTTCCCTGAACTTTCTATCCAACTATCGAGTGTTTTGGCATTTTGCTGCATAAAGTTCCCAACAAGCTGTGTGGCGACGTGAGGCCTTGCTTATAAGATGCGACCTGTTGTTTAGCACATAGTTGTGTAAAAGCCGTCCTCAGAGGTCTGTGGGAAGCCTTCATGCACATTCCTCCTGGTGACTGTATATAAAGCTCTAAAAGGCCTCGCTCCATCACTCATGTTTGCTTTACAACTATGAGACACTCTGGTCTCTCTTCACATTCTTCATGCTCCAAATTCCCGTTCCCATGTGTATAAAAAGCAGCATGAAAAGGCTCAAATATGCATCTGTGTACACAAGACATGGTCCTGCGGTGGAGAGTCCACTTACATTTAATGTCCCGATTTTCTGCCAAATATCTAAAAGAACGACTCTTGGATTAGAGCATCAGGGAGGTTTATGGAGAAGGTGAAGAATGGTTTTCATTGGTTGGGGCTTTTTCCTCCAGAGGAATCCTGGACCTTTAACTCTGTCCAAGTCTTGGTATCCAGGTTGTTTTGGTCACATGAGTCTCAACAGCCCCTAAAGGTCACCAGCCTCACCTGCGATCCGACTGGGTGGAGTAGTGAGTGGGTGTAAAAAGTCTGGGAGTTTCCAGACTCCTGAGCACCAGAGGATGTGCAGGACACTGAGTCTGAGTTTCAGAAAGCAGGAGCAGATCTCAGGCTGTCACAACATCACAGCTAACAGGTATGTTTCTATTATCTCACTCAGATTATACTTTCCTCTGTGAGAGAAGATAGAGGAGCTTCCTGTGTGTAGTCAGACTCAAGTTCACCGACTAGAGTCGACAGCTCCTCACTGCCCTCTAGTGGCGGAGAACCGGCACTGTCAGTAGTTTATCTCCAGTCTGGCTGCAGGTGAAGCGGGACTTGGCCTCCAGAGACGTGAAGCAGCAGCAGAAGAAGAGCAGCGATGCTTGTTTTTCTCTGATAACCGCGCTGGAAGAGATCCCGGTATGCGGGGATTCACCGACCTTCATCAGCCGCTGTCAACATGGGCTCCAATCAGCAGCTCTGCTGACAAGCTTCTCATGCCAAAGATGCCTGAAGGGAGTTCATGGGCTCACTTCAGGAGGTGATTTAGAGCAGCAGCGCTGCTCAGCGGTTCCAGGATGAGGATTATTTATGCTCCACGAAGGCCTGAAGGCACCCGGCCTCGGTGGAGGGCTTTGGGTTCGAAAACAACGTCAGGATTTACTTTAATGATTCGGGTACTACACAGAGCAGCAGGAGCTGGGACTGAACCGAACGCTGGGCACTGGAAACTTCTTCACCCTTTTTATTACGACAATGAATTCAAATGGGCATGCATCTGCAGCAGTTGGAAAACTAAACCTTTTTCCTGAACCTTCATCAGAAGATGCATCAAAAAGCAAAAAAAAAAAAAAACTTCATAAGGAAAACAGAAAAAAATGAGATTCTGATCAACTGATTGGTGCATCTTTACCTAAAGGCCCATTAAATGTAGTTTTATTTGACTGGTTTCATTCCTCAAGTTTTCATAAATTGTAAAACTGGAGTTGTAGGGCTAAGCCTGACCTTTGACCCCACAGAAGTAAAAGATGTAAACAACCATGCCACTGCATCCAGCACCAGAAGAGAAGTAACAAACCCACTGAAGATCCTGAATAACCCCTGAAATTCATCCCTGGGTTTTAATCCCTCCCTTCTCAGGTCGCATGGCGGCGGCCGATGACACGGCGGCGGCCGATGACACGGCGGCGGCCGATGACACGGCGGCATCCCACAACGCATCAGCCCCCTCACTCCTCACATCAGACTACGAGGACGCAACAACTCCTGACTGAACCACAGATCTAATTAAAACACAAAGCAGCAATTAAACCCGTCCTCCTTCCAAGTCGCTGCTAGAACCGGCCCACAGGGTCGCTCGCTATGACCGGACCTCCACCGGTGAATCCCACCAGGCTCTTGACATTCATCTCCTCTCAGATCACTTGAGTGTGACTTTCCCTCGCCTCGGCCCAGCGTGGAGACCGGGTTTCCTTCCCACCGCACTGACAGCCATTGTTGGCATGTCACCGGGTTCTGGAGAGGGCCACGTGCGTCCAGTCGCCCGAAACAAGCGCTCCCATCCACGATGAGAAAGAGGCGCTCCGTCTGCAGCCACCGACGGTACAAAGAGACTCATCTGAGAGTCAGATTAGAGGCCGACGGAGGCTTTGTGCACAGAGTGACGTCTTGGTGTTCTCAGAGGAATTAACATTTTTCCTGCGCTGAGTGCTGCATGCTCTCACACAGAGCCGGTTCTGCTCAAGGACACTTGAGCAAGAAAAATACTGGAAGCTGAAGCGTCTGCAGGATTATCCCTGAATGCAGCAAGTTCAGCCGTTCCACAGTTGATCATCCGGGGATCAACAAAAACACACAAGTTCCCAGCAGTTCTCATTAACCTACTGTAGAAGAATGCACAGAAATATGAATAAAAACTAAGGTTTTTATTTCTCAGTGTCTTTATCTCCATGGCAAAGCTTCCCTGTACAACTCCTGAAAAGGCCGGTTCAGTTTGACTGGTCAGACGCAGTGGCCTGTTGAAGCTCCGCCCATTTTCTGAATTTAATTGGAGGCGCTTGCTTAGATAACGGTGTGGACTGTACAGTTATAAGGTAGTACGGGACAGAAAGGCACAAAAATATCAAAATAAGGTCTATATAATACATTTCAAATCAAATAGATTTTTCTGTGACAAAATCTACATGACAACGCAAAATATTTGCATCACATTTTAATACAGTGTGGAAAAAAAAGACAAAAGTGTGTTAATGCAATTGAATAAATAAGATTAACTTTCTCAATCCATTTACAGATTAATTAAATAATTAATCAATGAAGAAGCAAAGCTCCTGGAGGTCGGCATCTAAAGTTTCTGAAGCCTGGAGGTCGGCGAGCGACAAGCCTGAAGCCCACTAAGTAATAAAAACAGCTAATAAAGACATGACCTGTGTTGGAGGATTCTGTGGACTGAAGACCACAGAGGGTCCCTGGAGGACACGATGACCCAAGGAGCCAAGCTTGATGGGCGTTTTCCCCAAACGTCAGAGTCCCTTTCCTCATTTTCTGTTCAAACTTCAAACATATCAAAGCCCAGATCCTCAAACTCGGCCCAGAAATGATCGAAGTCGTCTTCACAGAAAAACTGACATTAGAATCTAGAACATGAGGTTCAGGATAACTCAACGTCTTCTTGGTCGGATTCTTTTGTCGCGATGCGTGAGGAAGGGTCGATATTCAGACAGGGATCAGCTGTGAACAGGCCTGGGCTTTGACTAGGCCGCTGTTGTCTTCAAACTGTCTCTGAGTGACTTCAGCTGGCCGTGGTTCTCTGGTGATGGAAACTAATCGTCCTCCTGATATTTTTCATCTTAAGGATCCGTGTTTTCCTCTGAACCGGCCGGAGGAATGCAGCTCTCCGCCCGTTCTGTTTAAAACAACAGCGAAGCTCTGAGGCGAGGGTCGGATAATGATCTGCTCTCCTGTATCAGGGTCAACAGAACCTCTCGGCCTGCCTCGGCAAACACGGAGGAGACCCGGTCCAAATCCATTTACTGGGAAAACCTGAGGTCACCGGGGGTTAAGCAGGGCGGCGCTGCTGCGACGGTCGGCATATCTGATTTAATACACATCAGAGCGAGGGGGGGCGCAAATAAACCGAGCGGATATTAAAGGTCAAAGGTCAGGGAACATGTGTTTCTCAGACAGACGAAAGCAGCTGAAAGCAGAAACGAGCTGTTTCCCCTCCAAGAAGTCGGGAAACTTCTCGACCTCATCCCAAAATTACCCAGAGGTGCAGAAAACACAGAATTTAACAAACAAACAGAAATTCACAATGAAATGTGACATTTCATTAGCTGATGTCAGTGGGAAGGTAGATTATATTCTACTGGCCACTGCAACTCCCCTACCGCCATTTATCGGATCTTTATCCACAGACAGAACGAACCGGTCAGACATGGCAACACAAACTCTGAAATACCGAACCTTTAACGCCCCAAAATAAAGAACTTAATGATGAATTCAGGACCAGTGAGTTTCACGAAACAGGAGAAATATTTTCTCTATGTTTTGCCAGAACATGGTTGACTTTAAACTTAAAAATATGACGATTCAGAAACACAGAGAATAAGATAGCTAGCTGCATCTAGTCAAGTCTGATTTATAAACTAAAATAAATCAGTAGAAGGAGCTTCCCAAATCCAGTTTCCTTTAGGAAAAATGAAACAAGCTTTGTTCATTTCTGGTAAAGCAGTTGAACGTTAAAGCAGCACCAACACTGTTATGGTCATTACTTTAATGGAGATTTATTAAAAACTGAACTGGTTCGAGTTCATTGGTGTCATGAACTCATTTAAATTCAAAAACACTTTGAAAATAAATGTTGCAACTCATAAATTCTGAATTATTCAGAGTATTATATCATTTCTATTTATGTTTAACGTTAATTTATTGAAAAAAAAAAACATTCTCAATTCCAACCATGTGGTTTTAGTTTAGTTGTTGGGATAACCAGAAATAAAATATCTTCAAAAATTATTCTAGCAATCCTCTTGCATAAGCCACAAGCAGGTCAAAGGTCGATGAAATGGTAAAAACTGGCAGCAGACGTGGAGTCTGTAATAGACGGGAAGGAAAACGGTGAGAGAAGTGAAATCGCTCCTTCAGGTTTGGACAGACTCTCCTTAGGAACGTCAGCCGCCTCTGAAGCTGCGAACTTCGGCCTCCAGAGGGGAGAGGACGGAAATCAGACGGAAATTCAACCAACGGTTTAATGAGCAGCCACAGATCTGTGGAAGTCATCAGCATCGGCCGGGGGAAGATTTCTCACGCAATCCTTTAAAAACTGAATATTCCTCCAGCAGACGGCTGAGATTACATCCATATGGCAGAACAACAACTCATCCTGAAACGCTCAACTCACTCAGGAACGCACTCATTTATCAGAGGCCTGGTCTAGAAACCAGCTGAAGCTGCTCTGCTCACGTTTCTCCAGAAGGGGGCGGTAGATAGATGTGTTTGCTCCAATAAAACCGTCCTGTTACATTACTGGACACTGACGTAAAATCTGTCAGATAATCACAGATTTCCAGCTAACGCGTTCCCACTGGGAGGAATGGGACGTTTCCAGACAATCTTCTACTTCACGTTCAAAATGTTTCTCTAACCAGTTTAGCTCTGCAGCTTCTCTGGTTTTCCTGCCAGCTGTTCCTGTTTTCCTGCCAGCTGTTCCTTCAGACTCTACATCCTGATGCTCACTGCAGACTCAGTTCCTGCTCCCAACCCAACGCCATGCTTTAGTTTCAAAGCTTCATCAATGTTTCTGCTTCATTCATCCACCACTTTATTTTTCAGAGCACCAGATTATTGGAGTAACGTTTAGGTTTGTCCACCAGGTGGCGCTGCTTCTCCATCTGTCCTGAACTCAGCAGCAGACCAACAGAAGCAGAAAATCAGAAGCTAAAAGCCAAATTTCTCTCTATTTTCATGGCAAAAATGTAAAACTGTCTAAGCATTCTGGAAAGATAAACCAGACTCTGAAATATACATTTAGAAATTATAACAACCCAACAGTTAGGAGGCAGAGTGAAGCTGCTGTAAACAATTATTTTAGTAACAGAGTAATCTATCGATTATTCCAATAATTAATCAAAATCCATATGTATTATTTTCTATTGAGGTTTTTTATTTCTGTCACTTCCTGCAGTCTTTTGACTATTGGTTGTGATTGGCTCTTTTTCATTAAACGCATCATGCTGGTGTTATAAATAAATGATGGATATTTCACTGTTTAATTTCTGTTATATCAGGCCGTTTATTGTTTTCTTATTATTTTATAAATTATTATTTATAGAATTATTATTTTATAAAGATTGTTTGAGTTCCTGTAAGAAACACATACATGTTGCTGTGCAAAGGTAAAAACAGAAATGTACTCAGACCCCCTGCAGTGATGCTAACTGAACAGTGCTGCTCACCTTCATCACAGGGAGGAGTCAGGCTGGTCTGGGGGTCAGAGGTCAGGGCTGCTGCGTCTGTTGGTAAACGGTGTAAAATGTCAGAAACAAGTTAAAAATATTTCTATAAATCTTTCCTTTCACTGACTAAATGCTGGTGAAATGAAGGCTAATTAGCTTGAATCAATAATGAAGGCTAACACTCACCTGTAGCTAACAGGTGAGTTTTCTGTTAGCTACAGACGGCTAACAGTGTTGGACTGTAATACTGTACAGTATCAGACAGTACAGTCTAATAATCTCTGAGTAAAAACTTAGAAATAAATTTACATTATTTTCTCTTTTTTCTACCTTTTTATTTTGTCGTTTTTATTTCTGTCCTTTTTCTACGTCATCGTCCGCGCGCGCTTCGGCGGGAAAAACCAGTTAGTCCATTTAGTGAACCAGTTTAAATTCAAAAATACTTTATTTCGTTTATTCCACCTGTTTCCTTGAGAGGTTCCCGGACCTAACAGAAGGTTATTGAAAGTTTTTCAAGGAACCTGGTTCTTCTTCCTTCACAAACAAAAAGGCGGAACAGCGTCATCACGGAAACGCAACGGGAAACTACGGCGTCATTTCCGGCACAGAAAACTGCCTCATTCTCCCTAAAACCACATTAATTATGGTATTTTCTAGAATAATTAATTTGTGGACTTACATGAAACACGACGACAGAGACGATCCAGGACGGGAGCGGCAGCTGGTGACGTCACAAGGTGAGCGGAAGCTTCTTCTTCTTGAGTTTCCTTTGTGGCTGTTGAAAGAAACGGTTTTTTAATGTATTACCGCCACCTACTGGAATGGAGTGTGGATCGGGGTCACAGATAGACATTACACAGATTTATAAACAATTTATATATAAAAACACAACCATAATATTTCCATTAAGTTTGTCTTTTTAAAATAATAAAAAGAGAAATATTCAGAGCTAAAAGGTTTTTTATATCAAGCTGTAATTTGTTTTCCAGTTGAGGCAGAAAAATAAAACATGAAAACAAAATTAATATTTTCCTGTTTTATGTTTTAAACAAATAATTATTTAAACCAGGATTAAATACGGTTTATTTAATTTAAATGTTTGATTTAATTTCCGTTTGGAATCAATAAAGTGTTTTTTACTTTGAATATTTTTCTCATACCAAGTTCGGTAAATGCATTACCCATAATTCATCGCTGTAAATGGACAAAAACAAAACCAGTTTAATAAAATCTTTACAAACTGCTTCCATCAACAGGTTCCCGAGCAACTAACAAATATTAAAACAATGATAATTTAGCAAATTAGTCTTTTTCTTCAAATCAAACTAAATTGGTATGAAACATTTCTGCAGCAAAACATTTACAATGATGTCGTTATAATTTTTAAGATTGACATGTTTTACTCCAGAAATGTCTGAGAACAATTTCATTGTTTTAATGTTTATTAGTGGAGATGCTGACATGTATTTATATTAGTAATTTCCAAACATTTTAAGCCTTTTTCTGTAATTTATTCCAATATTATGAGCAGCATATTTCCAAAGTAATTCTTTGTCTGAAACATTTTATCTTCAATTTCTGAATTTACCTGTGAATAAACGAGCTGAAGGATCTGTTTACATTCTGCAGGTTGAAACGTCATTCTGACATGATTCTAAAATAATAATATTATCGATAATAAACGTGTTTGTTGCTGAAAACTGAAGATTTTTTCAGGTTCGTCCGCTGATCGAGCGGGGCCGCATGCAGTACCGGCCCGCCGCCGCTAGAGGTCAGGGCTGGACAGAACCAGGAGGAAGTTTAGTGGAGTTCTGCGGTTCTGCTGCTGATCCAGGACCAGTTCTCCGGGTTTTAAAGCACTGCAGGAAATGCGAGTTTAAGCTCTGGAATTTGCTCCACTTTTTGCGCAAGTTAAACTGCGGATAAACACTCAGAATGATGTCATTTAGCCGCAGATGGATCCGAACTGCAGGAACTGAAGCGCCCGGTTCGGTTTTAAAATGACGCCTGAATGTGAGAGATCAGCGGGATCCGGAGGAGGAGCGCATCCTGGAAGCTCCGCAGCATCCCGGTAAAACTTCCTCCTCCTCCTCCTCCTCCTCCTCCTCCTCCTCCTCCTCCTCCTGCTCAACTTCTCCTCCTCTCCGCTCCTCCGGGTTCAAACTTTCCCTCCTCCTCCTCCTCCTCCTCCTCTTCCTCCCTAAGCTGGACGCTTCCCTCAACTTCTCCTCACTCTGAGTTAGTCTGCGCTGCGTGGAGGTGAAAGTTTGCCCCGCGCCGCGCCACGCCGCGCCACGCACCGCGCGTCCCGCAGCGGATGGGAATCCACGTGTCTGGAGCCGCTTTTCCTCTCCGAAAACAAAGTTGAGGCGCTTTGGAGGGAAGAAGAGGAAGAGGAAGAGGAGCGGAGCGGTGAGTGCGCTGACCATGTGCTCAGCTGAATTCACTTTTATTTTTACTTCATTTATTAAATTTAAAATCCTGCCTTTTTAAACTGTTTTTTCCTTTTTGTTATATTCATTCTGCCTATTTTAATTTATCCACAAAATTCAGAAAATCTTAAATTTTTGTATCTTATTTTCATAAAAATAAATGTTTCTTTTCATTTGAACAGTTGAGCTGATTTTATGCTGAGTGGAATCATTTTAAATCTTCCTCCTTTATCTAAATGTTGATTCTGTGGCTGTGCAGCAGCTGAAACAACCAGATATGAATATTTGATGTTATTTTGGAGTAAAGCAGCAGAAAAGGCCTCAGATCTGATCGATAACTGAAGCGGAGCTTCCTGTCCTCTCCGCCTCTCCGCGTCTTTTTGTCCGTCCTCGTCCTGAATGGCCGCCGCTTCATTTGCATCAGAAGAAAAGTTTTAGTGCGTTTGCTTTTGTGGGCGATGAAGAGTTCCAGCAGTCAGCGAGGAAGAGGAGGAGGAGGAGGAGGAGGGAGTGGGGCCTTGGGTTCGACATTCCCAAACCTGGGATGAGGATGTCACCTTCATCCTGTCTCTTCCTCACATCCTGCCGGGAGTTTCTGGGAATCTGTGGAGTTTGGGTCGGGAGAGAGCGAGCCGCCCGCTGGGGCCACTCTAAAGTCTCTTATCCCACAGAACAAGACCACAGCAATTACCGCCCAGGGGCCCCGGGGCCGCAGGGGGCCTCTCTGGGAAAGGCCCCAAAACCCGCCTTCATTCTAAAACACACGCGGTTCCTGGAGCGGTCCGGACCGGTCCAGGAACCGGAGCGCTGCCGGGTGGATTCCTGCAGGGAGACGGTCCGACGCTCTGCAGCTCCTGACGCATCAGGCTGAAAATAATTTTAGGTTTTCAGGTTGAAGTGGAAGAAAAAACTCATCTGGTTCCAGTTAAAGTCCAGAAGATGGAGGCTGATGGTGCAGGAGGCTGAAACGGACTCATCCAGAACCAGCTGCTGGAAACCAAACTCTGCTGCTCTGGAGTCAGAGGGTCCTCCAGCACACACACACACACACACACACACACACACACACACACACACACACACACACACACACACACACACACACACACACACACACCCTCTCTCTCTGCGTATGTAAACATTTACTCCTGGAGTCCGTCTGAAGATCTTCTTCCAGCAGATCTTCTCTAAGATCCTCCATCAGGCAGCAGCAATTACCCGCCATCAAACAGAACCGGAGGCCCCTGCAGACGGACCAATCAAAGGCCGGGGGCCGCCGGGGGCCTGTAGTTCCTCCTCTGTGCCGTGTTGGGGCCGGCTTTGATGGGGTTGTTAATTAACTCCTGAAGGGACGGCCACCGTCAGGACCGGGCCGAGTCAGAGCGCCGCAGCGACGGGATCAGAAGGAAACGTCCCGTTAGAGGACCTGGGGGACCCGGACACGCCACAGCGGCGGGGCCCCCAGGGGCCCCCGGGGACCCGGACACTGCGCTCTGTGACGGGGCCCCAGGGGACCCAGAGGAGGCGACGCCACAGCGACGGGGCCTCGGAGTGTCCGGGACACACCGCCTGGTGACGGCCCCCGGCTCTCCAGCTCCTGCTCCTCCTTCCTGAATCCGATGAGGAAAACATCAAAACGTTCCGGTCCAGGATCAACCTCCTCCTCCTCTACCTCCTCCTCCTCCTCTTCCTCCTCCTCTTCCTCATTTCTTCCTCATTTCTCCATCAAACAAGTTGATTCTTTTCCTCATAATGGAAACATTCAGAACCAAACCAGAGATCTTCACACATCTTGATTGATTTAATTTTCTGAATAGTTTGTATTTAGTAAATAATGCAGATTTAAACTCTAATGAAATATAATTTAATTAAACTCATAAATATTTTACATTAAAGCTCATTTTAAATTATGAGATTAAAATAATAAATATTTGGTTTCCTTTGGCTGCTGAGGTCAGAATGATGGAAAAACGTTAAAATCAGGTTTAGAGTTGATCTGCTCACATCCAGAACCACCAGACCCACAGAACCACCAGACCCAAACTGAGCAGCAACAGGCCAAAGAGAGGGACACATGGCAGGTCCAAACGGGCCGAGAGCCGGGACAGCTGGGTAGGAAGAGGAACTCTGAATGGAAACAACAGGAACCAAGAAACAAGAGGGGCAAAGAAAACCGACCCACAGAACCATCAGACCCACAGAACCATCAGTCCCACAGAACCACCAGACCCACAGAACCTTCACGCTGTGTGGGACATGATCCGTCCAGACGAACACAGGAAGCCCGTTTGGACTTTCCAGCAATGGTAAACGGTCCAACTGGCTGAGGTTCTGTTGGACGGTTTGGCTGAAGGTTGAGAGCAGCTGCTGGTCGCCTCACTGCTGCAGCCCCGACCCAAACATCAGCGCCGACCCAAACATCAGCACCGACCCAAACATCAGCGCCGACCCAAACATCAGCGCCGACTTTCCCATCAGAAATGAGATCAAAACTTTGTCAATATATTTAAAAAAACATTTTTTTCTGATGAAGTGAACTCTGGTCCGGTTTGAATGTGAACCAGAAACCGCTCCAAAAGCAGCAAGTGGACTACAGAGCAGGGCATTCTGGGTAAATACAACCAAAGCTAATGTGTTAGCCTAGCGCTAGCAGCAGAAATGGCTCCTGGTCTTTAGCTAAAGACCAAAGAGAAATCCTCCAACCGCTGAAATTTGACGTCTCCATTTAGTTTTCATTTGGTGAAGCAGAAAGTTGAGTTCATGTCTTCTTCGTTGGTTTTTCTGTCGTTTCCTTCAGTGGTTCTTGGTGCAGCGCCCCCACAGGCCAGGAGAGGAACAGGCTTTTTAAAACAGGGCAAAAATGAACCCCAGCAGCTGAATATGTAAGAAATATTGCAATGTTATCAAACCGAGTGGACTATCAGAAGTTAGACAGTGAAGTGACCTTTCCTTTCCAGTAGAATCTCATGGTGCAGTAAGAATTAAAATAATGGATGAATGCAGCGGCGACCGGAGTTCTGGTGTTTCTTTTCACGTGAGGAGGTCTCTCATAATGACGAAGGAATGCCAGGAATCCCTTCCTGCAGCCTCGCAGGAAGCGCTAAGCTACCTCAAAGAGAGGTCAAGGTCTGCGCAGGCACACAGGTGGGAGGCGCTCCTCCAGTTCACCCGGACGGGTCAGGAGGGGAGCCGACCCTCCTCTGAACTCGGCCGCCACATCTGTTTGCTGTTGCCGAGGCCGGGAGGAGATCAGCCACAGGATATTGAACATCCAGGCTCATTCCTCCGAGGAGAATCACTCAGCCTCTCGCTGAACGTGTTGAAACCAAAGACACCAAGGCGTTCTGCTGGGAATACGTTTCCCCTGTGTTCTGTTTTTAGCCGATACATCAGGGACTTTGGGTCTCATTTGCTTCTCTTGAAGTTTAGGGGAACCGCTTGGTATAAATTCAGATGTCACCGTTAGCCTCTATTTGTGCTTTCTTGGCTCGTACAATAAACAACCCCGTCTCGGCTTGGAGCTGCTTTCTATTTTAGAGTCGCCACCGACCCGGGCTTCTTTTACACCACAGCCATTATTCAAGAGGAGAATAGGTGCGAGGCCCCAGCCATAAATTCCAGCAAGTGGTCCTGGGTAAGGGGCGCCGCGCCGAGGAATTGACTGCACGCTCCGTGATTTTACTCTGCTATGCAGTGACCTTTCAGGCTTAGACAGACTCATTTGTTTGCTTGACAAGAGCTGTTCTAAAAATTCAGGAGCCACTTGGTGCTGGTTATACTGGTGAAGAGTGGAGGTGGAGTCTGGTTCACCTGAGCAGCTGGGCATTAGTTTTCCTGACGCCTTGCAGAGTCTGTTGCTGTGATCCGCATTCGCTCCAGAGTTTGGTGGGTTTTGATCAACTTGACACACATTTTAGTCTCTTTTCTGCCTCCATAACTAGTTCAGCATGTGAGCTCAACACTCACAAATGTTAATGAACAGGTGAGAGTTCCTCTAAAGGACATTAAAAGCAGAAAAGTCACAGAAGAGAACAAACAGTCATTGACTTCAATGAGTCGGCAGAGAGGGGGAGGGTCGCTGTGAAGCTGTTAGTCCCTTAAATAACCTTATTGTGGGGTCTCTTTGTCATCTGTTGCTCTTAAATAAATCACTGTGTGTCTTTGTGACGGGAGCCTCCAGCCCGCCGCAGGAGGCCGCGCTTCGTCGCCACACAAGCGGCTGCTCAACGTTTCTACAGTCACTTCCTGTAACGACCAGCATTTCTGGAGCTGATCAATAATCAAACACCTCAGTGTTTATGCAGAACTGCAACATTTCACTCACACCAACACACACACAGAGACCAAATAAAATAATCCCATATCATAGAAAATAATCCCAGAATCAGTTTAGCTAATGCTAATGCTAATGCGCTCCATAATGCCCTTAGATATTATATTTATATTTAGTTCTTTAGCATCTATGTTTTATTTTATTTAGAAAAAGAGAGTTAGCAAAACTGCATTATAGCGCTAAGCTAAAACTTAGCTCAGCTATTAGCAGGTTAGCAGAAGCGTGTCTGACACAGACAGTTAGCATCACTGCTAATCCCCTATTTATCCAAGCCACCATGTTTCTGTGATGGCTCTTGATTTGATCTGTGAGGAAAACAGATTTTATTAGTGGAAGCTGCAGAAAACAAGATGATGAGTGAAAATCAGACCGAGTGAATCTGGTTCCAGTTCCAGAATGGATCCATTTAGAGTGAACTCCAGCAGGACGGAGAGGAAGCTGGATGTTAACGCTGATCCTTCGGTTTCCCTCAGAGAGCTGCTGGACGTTTCAGAGATCAGCTGTTACTTCCTCCTGCGCCGCCGTTCTGCTAAATGTGTGAGCAGCAAATGTTGAGCCTGACTAATATTGATTTGCGAGGCCAGATCAGAGAACGGGAGGCGTGAAAGACTCCCGCCAGGCGGCTCGTATATCACCTTCTGAACACGGCTGTGTGTGGTGAGGGCTCCCCATGAGGCCGCGCCGCCGTCCGCCCACACCTGTTAGCCGATTCATCCGCAGCCATGAAGACGATCCAGACAGAGCTGTCCCTCAGGCGCTGGTTTGTTACCAGGCAGTAAAAGAACCAGAGGTTCATCAAAGTCTGAATCCTGCAGCTGCTCAGCGGGCGGGATGTGATGGAGGTTCTGCTGTTGGAGGAAGCCGACCTCTGGGTTTTAATCTGACCTCTGGGTTTTAATCTGACCTCTGGGTTTTAATCTGACCTCTGGGTTTTATGTTCCTGAATGTCTTTAGACTAGATGTGCTGCTTCCTGTCAGTGATCGGGTCTGGAAGTGGAGCAGAACTCAGATTCTGGTTGGTTTGGACAAAAGTCTCTTCACCTGGGATTTGATATCAGTGAAGATAAACTGGTTTCCCAGGTGAGGCGTTGAAGAGTCCTGCTCTGCTGAAACCTGGTGAACGTGTGAGAAACTGATCGGACCAGTGGGTTCTGGACCAGCGGGTTCTGGACCAGCGGGTCCTGGACCAGTGGGTTCTGGAGGACGATGCCACTTTCTGCTCCACAGTCTTCATTTCCATCCAGCTTTGAAGATAAAGTAGCATTGTTCTAACTGTTGAGGCTCTGAATGAGCCTGTGGAAAGGTCAACAGCCAAATAAACTTTGATGACATGCGGCCTGGACCCCCACCTCCTTATCCTCTGTGCCCTTTGACCCCAGAGCCCCCGGCCCGCCCCCTGCCAGAGAGCAGATTGAGCTGTGAAAGGCGGGAGCTGCAGGAAGAGAGCAAACTGCACAACAAGGACAAATCCTCCGACATGTTTGCTCAGCCCTCCAACATAATCTGAGATTCCTGGAGAAAGAAGGGGTGCCAACAGGCCGGGTGCCAACATTAGGGGTGCCAACATTAGGGGTGCCAACATTAGGGGTGCCAACATTAGGGGTGCCAACAGGCCGGGTGCCAACATTAGGGGTGCCAACAGGCCGGGTGCCAACAGGCCGGGTGCCAACAGGCCGGGTGCCAACCAGGACGTCCAGCTTCACGCTGCAGTTCACGCAGAGTTTATGTAAATACAATATACCAGATGTTGACCTGTCGGCTGCTGCTGGTCAGAGACGAGTTCACAGGCTGAGGTGAAGCTTTGACTGCAGATAAAACTGTTAATATCTCTGATTTTACAGCAAACAGAGGCGGATTGATCTGTTGTTTCACCAACAAACCTTGGTAACTAGGAAAGAAAAGGAAAAGTGATTTATTTGGTGGAAATAACTACCAAATAAAGGGGCGTCCATTTTCAAGATAGCAAAAATAGCAGCAGAAACTCCCTGAAACATTACGAGTCAAGATAATCTGACTTTCTTCCAAAAATTTAAATTCTTTTCACAGAACTCAAATTATCCTGAGTTTTTTTGTTGCTTATTTCAGACAATTTTGAACAGAAACATTTGTGATATTCTGAACATCTTCCATGATAATCTTCATCCTGGTTACTGTGATCACAGGAACCTGGTTACACTGCCCCCTTTTGGCCACCTCAGGTAACAACTCGCTCTGAATCTGTTTCATCTGGTAAGCAGGTCGACTCGGTTCCATTAGGGACCAAAAACTGCAACATTTGTTCCATTTTAGCCGGTGTGGTTCTCGTTCACACTGCGCTGAGTCAAACCATCCAAACTAAAAGAAAAACCTGTTCCCCTCCTCGCCTGCGGGGGCGCTGCACCAAAAACCTCTGAACACACTGAGCGCAACTTCCTTCTTCACCAAATGGAGGCGTCAGATTTTAGCGGTTGGAGGATTTGTCTTTAGTCTTTGGCTAGAGACCAGGAGCCATTTCTGCTGGTAGCGCTAGGCTAACCTGTTAGCTTTGGTTGTATTTACCCAGAATGCCCTGCGCTGTAGTCCATTTCCTGCTTTGGTTCGCTTGGTGTTCACTATACATTCAAACTGAACTAGACTCACTTCAACCGAACCCAGACTGAGGTTTGGAGGACCAGAGGTCAGAGGTCAATTAGCGTTCACACCAACCGAACCAGACTTTCTGGATAAACGGACTGGAGTCGGGTTAAAGCGATGAAACAGGTTTGGTGTGACTGAACCCTTAGCGTATCAGCTGGTGGTTCTGACTGTCTGGGTTCTTAAAAACAAGAAACATTTCCAACCATCCGACTGTTTTAGCAGCTTTATTTTCTCCTCAGTTCTCGCTAAAGTCGGACATTTTAGAGGCTCTTGGCTAATTGTTGTGAACCCTGTGGGATCCCAGGCCACCTGAGTTCTTCCTCAGTCTGTCTCCAGAGCGTCCTCATGTTCCCCCTAAACTGAGCGCTTACGTTAACGGCCTGTTTTATGCTCCTCTCCTCTCACAGCGCCTCGGTCGGCCATGGAGACCTCGTCACCGCCAGCCGCACAGAAAAAGGACAAAATGGACGGCAGCAGCTTCAGCGACCTCCCCAAGAAGCCGTCGCCCTCGGAGACCAGAGGTAACGCGCCGTTTCAAAGCCGGGTCCGGTTGTCTGTGAGCCGTGAGGCGGCTGAGAATGAGCCGGGGTCTCACAGGTGCTCAGCCAGGGGGCAAAGGGGAGCCATGAAATATACATTTCAAAGAAGAAGTGTCGTCCCGGGAGCCGGCGCTCTCTGCGGCCTGATGAGGAACCCTCAGCAGTCAGAGGTGACTCGCTGCGGATGTCTGACAGGAATCTTAATAGACTGTGACCCATGAAAGAATCATGAATGCAGATGGGCGCCGTGTGCAGGCGCGGCGCGGTAAACGCGGACGAGTAGAAAACACGGAGTGACAGGAGAGCTGGGGGGCCGGAGCAGGTGAGGCTGGTGGTGTTGAACTAAATGAAGAGCAGCAGCGATCCTCGCTGGCTGGCAGGAAGAGAGAATACATGTTTAAAGATGCCAGCCAGCGAGTGATGAAAGCTGGGCATAATGAGGCCGAAAGACCTTGTTCTTACCTCCAGAGTATAGAGAAGAGAAAACCTTAAAAAGTGTCCGGGGTTGATGGAGCCGGGGACGACACGCAGCTTCAAAAACTGACAGAGATGCAAGCTGATGGGGCCCTTTGACATGCAAATTAAACGTGTGATTTAGTGACATTTTTACTCATTCATGGAGGACTTGGTGGCCTGCCATTACAAAGAAACGCTCATTAATTGATGAAGAGGAGACAAAGCTGGAAACAGAGTCTGGAACGAGGCGCAGAGCCCAGAGCGCTCGGCTCTTTGTGACACGTTTACTGTGGAGGAGACGACTGGAGCCAGAGACATGTCCTACAGCAGAACCCAGTTTCATCTGCCCGGTTCCTCTAGACACCAAGCAGAACCTGACAGAACCACGCAGGATGAAGAGTTCAGGTCATCTACACGACTCCAGGGAGCGTTTCTGAACGAGTTCAAAACTAAACCAGCTTTTCTGACCAAACGTCTGGAGCTGCTGACCTGAACCAGCTTTAAATGTCCAGACCCGAATCCTCCACCATAAAAATACTCATTAAATTAAAGTCGCTCATGTTCATAAAATCCATCAATAATATTTATAAAACAGATATAACATTACAGTTACATTAAAACACTGTTTCCTTTTCATAACTTTCTTACAGCTCAGGCCTGATGTACCAATTATGATACAAACTGGATTCAATTCATTTTAAAAATTCTGTTTTTGAAAACATATAAACTTTATTTTAGACTTTAATAACTCTGAATGCATCATTTATGACATATATATATATATATATATATATATATATATATATGTATATGTATATATATTTATATATATATATATAATCTGCTGTTTGACCTAAACAGGCTTGATGAGTTTTATTGTATCAATTATGTTAGAAATATGACAAAACAATGCAAAAATTAACATACATGAAAATTAACATGTTTTTCACCAAAAAATGCTTTTAGTTAAATAATAAAATAAAAAGTTAACTGTATAGAAAATCACGTCAAACAGGTCAGATTTAATTGTTTTTTATTTTATTTTAATAAATGGTAAAATTAGTAATAAATCACAATAAATTTCCTTTCATGAAAATAATTTAGATTTATTGTGATGATGATTAAACCTCCTAAAAATCTGTATAGTTGAGATTGTTTATTATTTTTCCACTGAAAGTATCTATAAATATAAATCAACTATATATTTAAATGCAGTTTAACGATAAAAATCAAACTTCTTAAAGTATGAAAAGTTATTTTAGAGCAATAAGTCAAATCGTCCATGTCTGGTTAAAGTAAAGCAGCCGGTGCAGGTCCTGTTCCCTCCTGTTCCCTCTTGTTCCCTCGTGTTCCCCCATGTTTCCTTTTGTTTCCTCCTGTTTCCTCCTGTTCCCTCCTGTTTAATCCTCTTCCCTCCTGTTCCCCCATGTTCCCTCCTGTTTCCTCCTGTTCCCTCCTGTTTCCTCCTGTTTCCTCCTGTTCCCTCCTGTTTCCTCCTGTTTACTCCTGTTTCCTCCTGTTCCCCCATGTTCCCTCCTGTTTAATCCTCTTCCCTCCTGTTTAATCCTCTTTCCTCCTGTTTCCTCCTGTTCCCCCATGTTCCCTCCTGTTTCCTCCTGTTCCCTCCTGTTTCCTCCAGTTCCCCCATGTTCCCTCCTGTTTCCTCCTCTTCCCTCCTGTTTAATCCTCTTCCCTCCTGTTCCCTCCTGTTACCTCCTGTTTCCTCCTCTTCCCTCCTGTTTAATCCTCTTTCCTCCTGTTTCCTCTGGTTCCCCCATGTTTCCTCCTGTTTCCTCCGGTTCCTCCGTTTCCTCCTGTTTCCTCCAGTTCCCCCATGTTTCCTCCTGTTTCTTCCTGTTTCCTCCAGTTCCCCCATGTTTCCTCCGGTTCCTCCAGTTCCCCCATGTTTCCTCCTGTTTCCTCCGGTTCCCCCATGTTTCCTCCTCTTCCCTCGTGTTCCCTCCTGTTTCCAGGAACATTTTTAAGGTGTTAACCGGAGTTGGTGTCGATCCAGGAGAGCAGGAAGATGTTTGGGTTGGGCTGGGTAGTTCTGCTGCGGCCCGGTTCCCAGGAACCCGCCAGAACCAGCCGCGGTGAGGACGCTGGTTCCAGAGACGTCAGCGGCTTCGTGATGAAAGCTGAGCTTAACGAGGTTAAAGGACGTCGGCCTCACCTCCGCCGTATCACAGCGGATGAATCAGTGGAGACAGAAAAGGCGGCGGCAGCGGCGGCCGGAGCGCTGAGCCGGATGCAGAGCGACAGGACACTTTTGAAATGTAAATAGAGCCGGAGGCTCAGCGGAACCAGAACCTGGTGGCCTGCCATGATGAAGAAGACCAACATTAATTGTTCATATGAGAATATCAATGTAGGACACTTCTTTACATTTGGAGCTGCTGCTGTTGCTCCACTTCTCTCCTCTTCAATATTTGAACAAAGCCCGCCTCGCTCCCTCGCCGGGTGATAATCCCTCAGCGCCTGGGCGGTCAGAGCAGCCGTCTGGTTGGGTTCTGGTTCCGCATGTTCTGAGCTGATCTGCATGTTATATTCACAGGACAAAGGAGGAACTTTACTGTGTTTTAGGCAGATTTTACGCCGACGCTGCAGAGGCTGGTAGTCTGAGCCAGAACTGATCCACCGCAGAGGGAAACCAAACTGGAGCAACTCTAAGCGATGCTTTCATGTTCAGACAGAAGATATCAGGAGGAACCGGGTCATTACCAGGACTGGATGTTTTCTCCTGGTTCTGGTTCCAAATCTCTGGTGTTTAAGAGGAAAAACCAAACCTGAATGTCCAGAGCAATCAACTGTTTTAATGATGCTAACAAAGTTAGCTGCAGTAACTCTGAAGATCTAATCATAGACATTAGTTCGGCTAATGCTAACACGCTACACTAGCATGGTGCTTAGCTAAAGCAATAACTTCAACTACCGTGACACTGCTAAGTTAGCAAAATGCTAAGCCAACAATGTCTTTAGTTGAAGCTAATGCTAAACATTCACTTCAACTATTTTGACAGAGTTAAATGTTTTTTAAGTTAGCAAAAATGCTACACTAGCAATATCTTAAATGGAAGCTACCTTCAGCTACGTTGACAGAACTGAGCGCTTTCAAAGTTAGCAAAAATACAAAAACACAAAACCAGCAATTAGTGGAAGAAAATGCTAAATCGCTAACTTCAACTACGTTATTAATGCTAACCGTTTTCAAAGTTAGAGACACTGAATCGCTACACCAACATGGTATTTAGTTAAAGCTAATGCTAAAGCGCTAACTTTATCTTGACAGAGTTAAACGTATCTCAAAGTTAGAAAATGCACTTAGCAAAACATTAGCTTCACCATTAGCAGATTAATAGAAGTGGCTCCACTGAATGTATTAATTTGCTTCATAAAAACACGACAAATAAAATAAAATAAAACGTTTTGCCACTAGGATGAGGTGGGTTTAAAATGTACAAACTTATTCACATTATTATTTAATAGAAATACAGAATTGAGAAATTGTGTTTTTCGACATTAGCAGATCACTGACAAAGTTTTGTGCACGTTTGTAATACATAACAAAGCAGAAAGTGCATTAAAACCTACCAGAAAAACTATTATAATAATAATAATTGTTATTATTATTACATCTCTACCAAACTCTACCATCACTGTTTGTTCAAGCGTTTCCAGGTTTCCCTCCTCATTATTTCATCCTCTCTCTGCGTATGACCCAAACTTCTCTGTATATTTATATTTCAATATCAGCAGCAGGTTTTTAATCTTCTAACAGCTAAATAAAGAGTCTCTCCATAAGTCTTCCTCCTATCAGCGCCTCGTGTTTCCATCTTAAATAAACAAGCAGCGTGGCTGTCCCAGCCAATCAGATACCAGCGCTTAAACTACGAGCGTCTGCCACCGCCATGAGACAACGCAATTACTTATCTCAGTAATATGCATTATTATTCCAGTTGCCAGCTGCTGATAAGTCCACATGCATGCAGAGAGAGCGGGGTCCTTGAACCTGGAGGCAGCGGCTGATATACTGCAGCTTCCTGCGGGCTGCTGCCACCTCTGAGCCGACAGCAGCCGTATACCAGCCGCCTGTTTTATATTCCCGTCCGCCTTTATTTATTTACAACAGTTTGGTCTCTATCAGAGGACATGGCTAATGCGGAGTTTTAATATGTTATTTACACATAAAAAGCAGCTATTTACAGCAGCCTGAGCAGGAGGGATGAATGGGCTCCGGTCTGTTGTATCACAGTTTAACAATCTGGATCGCTAATAGAACCATTTATCATGGAGCGGTCATTTATCCTGCAGCCCGGTGCCGGAGCCGGTCCCAGAGGCCTATGGAAATGGGCTCTGCATGTAATGAAGCTCAAGCGGGACTGCTTTAAACATGGCTGGGCTCTCTGAGTCAATTAGGGCCTCAGGTGTTCCTGTCGGCCGGCCTGATGATGTCTTTCTCCAGACCCGGGCCAACCCGGAGTCAGGCCGGGTCTGGACGCCGGTTCTGGACGCCGGTTCCGGGTCGGCGGCGTTCAGCAGGAAATCAGCAGCAGCTGAAGTCCTCTCTCCGCCCTGACCCGCCGCGGCTCCGCTAATCGATTCAAATGAGAGGCTGAATTTCCTCTGACAGCTCGCATCTGTGTGAACGCCGAGCCCGGACCTGCAGGATCCGCGGCGCGTTGGCAATAACCCAGAACCCAGAACCCAGAACCAAACATTACAGCAAAATGACACCGAATCCAGCGCAGCTTATTGATGGATGTGTCAGGGCGCAGAAATGAAGGGACGGAGCTTTTATTCATAGGCGTTCAGAGGTTTGGTTCAGATCTGATTTATTTGGGATTAGTTAAATTTAGAGTTATTGCCTTTTTAAAATAACCTCTGTGTTCACACAGGAAACAGCAGCGCCGCCTCAGACAGAAACTTTCTGACAGAGGACGGAAAGAAACGTCAATAAACCTGAGATTTATTAAACATCTACTGTATTATTTAATGTGACACAATTTTAATCAGTCAATACACTTCATTAATCTCCAATAAGTTAATAAACCTTAAAGAGACGGTTTCAGTTTCAGTTAGCTTAAAGCTAAGCTAGCCTTCATCCCTCCACTGATTTATTGTATTAATGACAAACCTGCAGATTTCACCTGTTAATATGAAAAATATTTTCATATTTTGCTAAATAAAGCAGATTATCATGAACATTTAACACTGACTCAGCAATTTTATGCTGTTTATTATGATAAACAATAATTATATATTGTTTACAAAAAGGTTTCAGATAAAAGGCTGGAGTGGAAAATATTTGGATGTTTATTTATTTAATAAACAGATTAAAAACTGAATGCTAAGCTAGTTAGCTTTCAGTTTCTACACATTTTCTTACAACCTTTATGTTTTTATTTAAAATAAATTTTGATCATTTTAATACTTAAATCTACGTTGCTGGTTTGTTTGGGAGGTTTTGATATTAAAGGAAGATAAAAGCAGAAAAATGAGAAAAAGGTCAAATAAAGGTTAGCTTGATTCTACTTTTTAAAATGCTACAATTTAAAATAAATGGTCACAATTTTAATAATTAAATATAAATCTCAGTTTAAGGTTTATTTATAAATTATTCTGGATTTCTAATATTTATTAAAATAAATTTTAAAAAGAGACAGAATATTAATGCTAACTAGCTAGCTAGCTAGCTCTGTCAGGTTTTGGCCGTCCCATTTTCACTGAAATGTTATGTTTAAATTAAAATGATTTAAATTTGAGATATATTTTGTTATTCTGCGTTCATTCAGCAGCGTTTATTAATGTGTCAATAATAAACCAGGATAATAACCAGTCAAACCAGTAAAAAATGAAGGCCAACATTTTGATATTGTACTTTAAAATGAATGTTGATATAAATTAGATATGAATCCATACACAAAGATTATTCAATAATTATTGAGTGTTTCAGATATTAATTCAAAGACAAAAGAAAACGAGGTTAGCTCGTTAACTTTAGCAGTTTCAGCTCTTTCTGTGAAATTCATGAAGTATTTCTGTAGATGAAACTCCATTTACTGTCAGAACTTAAATACCGATAATAAATTCATGATTTTAACTTTGATTTGACGAGATTTAAACCTTTGAAATGATTGTTTAGTTTTGATCAGACTCTTGTTTTGGTTGTGATGCAGCTGCTTTGGTGTTGGGTGTTTTACAGGAAGCGTCTGTGTTTGGTCTCGCTGTGTTTCTCTGTAAACTAGGCCAGAGGAGGCTGCAGCTAATGATTTGATTAACTGGCTTCTGTGGCTCCTGACATACATCTTGCTGAGAGTGAGTTTGTCGTTGGAGAGGGAGATTGATGAGCGCGCGGCTCCCCGACCCACAGTTCCTCCCGTTCTGCCTCCCAGGCCTTTCTGCTGAGTCTGGCTGGTTCGCAGGGGAGGACCGAAAGTACTTAGCACCTCCTGGGCCGTCCCAGGACACAATAAGTGGGGGGTTGAGACCTAAACAGGCGTAGCATTCCCATATATATCAAAGAAAGGAGATGCTTTAAGCTGCTGCGCTGCAAAAACACAAAACCTCTCCAAGAATTTCTGCTCGACTTTCTTATGCAAATAACTTGGTTCACTTCAAAAAGGCAAAACTGACTAACAAGTAACTTTACAGCCAGATACAGCTCAATGTTGTCAGTAAATAATGCAGTAATATTAACATTATTTATACGTTTTAAGGGCTTAAGGAATTACTGACATATCAGCTCATATATTTGCTAAAAGGTTTCTTGTAAACCAGTTCTGTTGTATTTAAAGTGTTTTATTTACGGTTGGACTATAAGGATGAAAACTGTATCACAATATAAATGTTTTATATCAGTCAGTATCTATAATTATTGATCAGTTTTGTTTTAAATATCATAAATATTTCCAAATAGGAGTCACATCTTTCTGTTTTATCCAGTTTTATTTTTAAACTTTATTTTGACGAAAGGCGGCAAACGTTAAATTGCTGCTGCGCCTGTTACCCAACAAGCTGTTGCTAGGTAACCAAGGAGCGAGGGAGTTGTTGCTAGGTAACCAAGGAGCGAGGGAGTTGTTGCTAGGTAACCAAGGAGCGAGGGAGTTGTTGCTAGGTAACCAAGGAGCGAGGGAGTTGTTGCTAGGTAGTGAGGTGAGTCCACTAGCTTAGCTTAGCTAGCCGTGATCTTTCCTCTGCATTCAGTTCAGTGAATATTTTATTTATTGAATACTGGATTTTCTATCAGATGGATCATCTATTGATATTGATCATTTATCTGTTCTGATATGTGTTATTGATTTATTGTCCAGCCCTGATACTCAGATATTTGTTCTAGAAATACTTGGTAGGATTTAGTTTTTTTGCAGTGTAAAAAGAAAGTTTTCTACATTCAAAGGTTTGGTAAATTTATTATGAGTATTAATAAATGAGCTGCTAATCAATAAGAGGTTTTGGTCTAAACCTGATAACCTGATGAGCTTTAAACTGGGAGTCGTACTGGGACCAGTGGGCTGGCTGTGAGGCTCCCAGTGCAGGAGATGGATGAGCAGGCGGCTGAGTAAATGGTATTTTAGGCTCCATCGGTAGATCAGCGATAAGGACAGATTTCTTTATCACCAGGTGGACGGTGAGTAATTGATGGCGGCCGGGCGCGAAGGGCCTCTCTGTGAGCTGCAGGGGGGCGCCGTGGGGGTCAGGGCCCGCTGGCAGAGAAAAATGCAGCCGCTAACGGCCGGCCGTCCACCGCCCCGCTCCAAAAGGACGGCCACTAATCTTCCTGAGAAGGAGAGGATGAGGAAGAAGAGGAGGCGGCGGCTCCTTTCTCTGCTCCTGCCTCTAAATGAGGCCCTGCCCAGGAGGCCTCGCAGGGGCAGACACAGAAACACACACACACACACACACACACACACACACACACACACACACACACACACACACACACCCAATACAACCAAAACGCATCAGGCTTTAGCTTTGCTCCAGTCAGAAAACAAACCATTTGGGTTCATTCAGATAAAAACAGATTCATGGGAGCTGGGATAAAAACAGCACAAATAACTGAGAGGAAAAACTTTTAAATGCTGAAATTATCACAATAAATCAATAACAATATGTATCACAATAGATAAGTGATCAATATCAGTACATAATACATCAGATAGAACCTGAAATATATGGAATATTCACTTAACCCCAGAGCAGAAGTGCATTCAGGGAAATGTAAGTAGAGGAGAGGCTTTAGCCGTTCAACCTCTCAAAGCTAGCTAAGCTAGCTTCAAACCTCTCTCTTGCTCTTTGGTTACCTAGCAACAACCTGCTGGGTAACGAGCAGTTTGAACTGTTTCAGATCCGATCTACAGACACGTTTCAGTGTGACGTCACAACATCCCGCCCCCATCTTACTGCAGCAGGACAACAAGCTGCTCGCTAACGATGACTAGCATTAGTTTTAGCTGTTAAGTTAGCAGCATAACATGCTAAATCTTGAATTTCCACCTGATATTTAAAAGAAAAAGCGATGCAGTTCTTTGCTGCTAATTGTCAACACTAAGACAACCAGATAACCAGTCAGGAAAAGTTTTAATTACGGATGTACTGTAGGTCAGCTATGCTAGCTTGACTTTGACAACCTAACATGTAGGTGTGCTGTGGAATAAGGTGAGTTTAGGTTCAGTTAACAAAAAAAGTAAAAAAGGCGACTGACCAACTCATCAGCAGAGCAGGAGTTTAAATCAGCAGATCTACCAACCACTGTGTTTATGATGCAGCCGAGACAGAAAGCGAGAAAACAGAAGAATAAGTTTGGTTTTTAAATATTCTTCAGTGTTTTTCTGTGTCATTTTCCTGTTTTCTTTGGTAAACTGCCGTAAGTGAAGAACAGCGCCATCTCCAGGTTTGGTTTTGTGGTTCTGGATGCTAAAGGACAGAATCGCCTCTTTGCCCTCCAGCGTTTTGAGCACAAAACATCTGGATGTAAACGATAACATGCAACGTGTCTATATGAACTCCAGATCCGTTCTGGATCCGTGCCGGTAACAGTGACCTCTGCCCAGGTCCGTTTGCGGTCCGGTCCAGGTGTTTGGTATCTCAGCAGGTTGGGGAGAAACTTTTCTGTTTTCATTCTCGGTTCAGATCTTCGGTTGGTTTTTGTGTTTGCTGTCGTTAGAAAACTCAGAATCCAGTTTGGACCCGTAATGACGTTGTAGCGCCCCCTGGGGGAACCTGGTCCTGGTCGGGTCCCCCTGCGCTCTCCGAGGCGGCCCCGTTATGGGCCCCTGCAGCCGGCCATATGGGAGCCAATCACGGCGGATAATGGGCTCTCTGCAGCGCTTTGTAAACATTTAGCTTGATGACTTTCCAAGATGGCCTCATCCTGGTTTATCTGACGCTGCGCTCCACATCAGAGGCTCTAAGTGAAACCAGAAGGCTGCTCTATTTCTGGATCAGACGTTTCTGCTGCTTGTTAGCCGTTTTCAGGCCTGAGTCATTAGAGCAGCGGCACAAACACGGCCTACATATTTCACATGAATCAACAAACAAACATGAAACCTGAACTGGAAACCAGTCCAGAGCCGAACGCAGAGACTTCAGGATGAAGATTGGAAGCAGATTCAGCTTATTATAGTTAAAACAAAATAACAGAAACTCAAACATTTTCTTTCAGCGAATCACAAAAAAACAGTAATTAATATGGATTAATATGGAAACTGGAACTAACTGGAACTACAGCGTTTATGAAATATAGATATAATTGTTTTTCTGTTTATGGACGTATAACTGAATAAATATTTCTGTTGAAATCAACAAATATTATCACAATACTTTGTGAATTCTGCAATGAAAAACAGACTAATAAAAACTAAACAATATTTTACTAATAATAAGCAATAACTAGTCCCAGTAAAGTGCAGTTTAGCCCTTGTTGCTGGTTGTTGTTGCTGGTTGCTGTTGCTGGTTGCTGTTGCTGGTTGCTGGTTGCTGTTGCTGGTTGCAGCAGCAGAGCGTTGCTCCATTGTCTCTTAATAACATTAAAGTTTGCCTGAACTCCATCCAAAAACAACATTCCTGGAGATTTACGGCCCCGAGCTGGAGAGCGATAAAAACACGATTCTCAGGATTAGGCCACAACTCTTCCTCCTCCTCCTCCTCCTCCTCCTCCTCCTCCTCCTCCTCCTCCTCTTCCTCCTCCTCAGTGTTTTTCCTGCAGACAGTTGTGGGACTGACTGGACTGAACCCGGGTCCAGATTAAAGCGCCCACATTCACAGGTGAACCGGAGCGCCGGGGCGTTGCTAGGGGCGACGGCGTCCATCAGGAGGTTAAACGGCGGAGTGTGAGGGAAAACAGAGGAGAGTGTCGCAGTGTGTGTTGGTTTAACTTGTGACCCGCTGAGCAAACAGAGGAGCTGCTGGGTAAACGCTGCGCCGCTCACAACTAAACTCACCGCAACCACAAGCTGAACAGGGTGAAAAATATCTGATGAAATGTTATTTTTGTAAAGTTTCTACACTCTTTCTTTTAGGAGAGAATCAGTAAATATCAGTGAATTAAAATATACGATTAAATGCAGTTACTGTTTGCAGCTTAGTGACATAAATCACTTTTTGTTAAATATATGGAGAAGAATCTCATGTCAATAGGAATGATTTTCTAGAACAATATTCAGTCAGTAACACGTCTATTATCTACTATCACAACAATACCACAAAATCCTGTCATTTAATTTAAACCCATATCACCCACTGCTGGCATAACCAGTAACTTTATCATTACCAGTTTGTTAGAGGCGGTAAAACGCTGTGGTGTTTCTGTCCGTCTGACAATCTGCTCCAGTTTACAAACTCAAACTGGGTTTAAATATTCTGATCTCAGTGTAGAACAATCTAATCCATGTCTGTAGAGTCTGGGAGTCGTAGGTTTTAAAGAAGAGCAAGATAAATATCAACCTTTCATTTGGTACAGAAAACATCTAATAAAGAGGGCGGCCAACTTAGGTATGCTAGTTACTATCCTAAACAATGCTAACTATAGCATATGTAATGCTAATGCTAGCATATCCAATGTTAACTAGCAGCTTGCCTCTCCAATGCTAATGCTAACCAGCAGAGGAAGAAGGTAATCCAATGTGTGACCAGCGTTGGGTTCTGGCCTCTTCACAGCTAATGCTAGCTGGTACTCTCGGTTAGCGGTGCCTGTCATTAATCTGGATGAACGTAGCTTCCTGTGCTAATGACGTAGCTTCCTGTGCTAATGACATAGCTTCCTGTGTTAATGACGTAGCTTCCTGTGTTAATGACGTAGCTTCCTGTGTTAATGACGTTGCTTCCTGTGCTAATGACGTAGCGTCCTGTGTTAATGACGTAGCTTCCTGTGTTAATGACGTAGCTTCCTGTGCTAATGACGTAGCTTCCTGTGTTAATGACGTAGCTTCCTGTGTTAATGACGTAGCTTCCTGTGTTAATGACGTAGCGTCCTGTGTTAATGACGTAGCGTCCTGTGTTAATGACGTAGCGTCCTGTGTTAATGACGTAGCTTCCTGTGTTAATGACGTAGCTTCCTGTGTTAATGACGTAGCTTCCTGTGTTAATGACGTTGCTTCCTGTGCTAATGACGTAGCTTCCTGTGCTAATGACGTAGCTTCCTGTGTTAATGACGTAGCTTCCTGTGCTAATGACGTAGCTTCCTGTGTTAATGACGTTGCTTCCTGTGCTAATGACGTAGCGTCCTGTGTTAATGACGTAGCCTCTGCTAGGCGCCTGATAATCTGAATTTTGGCACTAAAATGATTCCAAACAAACAATCCAGACGTAAAAGAGAAGAATCGAAATGTGAAGCGTCATTTATTCCCCGTCTCTACGTTACATTCATAAACTAAGCTAGTCTCCAGGAGCTAGCATAGCAGTCTGAATGCCAGCAGATCAGACTGGTATGTCTCTGAACAGGTGAGAACTGATCCATCATGGATTCATGTGTTCTGTTTAAAACGTTCATCATATTTTCTACATTTATAGATCTAAATGTACTCAAAGGCTTTTCTTCGCTAGCTGAGCAGGATGGGGGGAACCAGCCGTAGTTTGGGTTTCTACGTCCTGCTGTGTGAGGTAAAGGTTGGCGGACGGCTGATTCCTTCGTAACGAGTTTTGGTTCAGATTCCAGGCTTTGGTGATGCCTTCAGGGCCCGTCGGTCCCTTCTGTTGGCTGAAGCTGCAGCCTGGTGACGCTCTGCACAGCTGCTGCCTGAGAGCCTCCCTACAAAGTTACAGTGAAATTAGAAGAGGCACGCTAATTGCCTTGTAAGTATTGCAGAAAGCAGCTGGAGATTAGCAATAACAGCTAATTAGCTGGCCTACAGTGGAAATCAAAGCTGAGGCGTGACGATAAACACAGTCTGCAGTTTGTCTGCCGTAATAAACCCAACAAAGCTCCAGGTTGTCACATTCTGGGTTTTAAGAGCTCCGGTCTGAGCAGCGCCGCAGCAGCTGCTAAACTCTGCAGCCGGACGCCGTCCGAGGCTCAGGGAGGAATATTCTCCTCATAAACGCTGAAGGGAGCGTTTCCCCATCAGAGCGGCGCTGCAGCCAGCACAGCCTCCTTACAGAACCTCAGTTATAGGTCTGTATCTGAAGGGTCCTGGAAATTTACCAGAAATCCTCACATTGTTTCACACAAATGCATAATTGTGAGTTTGCTGCAAATTTTAACTCCCACCTGCAGGGGGCAGCATTCGATTTACTCCACTCAGCCTGACAGAACAAGAATCACATTTACAGTCATATTACAAATATTACAGTCATAAAATACAAAAAACTATGAGATCAAACAGACTTAAAATTAAAATAAAAACTAATCAATAATCATCAATATTGATACTGAGAAATGTATCACAAGAAACGATATGATAAAAACCCACTTTTAACAAATAAATGAAAAATACATATGGATTAAACAGAATTAGTTTTTAATTGATTTCTGGTTTATTTTAAACGTCGTTTATTTTGAAAGTCATTAAAATATATTAATATGTTCAGAAATGAGCTAAATTGTTTCTGTCGTTGAAGAAAATGACAGATTTTTGTCAGATTCTCATTTGAATGAAAAGAATAAATCCTGCTGTTTAGTTTGGAGCTGATTTAAACCTGTTGGCAGTGTTGTATAGTAACGAAGTAAAAATACTTCACTACTTTACTTAAGTATATTTTGGAGTACTTCATACTTTCCTGGAGTATGAAAATTTTTGATGACTTTCACTTTTACTTCACTATATTTCCGAACTTAATTGCGTACTTTTACTCCGATACATTTTCAATGTGTGGTTTAGTTACTCGTTACAAAAAAGCGAAAGAGAGAAACGCAAGTGTTTTGATCCCACCTACTGATTAGCAAGTAGCAAGCAGGCTACCGAACAAAGTCCGTAGCCTGCTTGCCTGGGCTTGTTCATCACCACCAATAGGATACTTCTTCTTCTTCTTCTTTTCTATTATGGCGGATCACAAGCAACTTTAAGGTGCATACCGCCACCTACTGTACATGAGTGTGTAGAAGCATTACTTCATATCTATTAAATTCTACTTTTTAATTTTGTATTCTTAAGATAAATAAACAATGCTTTCCTTAATTTGTGAATATCTGTTATGTTTCCTTCATTTCCTAATATACCTTTAAGATTCCATTCATGCCCCATATTTCTAACTATTCTCTTTAATTCTTCCCTTTCGAGTTCATTTGACTTACAGTTCATCAATATGTGTTCTACATTTTCTTTCTCTCCACATCTCTCACATTTATCATTATTTTTCCTCCCTATTTTATAAAGCATGTCATTTAAGTAGGTATGACCTACTCTTAATCTACTAATTATTATTTCTTCTCTTCTGTTTCGTTCATTAATGCTTCGAATTCAAACTGACTTTTGTACTTCATATAATCTTCTTCCTTTCTTATCTTCATTCCACATTTTTTGCCATTTCTTGATTTCTTTACTTTTAATTAGGATACACCTGTTTCGCTTCTCCCATTAAACACAAAGCAAGTCTCGCAATCAGTAGCAGTCACAT
The DNA here is from genome assembly GCF_003331165.1 of Xiphophorus hellerii. Taxonomy (NCBI): domain Eukaryota; kingdom Metazoa; phylum Chordata; class Actinopteri; order Cyprinodontiformes; family Poeciliidae; genus Xiphophorus; species Xiphophorus hellerii. Next base: position 17,249,775 of record NC_045695.1, on the reverse strand, counting down.
GGAAATTCTATCTTACAAAAACTCCCCGTCCAACTTGAAGAAACACATCGAGGTAACTTCTTATGAAATGGTTATAATCCTCCTGTTTCAGTAACTATAGCTTGGTCACTAGGCACTACTGTATTGTGAAATCTTGACCATAAATGAACTTTGTTTGGCATTGTTTCAGTTCCACACTTGGTGTATTTAGCTTAGGCCTAATGTTGACTGTAGCAGGCTACCTAGACTCCTCTGTTCAAGGGGGGACAGAAGCCATAGCGATAGCAATTTAGACTAAATTTAACGAATATAGGAAAGGCATGCAAGTTCAAAACCAGGTTTACAGATGCCAATAAGCTGCATTTCCCTCCCAATTCTTTTTTTCTTTTGCATAATGACCAGTTGTGTGCACCACCTACTGACTGTAGCATTGACTGATTCACTGATTTGTGAAGTAGAGTAATCGTAACAGCTCTTTTTCTTCATGTTGGCCGCATTTTCTGTACTATTTATTTTTCACATTTTCAGCACTGACCTTACTTGAAGGGAAAACTTAAGGCTTACAAAAACTTTGTATTTTCTGTCCTGGAGGGTTTACTAAGAAGCTGGTTCAGTTGTAAAGCAGGTTAAGTTAACCTTGTGCTATAGGTAAAGCACCTAATTTTCTTAACTAAATGATGCCTGCAGGTATATCTATTAGCAGGTTTAATTTTGCCTGCACTTGGTTGGGTACATTATTTTAAGTGTATTTGACAAGTTTACCAAAATATAAAAAATGTCATTCAAACTGCATTTGCTTTGTTTTACTTTTTACTTGTACTTTTCATTACATTACTTGAGTACATCCATTTTTACAGTAATTTCCATACTTAAGTACAAGAAGTTTCAGATACTTTAAGACTTTTACTCAAGTAACATTTCAGTCAGTGACTTCGACTTTTACCAAAGTCATATTTTGGAGAGGTACTTGTACTTTTACTTGACTCTGAGATTTCAGTACTTTATACAACACTGCCTGTTGGTGTGTTTTCCTGAGCTGTGTGTGTGTGTGTGTGGGTGTGTGTGGGTGTGTGTGTGTCCAGCCGTGCGGAGGTCTCGTCCTCCTCGTTCAGACGCAGTAACAATCGTCTCCTGATCTATTCTCGGCTCCGTTCTGGGAGGAAACTGGGTCTCTGCTTCCCGCCTGCCGTCCCAGTAGCCCTCCTGGTGGGGGCGCCGGCGGGTGATATGGATGTTAGCCGGGAGCCCCAGGAGCGGCGCTTTAATTCACCGCATGTTAATTATCGCTCAGCTCCTCTCTCCTTCATCACAGGGAGGATAATAAAGTTCAGCTTTAAGGAAATCACTTAATCTGGACAAACCTGGAGTTAAGCAGGGCGATTAGCAGACGGACCATAAATCAGCTGGATTAACCCGACACCATCAGTCTGGGAACCTCCGGTCTGCTAAGGAGCTACGCTACGCTAACACCTGATCAGGACAAAACCTGAAGAAACCGTCTGAACCACACGCAGCGCCACCAGCTGGATGGAAGAGGAGACGCATTAAAGAGACACGTTACATGAAAATCACTTTTTACATGTTTCTGTTCCTCCTACTACAGCCAACTAAAACTAAATAAATAAATACTGGCATAAACAGTAATTAATGGGAATACTCTCCCCGTTACCTAGCAACCCAAGCAGAACTCCAGCTGTACAATGGCTGCTGGAAAAGAAATGCGTCTTGTTGACTTTCCATCCAGAAACAGCTTGTTGCATTCTGGTTGGTTGTGCAGCAGGCTCTACTTTTGCTTCTCAGAGACATTTGGTTGTTTAATCTGTTTGCAGACATTCTGTGTAAACGCTGAGTTGTGGGCGTGGCCAGCAGCTGATTTAAAGTGACAGAGACCCTGAAACAGCTCAGTGCTGATCAGACTGAAGAGTCTGGAATGATTTTATTAAAAACGTGACGAATGTGTTCATGGAGCATAGCGGGATCAGATCCACCTGTCAGGGGCCCCGCTGGAGGCCCCGGAGCCCCACTGGAGGCCCCGGAGCCCCGCTGAGCCCCGGAGCCCCGCTGGAGGCCCCGGAGCCCCGCTGAGCCCCGGAGCCTCTCAGTTTCTGGCTGGGAGCCACTTTGAGAGTTCAGGGCCACAGCCAGGTTCTCCAGCCAACATCTCTGGACTCCGGCCTCCCAGTCCGAGTCAGACAGAACGATCAGCGGTGAGAACACGCCGTTACAGTCAGCGGTCAACTGGAAGGGCAGAACTGCCCCAAGAAATGATGGGACAAAATGGCTGACAGATTTGGACCCAGATCAAAGCCCTGACCTGCCAGGATGAACTCCAGTCCTGTAAACTGGAACCAGTCCCACCAGTACAGGCTCACAGGGAGAACTTCCTGCTGCTGGCGACCATCAGATCACTGAGGGGGCGGGGCAACGCCGCGCTCAGGTGAGCCAACTCTCCGGAGCGCTCGCCTTTTGTTCCTCGCCCGGCGCCAGAACAATGCAGCTGTCTGGATGATGGAATAAGGCAGCAGGAAGCCGAACCGGACCGGACCGGACCGGACCAGCTGGGACGGAGCCGGCTGCTCCTCTGCAGCTCGTTTGTTTCAGTCTGAAGCGCTGAGCTCCAACAGAAAACTTCAACTTTCCATCTTAACTAGCAGAATGAGAAAAACCTGGAGAAACTTTTCCTCCACCAGCAGGGGGCCCCCAAGAGCACCAAGCTGGCATGAGAAAACATATTTATACTGAAGAAGACAAAATAAATGCTGTTACACGTTCTAGAATATTTCTAAAGTTTCTGCATCACAGGTTAATACGTGAGGGTCCAAAGTGCGGCTCAGGGGCCTTTTGTGATGGATTCAGATCCTGATCCAGTTTCAGCAGCTGAACGTTCATTTCTGGACTAAATGAATCAAACTGGTTTGTTCTGCAGCTTCCAGCCCTTTAATTAAAAAACAAACAGCCTTTGGATGAGCTAAAGGAATCTTCTGGTGTTTATTTCCCTCTCTTGTTCTCAGAGCGTATTTAGCACAATGAGCTCCTCTTTGACCCTCAACCCTCTTCGCCCCGACTGCCATGACTGGAGCATTAAGTCAAGCTTCCCTTTGCTTTCAATGGGCCTTTAGCTGCTGCTGCTGCAAGCGCGGCGAGGCCAGCCGGCTGGTTACTGAGGACGTTCTGGAGGAACCAAACCTCAGAATCTCTCTGGGAATCAGAATCCTTGGAACGTTTTCATCCTTCAGCCAAACTGGACCAGTTCATCGTTGGTGCAAACATTTGGTTTCTTTCTGGTTTCTTGACGTTCTCTGCAGGATTTTATGAGAACTCGACGTGTTTCCACTCCAACCAGAGATGGACTGGATAACTCCTGGTTCGTTTCTCATGGACTGGTTGGATGTTGCTGTCTGGTCATCCTCAGCTTTCCACCCAATGAGGTTTATTATCAAAGCTAACAAGCTACTGCTAACATGACTATGGTCCAAAGAAGTGTCACAGGACTTGTCCAGCAGAGCTTCCCTGAACTCTGACCCGATCAGACCGGGTCAGAACATTGACCAGTCATCAGAAATGCACCTAGAACTCCTGGGGCTGAAGTAAAGCCTGACCTTTGACCTCAGTAGGAGCAGGTTGTGTGTTTTACAGGTCGAGGCCGAGACGCAGCAGAGCTGCCAGCTGCTGCTGTTTCCTCATCCAGGAGAATTAAACATTTAATCTGGAGAGGAACCAGTTCATTTGGAACCAGGACCGGTTCTCTGATGGGAATTTAGTAGAAAAACTATTAAAAAAACTACAAAACCAAACAAAGAAAATGATGAAGGTCTGATATTTTCCATCTGGATTCCTCAAGGCTGTGTTAGCCTAGCCTAGCTAATAGCAGCGGTGGCTAAGCTACCACAGGGATCACTTATTAATAATCACAAAATAAACATGAAGCCTGTAACAAAATGAATGTTCTGCTCTGTGTGGGAAATGTTTGGGAGTTTTTTTGGTGTTAAATCTTGACATTGTTGTGAGTTGCTATGGTAACAGGTGTGTGTGGCGTAGCCGACACAGAGCGAGAAAACAGAATAACACGAGTGGTTTAGAGTTATTCTAACGGTTTTTCTGTTATTTTCCCTTCGCTGCGGCGCGCTGCATCATTTAACAGATTGTTTTACCGCAGCAGAAGGAAAGGAATCGTGTTTTAGCCTCCAGCGTTGAGCGTTCCTCATGTAAACAGTAACACGCAACGAGTTTATAGAGAATCCACCTGATCGCAGCACAAAAACCTTTTACCCAAAACTTTTAAAATGGTCCTTTCTCCATTCAGTGAATTAGTTTAAATAACTTCAGTTTGTGTTTCTGTGGTTCATGTAAACGCGGTTAGCGACGCCACCAGGACTCCTGTCCTTCATCGAGCGCCGCGTGGCCCAGACGTGAGACGCCGCCGGGTCGTCATGACGACGTCCAGTCGGTCCCCGCAGGCCGAACGGAAGCACAGCGAGGGATTCCTGCTGTCCGTCAGCCTGTCAGGCCCTGGAATGCTGACTCACTCCGGTCTGGGGCCCCGCGGTGACCCGGGGGGCCCCCGTGGGCCCGGGCCCCTCGCCGGATAATGATCCGTGGCCCTGACCCCTCAGGTCACCCTGACAGATTCCCGCAGGAGAGAATGTGAGAGACACCGGAGGAATTTTAATCCAGACCAGGAATCAGCTGGTTCTCCTCCGAGATGAGACGCAGCAGGTTCTGATTAACTGGACCGGGACGCCACCCTGGATGGCTTCCAGATTAAAAACCTAAGAAAAATGTTAACGAGAAACACGACTCCATAAAGTCCATTAGAGCCCCGAAAGCTGCGTTTATGTGATGGTAAAAGAAAGACGGCAGAGAGGCTAATTAGTTCTGATGTTCAGGAAAATCTTCCCAGATCCCAGAGGAAAAATAAAAACGATTCACACAACGCTCGTAAAACCCGCCGAGTTAGAAACAGGAATGCACCTTTAATGACACCCAGAGCTTCATGCTCCTTTGATACGTCTGAAACTAAAACCTCAGATCACACAAAGTTTGTTTTGATCTGAAGGCCGGCATCAGGTAGTGGCAGCATGGTGACCAGACAGGTGCAGGTCTGAGCAGCTTCCAGGTTCAGGTGGGGGACTGGTTCCAGTGGGAAGGCGGACTGGTTCCAGTGGGAAGTGGTTTGTTCCACCATCATGAACATAATGGAGCAGAAACACATTTTTCTCTTCAGTCACCTGATGTGTTACTACTGACGGAAACGACAAAGAACACGACAGGAAGTGGATGTTTGTGGTTTATATGAACTGATAGTCTCTCAGTTCATAAAAAGTTCTGTTTCATTCCAACACGTAGAATCCAGAACTCTACTGTAAAATGGCCGACTGCAGTTTCCCAAGTGGGCGGGGCTTGTTGCTCCAACGCCCAGATAAGGACATTCTCATAGATCCATAAACTTTAAATTCAAATTAAAGTTTAACACTGGAACTGGAAGATATTTTAAATATCTAAAATAATTGATTAATTGCAGCAGGCCTGATTGGCTGATAGATGATGAATATATATCTACTGTAACTGTTTAGATCTGTGATTTTAATGATTCAAATGTTTAATGTGTTGTTAGTGTTTTTGTCCTCATTTGTACTGGAGATGCTGCTGCTGCTGTCTGGTTGACTTTAACCCTCCTGATTCCAGTCCGGTTCTCGCCGTACAGACAGGAAGTTTTGAGGCGTTGCTTAGCAACCAGGCCTGGTCTTTGGGTTTGACTCTGAGGGTCTTGTAGAGTCCAGATGAAATCATGCTGATCATGCTGACCGTTCAGGCCTGCGGGGGGAAGTGAAGACGTCTGATGGGAGCAGCAGAGTGTTTGTCGCTCGGTGTGTAAACATGCAGTCAGTGCGGAGGGCTGTGTGTGTTTTCAGTCTGTTTCGCTGTGTGTGTTTTCAGTCTGTTTGGCTGTGTGTGTTTTCAGTCTGTTTGGAGAGAGCGGCAGAAGAAAGCTTTTCCCAGAGCTGTCAGGGCCGGTTTGAGTCTGGCTTCACACGCTCCATCATCCTGTCTAGTTCAAAGCTCTGCCAGCTGCAGGTCTTTGTCAAAAGCCTGGTTGGAGATCTTTTATGTCCAAGATGTAGGATTTCTTAGCACGACTTTGATTATTTATTTATCCCACTTCTCTCGTGTGATAGTGCCAATATTTTACACGAAAGTGCTCAGCTTGCTCTGAAATTCATGTTGCTTTATTGTAGGCCTTTTGCTTTGAAATTTCTTGTTTCAAGTCTCTCAGTTCTCGGCTCTGTTTCTCCCGTTTGTCCTTGCAGCGCCGCAGCACCTCTTCCCCACCTTCCACACGCCGATCCCCATCGACATCCGCCATCATGAGGGCCGGTACCACTACGAGCCGCACGCGCTGCACGCCATGCACAGGTAAACCGCCGCTCCTCTCTGCAGCACCCAGCTTGTTTTTGCTCTGTGAAGACGCTGATTGGAGCTGAGCGTTTGCCAACTCCACTATCAAAAGCTGACGACACACGCTGACTTCCAAAGTGAATAAGCAATGCCGGTTCTGGATTCCTCCGGTTTGTGATACCAGAGCCGCTCAAACGCCGCGGCACTTTGAGGAGTTTAGCTGCAGGGATCCAAATCTGACACACAGTTTAAGAAATCGCCTCTGGTTTGGTGATCGCGGAGCCGCAGGAAGTTTTCCGGACAACAAACGAGTCGCTGCTCCTCTTCTGAACTGATGGCTGGAAAAGGATTTACACCCTCACAGATTTATTCTGTTCCTGATTGTTTTGGTCAAATCAGTAAAAAGACACTTTAATAAACAACCAAACCACAAAAGGTACCAAGGATTTCTGCTCAAGTTTCTAGAGCAAATATTTTAACACACTTAAAATAAGACAAAACTCATTTATAAGGAACTTTTCAGTGAGAAACAGCAGCTTTATCAGAGTCAATAATTCCTTAATATTCATAATAAATTAGTAATTCCACTGCAGATTATTTCACTAATAAATGTTTAGTAATAATCTGCCAGAGCAAATAGTAATTTATCATCAATATTAAAGAATTATTGACTCTAAACTAGCTGCTACTTTTGTTGGAAAGTTCCCTATAAGTTAGTTTTAGGGTGTTGTGTTTCTGCAGTGCAGCTGGTTCAGAGGTCAGAGGTCAAACTAAACTCTCATAGCTGCAGCGATGGTCAGACTCAACGCGCCGCCGCCTCGTCATGTTCATTAATCGCTCGTTTGGAGCTAATCTGCGCGGCGCAGGCCCTGGCAGCCGCAGGCTAACGCCATAATTAAACTCCCAGAGGTCAGAGGTCACGGCTCAGGCTGCATGTTGCAGGCGACACATCCAGTGATTCTCTCAGCAGCTTCCCTTGGCTCTGGCTTTACGAGCCAACGTTAACGGCTCTGCGCAGCGGCACACTCTCAGCTCTTACTTTATCACCGGAGAAAAACTGGAGCCAAGACAAAAAAGTCAATAGACGGCAGCGAGTGGAGCTCTTACATTTAAATTCACAGATTTGATGGTGATGCATACTTCGCGCCTGGCGGCAGCAGGGCCATTCATCACGCCGGCTGAGGAAGAGGAGGGCGGGGGGCTGTCTGCGGACTTGGCCACCTTGATTAATGTGATTTGATCTTGACAGTGGACCCCTAATTCATCAAGACCTTGATCTGGCTGTCGCTCCCCCTGCCGGTGCCAAATTCACCTAATTACAGCAACATTGCACAGCAAATTAAGTGCGGTGTCATTTGTCGCCGGGCGCGGCGCTTTATTATGGGCTGGCGGCGGCGTGTCAGAGGTCCGCTCCCTGATTGTCTAACATGACACCCCGGCGCCGTCCGCTTTGTCACTGTTTGCATATACTGTAATGAGAGGCTGCTGGTTCTGTCAGGCCTGTCAGAACGCGCAGCCAGGGGGCGCCGCTTTGTTTCTGTGACAGGAAGCAGAGAAACCTGGAGGGAACCAGCCTGATCGATCAATCAATCAATCAATCAATCAATCAATCAATCAATCAATCAATCAATCAATCAATCAATCAATACCTGCATCCAGATAGACACCTCATCAGTATCAATAGATAATACAGCTGATAGAGTTTTCCATACAAAGTTCTCATGTGACGTCACACTTTGAGGAACTTTGCAACTGGCAGCCATCTTGGTAGACAGTTGCTATGACGACAATAAACAAGCCACAAGCTTAGAGCTAGCGCTCGCCTCGTTTTTAAAAGAACATTACAACTATTAATAAATTTCAGTTCTCTGTGTAATACTACGATCAGTATCAGTAATATTTACTGCCAAACTAGCAAAGTTAGCTTAGCTAATGTAGCTTTTATCTGCTAGCTAACACGGACATGTAGCCTGTGTGTTAGTTACTACATGTACTCACTCTTAAAAATAAGAAACAACGTAGTGAAGTGAAAACTGGACAGACATGAGTCATTCACCTGAAGATGATTGACAGCACTAAGCCCCTCCTCCTGCCTCTGATTGGTTGTTTTTGATGGGGTAAGGGTTAGGGGTTAGGGTTAGGGTAAGGTTAGGGTTGGTGACAGTTTCAGTAGAAACCTCTAGTCACACACTGCAGCGTTCAGGTTTTAATTGTGACAGGATGAAGCTCCTCGTCATAAATCCAGAGCAGAGAAAAAGTTTCTGGTTCCACTGAACCAGGCTGAGTCGGGTTTGTTTGTTGGTATCTGGGTCAGAACTGCAGACCTGCGCTGGGAGTTCAGTCGGCTGCATCCTGGACGCGCCATTCATCTAAATCAGAGCTCTGCCCGACCGGCACCAGAGACGGGCCGAGACGGGAGGCGCTGTCGCCCCGCAATTCATCTCCGGTGTCAACAAACAGAAATACTCAGAGTGAGCCGGGCCGGTACCACCAGGGACGGTTTTATTTAACATGGAGACTGGAGAACAGAACCAGGAACAGAACCAGGTCCAGGAACAGAACCAGATACAGAACCAGGAACAGAAACAGCTACAGAACCAGAAACAGTACCAGGAACAGAACCAGCTACAGAACCAGAAACAGTACCAGGAACAGAACCAGCTACAGAACCAGGAACAGAACCAGAAACAGTATCAGGAACAGAACCAGCTACAGAACCAGGAACAGAAACAGAAACAGAACCAGGACTAGAACCAGGAACAGAACCAGCTACAGAACCAGAAACAGAACCAGAACCAGGACTAGAACCAGGAACAGAACCAGCTACAGAACCAGGAACAGAAACAGAAACAGAACCAGAAACAGTACCAATAACAGAACCAGCTACAGAAACAGAACCAAGACTAGAACCAGAAACAGAACCAGAAACAGTACCAGGAACAGAAACAGATACAGAACCAGGAACAGAACCAGCTACAGAACCAGAAACAGTACCAGGAACAGAACCAGCTACAGAACCAGGAACAGAACCAGAAACAGTATCAGGAACAGAACCAGGAACAGAAACAGAACCAGAAACAGAAACAGAACCAGGACTAGAACCAGGAACAGAACCAGCTACAGAACCAGGTGCAGAAACAGCTACAGAACCAGAAACAGAACCAGGAACAGAACCAGAACCAGGACTAGAACCAGGAACAGAACCAGCTACAGAACCAGAAACAGTACCAAGAACAGAACCAGCTACAGAAACAGAACCAGGACTAGAACCAGAAACAGAACCAGAAACAGTACCAGGAACAGAACCAGGAACAGACACAGAACCAGTACTAGAACCAGGAACAGAACCAGGAACAGAAACAGAAACAGAACCAGAAACAGTACCAAGAACAGAACCAGCTACAGAAACAGAACCAGGACTAGAACCAGGAACAGAACCAGGAACAGAAACAGAAACAGAACCAGAAACAGTACCAAGAACAGAACCAGCTACAGAAACAGAACCAGGACTAGAACCAGGAACAGAACCAGCTACAGAAACAGAACCAGGACTAGAACCAGGAACAGAACCAGCTACAGAACCAGGTGCAGAAACAGCTACAGAACCAGGGCTAGAACCAGGAACAGAACCAGCTACAGAACCAGCAACAGAAACAGAACCAGAAACAGAACCAGGAACAGAACCAGAAACAGAACCAGGAACAGAACCAGAAACAGAAACAGAAACAGTACCAGGAACAGAACCAGAAACAGAAACAGAAACAGTACCAGGAACAGAACCAGGAACAGAACCAGAAACAGAAACAGAAACAGTACCAGGAACAGAAACAGAACCAGTACTAGAACCAGGAACAGAACCAGCTACAGAACCAAGAACAGAACCAGCTACAGAACCAGGTGCAGAAACAGCTACAGAACCAGAACCAGAACCAGGAACAGAACCAGGAACAGAAACAGAACCAGGACTAGAACCAGGAACAGAACCAGAAACAGAACCAGAAACAGAAACAGTACCAGGAACAGAACCAGCTACAGAAACAGAACCAGGACTAGAACCAGGAACAGAACCAGGTGCAGAAACAGCTACAGAACCAGAAACAGAACCAGAAACAGAACCAGGAACAGAAACAGAACCAGGACTAGAACCAGGAACAGAACCAGCTACAGAACCAGAAACAGAAACAGAACCAGAAACAGTACCAGGAACAGAACCAGCTACAGAACCAGGAACAGAACCAGAAACAGAACCAGCTACAGAACCAGCTACAGAACCAGAAACAGAACCAGCTACAGACCCAGGAACAGAACCAGCTACAGAACCAGGAACAGAAACAGAACCAGGAACAGAACCAGCTACAGAAACAGAACCAGGACTAGAACCAGGAACAGAACCAGCTACAGAACCAAGAACAGAACCAGCTACAGAACCAGGTGCAGAACCAGCTACAGAACCAGAAACAGAACCAGGAACAGAAACAGAACCAGGACTAGAACCAGGAACAGAACCAGCTACAGAACCAGAAACAGAACCAGCTACAGACCCAGGAACAGAACCAGCTACAGAACCAGAAACAGAACCAGCTACAGACCCAGGAACAGAAACAGAACCAGGAACAGAACCAGCTACAGAACCAGCTACAGATCCAGGAACAGAAACAGAACCAGCTACAGAACCAGGTCCAGAACCAGCTACAGAACCAGGAACTGAACCAGCTACAGAACCAGGTCCAGAACCAGCTACAGAACCAGGAACAGAACCAGGACCAGAACCAGCCTCTCCAGCCTGTGCTGAAGGAAATCCAGACTCCCGTTAGCGGCTGCTGTGGGGTCGTCTGGACCCGGTGGGACCCGGTTGGACCCGGTGGGACCCGGTTGGACCCGGTGGGACCGGCAGCGCCGCACCTCACTGAGCTCATTTAAACCTCAATCATGAGGATTAAAATGTTTTACAGACTCCGGCGTCACGTCATCAGTTGATTCACACAAAACAATCCGGGTTTCCATGGGTCACCAGAACCAGGAACAGATAAAAGTACAGAACATGTTTTGCTGTTTTTTTGTTTTAGACGAACCGACCCGCTTTGTTCAGTTCTGATACCGAAACCTGAGGGTTACATCACAGCACAAAGCGTAGAGTTAGACTGAACAGATCCGTGACTACGGGGCGGGAACATCGTCACTGGTACCGGATACAGATATTAATATCAGATCGGTTCATCCTGGTTATTGATATCAGATCGGTTCATCCTGGTTATGAATATCAGATCGGTTCATCCTGGTTATTGATATCAGATCGGTTCAATCTGTTGCAGACTGAGGCAGAGCGTCTAGTTTCCTGGAAATGTGTTGAATCAAAGTGTCTGGTTTTTCAGGACATTTCTTCTCCTGTGGCCAAATATGGAGAAGAAGGTTTTTATTCTGGTTGGTGATGAAGATGATTTTTACTTCATCTGTTAGATGAAGTAAAAATTTCCTGAAGATTTTTCCACCTTTTGCCTCAAAACGTTCCAGATTGAGGTTCATCCTATAAACTCAAACAGACTCACTGTCAGTTTGAGGTTTCACTCCCATCATGCAGTAACCATGAGCAAAGCGAAGTGGTTTCCTGGATTGAGAGGCTTCAGGCCGTCACACGGCGAGCGCATCAGTGATTCCCGCCTGCAGACGGAATCACTGGTTCGGGATGGTTTGGTTGGTGGACCTCCACCTGCTGGGCGGAGGAAACGTTGCCTCATCCGCCAGGCGCCGTCCTGCATGATTCAGGACGTTCATTTTTAATCTGCTGCTGATGAAAGACGGCAGACATTCGTTCAACTCAAAGACAATTTGTTCATGAAATCAGGCCGGTGGGTCTGGATCCGCCCACACAAATATTTACAACGTTTTCTCATTATAATCACAAAAACGGTTTTATTTTTTAATGAAAGGAGCAGAGCAGTCAGATCTCTGCACTTCTGTGTAGAGATGAACTGATCAGATATTGATATCTGTATTGATATTCAAACCATTGATCCATTGGTTTATTTTTCTCAGTTTCTGTGTTTTCAGTCTGACTGGTTCTGTTTCCAGCCCTGCAGGTCTGACCGGCAGCCCCGTCATCTCTGACATCTCCCTGATCCGCCTGTCGCCCGGCGCCATGGCGACCAGCGAGTCGCCGTTCAGCCCGCCTCACCCGTACGTGTCGCCCCACATGGAGCACTACCTGCGCCAGGTGCACGGCAGCCCCACCCTGTCCATGATCTCAGCCGCCAGAGGCCTCAGCCCAGCAGACCGTGAGTCAGACCAGTCAGACCAGTACGAGCTCACGCAGGTTCACCAGTTCAGCTTACTGGTAACCAGTCAGAAAGTGAAGGAGTTGGAGCGACGGGAGCTGATTGGCTGAGGACTGTTAGCTCCTGTCTAGCGCTAAAACGTCTGAGTGCTTTTAGGTTTTTACATTTAAAAATTAATCACTTCTGTTTAAGTTTTCTGTACTTTTATAACTTATATTCTTTAATACACATAAAAATGAATTTTCCAGGTTATTCCAGGCTTTTTTCCAGGCTGCTCCATGTTATTAATGACTGTTAAAAGCTTTTCCAGGTGTTTCCAGGCTCTCTGCCTGTCTGTGACGCTGCCCCTCCCCGTCTTGTTTCTCAGTGGCTCATGAGCATCTGAAGGAGCGCGGCCTGTTTGGCCTTCCTCCTCCTCCTCCTCCTCCCCCGGGGGCCGGCGCGGCGGAGTACTACCACCTGATGGCCAGCCACCGCAGCCCCTACGGCGAGCTGCTGCTGCCGGGGCCCGGGGCCCCGCTGGCCGACTACCTCTCTCCTGTTGACGGTGGGTTGATGGACGCCGCTCTGCGTTTGTCTGTAAACACGGCGCGGCGGCGGCGGCGCGGTCGCCTTAAAAGGCCGCAGACGTCCGGCGCTGATGAAGTCCAGATCGTTTCCTCTGAGACAAAGAACAGCTTCTAGATGAAGCTTCCAGCCGCACTCTGGAGATCAGACAGCAAACCGGAGCGCCGGCGTTCCCAGAGACCGGATCAGAACAGGTTTACTGGCGCTGAGAGCAGAACCACAACGGCAAACAGGAAGTTTTTACTAAATCTAAACGAGTTTGGAATGCTGCAAATTTGATTTTAAAAAATCTCAGAAATGTTTGAGTTTCAAGTCAAAAATGTTCAACTTTTTCTTTAGTTTATTTTATTTTGTTGTTCATATTCATTCTCTTGTGTTTGTTAGGTTTTTATTTTTGTCTATAATGTTTATTTTGTAAACAGAAATTGGTGAATTAATTAAAAATTTTCTAGCAAATTTGCAACTTTTAAAACTCAGAAATTTTAAAAGATTTTCCAAGAAAAAAATTAAAAAATTCAAATTAAAAAAATGTGAAGTTTTTCTAAAAATATTTTAACTTGTTAAACTTAGAAATCTCCACTTTTTCTAGGAAATGTTCTGAGATTTGCCTTTTTTTCTATCTACAACAGTCCTGATATGCTCTCATCCATCCCAGCAGATGGCAGCTTTCAGGTTGTCATGGTGATTCTAACCTTTGACTAGGCCACTTCCCAATAGGTAGAGAAACATTTCATGCTATAAGCGTTTCATATCAGTGATAAAGGAGCATATTAGAAGTAAGAATGTCTTTCTAGAGCTGCGTTTGTTTGTGGAGTCATGATGATAGAAATAATAGTTATTTTTACCATTTTCACAACATTACCTCAAAATATCGAGATATTGCTCAACCCTAGTGGCTGAGACTTTTCAGAGCTTTTCTGATACGTCAGGTTTTCCAGCAACATGTCAACTTTGTCATCAACATTCCTCTGAAGGTCAACATCAGCAAACATCTGCAGGTTTGTTAGGAAGGGGACCTAAAATGGCTCCCTGAGGAACTCCAGATTAAATTCACTGAGAACATGAGAAGTTATCAGTAAAACGCGACGCTTAGATCCTTTAGAGGTTAAATTAACCAGAACATTGAATCTCCTACATTTCCTTTTTAAAGTCAGGCGGTAAAGAGTTCAGATTTATCTAAGAAATTATAAATATTTACGGGTTTCCCACCAAAATCAAGTGTTTTTCTTTCTTTCAAATGCAGAGGTTCACGTGTTTCTCCAGAGAAAGTTCAGGTAGAGAGTCAGACGAGGAACAGAAGGAATGAACTTCCTGTTTCCACTAAAACAAAAACACGTCCATGAGTCTGAGTTTCTCCGTCCGCCGTCCCGATGGCGGCGCTGATGAATGACGACAGACGAGTGGGGATCCAGCCCTCCCATTGGTCCATTCATCAGTGGAAGTGGGGCATTAATAAACTTCTCCCCAGAGGTGAGGAGTGAATGCGGCCGCCTGCTGCGGATGGACAACACCTGATCTGTACCTGCACCAGGCCTCCGCCGCCTCCAGCTGCCTAAATGAACCATTAGAGTCCCACGACGACGCGCCGCCGTAATGAAGCTGACAGTCCCTGGAGACGACGTCCTCGTCTCCGTTTGGTTCCATCATCAGTTAAACTCCGTGTGATGAAGACGCCCTCCTCCTCATCAACGCTGCCAAGCAGGCGACATGTTGCAGGTTTCCATGGATACGACCTCAGAGGATCCATCATCGGGACGGCGTTTAGCAAAAATGTGTTTGATTCCAGTTACTGAACAATCATCACCTGAAAAGGAGGATGTTTCCAAACGGCATCATCATTTCCAGAAAGCACCTGTCTGACAGCAGGAAGCAGGCTGAACAGGCCCGTCTAAAGAAAAGTCTCAGGATGGTTCCAGAACCGCCTGTAGGGCTTTGGATCAGAATTCATCGAATTGCTCCAGTTCCTCCATTACTAAAGTTCCTTTTTAAGTTGTACTAGCTAGCGCGCCGCGCTGCGGCAGGATGATTATTTGTGTTACGCAACTTTCACTTCCACCGATGAGTTGTTGACGAATGCTAAGTGGTATTAGCATGGCACATCCATTTTTCACGTTCAGTCCGGCGTGACGGATGAAAGGTCATGACCTCTTCTGTCTGCTTTATTATCTTATTAAAGTGAATATAATTTCAGAGTTTGGAGATGGATTCACCCTAAGTTCTCCATTTATGCAGGAAAATCTTCTAACGTGGCTGAACTGAAGACAGAGGATTAAAGTTCTACTTCCTGTATTCCTTCAGATGAAGTTCATTTTGCCTTGAAGCTCCAAAGTCACCAGAAAGTCGCTGTTTTTGGATGCGTTCCTCCAAACTCACTGATAAACTCCACCGTGCCTCCTCAGTGTTTCCGTTTAAAGTCCTTGTCTGAATTAACATTTTAGAGCTGAAATCGATCAGATTGCTCTGAATACATCTCCATGCAGAACCAGATCAATTCTCAGTAAATTGCCCTCATTTAACATGGTGAAGTCCAACCAGGCTGGTTGATGTTTATCTGAAGTGATTAGGGGGATTATTGTGGACAGATTGATTAGTTATGCCTGAATCTTAATGGGCTCAGCACACATTGCTTCATTTGACTAAAGTTGAATTTCTCTCGATTTTCTCCATCAAAGATTTTTTTAATAAAAACTAATTTATCAAACTGGCCTCTTTTCAAAGCAAACATTTGATTCACCCTCAGCAGCGTCTTCCCCTGTTTCAGTAGCTTAAATGGTTCATTTATATTATATATAATATATTCATATTTTACCACCACATAACGTCTACTAACAAATCAACTTATCATCAGCATGAAGCCACCACCAGGACCAAAGATTATTCTCTTTTTAAACAAACATCCTGAGTATTAATGAGCTTCTCTAGCCGCTTAGCTCAGGTTCTACTAGCTTAGTCTAAGCTAGTTGAAGTAGTGAGCTTAGCTAAGTTTAGCAAAACTGTTTTTATTTGTTTTGCTTAAAGCTGGGCTGGTTTAAATAAGATTGAAAGTCAAATTATGTCTAATAACATTTAACTGTTCAGGTACTCTATGTCAATACGCTAAGCTAACCTAGCTATAGCATGTTAGCAAAATCATGAACATATTTAAAGTTCACAATTTTAACAATTTGGTCTAAAACTCATACAGGCGACCAAGTTTCCACTTTTCTTTTTGTAATGGAATAATGTCAGAACATTTTAATGACGTTAAAATGTCTTCAAGCTAACTGCTAACACAACGCCTTAAAAAGTTACGCAAAAGAAAATATTTACTCATGTCTGCTGCTGAGAGGAAAGCTTAGCTGCTTCAGTTTTCAGATTTCAGCTGAAATAAAGTCTGACTGCAGCAGAGATGATGAGACGACTCAAAGGGAAGTACCAGGGTCAGAGTGATCTCAGGGACTCTGATTAAAAATTTACCAGATTTCATTTATACCTGAAGAAATCACAGAGTACCACAAAAGGAAAAAAATCTGGGAAGCATTAATGATGTCAAAGGTTACCAGGTTTCACCAAACGGCTGAATCTGTTTAGCTGGCCACTTCCTCACGCTCCAACCTCCTACCCGTGTGTCCAGTGTCCCGGTTCTCCAGCCCCAGACTGACGCCCAGACTCAGCAGGAAGAGGGCGCTGTCCATCTCGCCACTGTCCGACGCCAGCATCGACCTCCAGACCATGATCAGAACTTCGCCCAACTCCTTGGTGGCGTACATCAACAACTCGCGGTCCAGTTCAGCCGCCAGCAGCTCCTACGGACACCTGTCGGTCGGGGGACTCAGGTACAAGTCACCTGAAAAAGACGAGACAGAAATCTGTTTCAGAATTCATTTCTTGTAGTTTAGCTTCACATTTTGATTATTCTTCTGATCAAATCAAGTACTTCTTCATCCCTGATGTTTGCATGTTTATCTTCATCATTCCTTTTTTATCCTCTGATATCTCCCCATCTTCTTTAATATTTCTCAAGCCTTTCTTATTTCCATCAGCTTACTGAAAGGAAGTTTCTGTTGACTCAATTCCTTGTAGAGCCGATCAATCTGACGTTTTTCCTCCGCAGCCCGTCGTTTCCCTTCCCTCACCCTATCAACCCCATGGCCTACCAGCAGCTCCTGTCCCAGCAGCGCGGCCTCAGCGCCTTCGGCCACAACCCGCCCCTCGTCCACCCTCCACCCACTTTCTCCAGTCGCCAGCCGGGCCTCGGCCTCTCCTGCCTGCCCACCTCCACCCACAACAACGACGTGTCATCCAAGGTAAGAGCCCGTTTTACATGAAACGTAGAGAACGATCTCCGTTTGGACTTGGAGGAATGTTGGTGTAATTTAGGATAAACCTCTCTGATTACCGCCCCGTCCTCCGGCGACGTCATGCTACAAACTCCTAAAACAACCGTTTATCCAAGCCTTGAATCTTGCAGCTCCTGTTACCAAATGTTTGTTCTCACTGCTGATTCTGTTTGTCATTGTCTCTTTTGATGTCCGTCCCACACTCTGTCTCTGTGTTATGATTTGTGGCTAAAGAAATAAAAAAATCTCCCACCCACCCACCTCGGAGGCAAACTCTCAGTGGGGGAGACCCAGGACTCCTCTGCTCCCACGCGGCTGGTTTTCATATTCTAACCTCTGATTCAGTCTCAATACGCTGTGAGTGGAGGAGGGACTGAAGGTAAATCAGGTTTTCAGAGAGAATATGTCAGAATATGTCAGTTTTGGTCCGTCTCTGCTTCCATTCTCCGTCCCAGTCGTCTAAAACTATGGAGTAAAACTTTACTTGGTTTTACAATTCATGACTTTAAGAGTCAAGAGGTCAAAAGTACTTAGAATATGTTAGGGCTATGATAAAGTGACCGAACCAGAACGACCTTATGTGACCTCCTGCTGGTGGAGATCAACATTGCAGCTTTTATCAGTCCTGCCTGACGGAGGACGAACGTTTCCCTGGCAGGTACAAACCGATGCTGGGTCAGAGGTCCTTATGTTGTCGGCTTCAGGTTGGTACAGAAAAACATTCTGTGATCACTGGTCAGATTATAGAGGATTATACAGCAGTTCAGCCTATAAACAGATGAGTTTATGGATTATAGTAGATTATCAGTGTGGAGATCCTGTATGGTTTGACTGGGAGAACATCGTGGGAAAGAATCGTTTCTCCTTTCTAAACATTTTACAGAGAGAAAAAGCACCGTAATATGAATTGAGTCATTGCTGAGTTGAGTTTATGTTGCTCTTTGTCAAACATAAACAGAACAATGACATCATCCCAGGTGATGGTTCCTGTCAGCTGAGAACATTTCCTACGCCGCTCCATGCAGCTTCAGACCACTGAACGCTCCAAACACAAAAGCAATGATCAGAAATTTAAGAGCCCAACGTCAGAGACTGATTGCAGAGAGGGAACCCAGAGGCATTTGCCTTTGGCCCCATCAGATCCTCTCCATTTGCAGATCATTCCTGGTTTTTGGGAACACCTCACAGGTGGAACAAGCCAAGCATTGGATGCAAATGATTTGATTGGCAGAAGATTGGATTCGTTCATTGACATAAGGATTTATGTCAGTGGATGAGTGAAGGCGGTTCTAGCAAACTCCTCAAATAGCAACATCTCCACCATTTTCAACCCATGATGAGACGTTAGTCGATGTTGAACTGAAAATCGATAATCTGGTGTGGTCTTCTGCCAGTAGATCACCTTGCCATGTTCACTTAAATCGGTTGATACAAGTCATTGATGAGTCCTCATTCTGTTCTCAGAACCACGGAGGAGACTCTGCTGTCAGCAGCTCGGTGGATCCCATCAACAAACGCTCCAAAGTGAAGGCGGAGTTGGACGGCATGAAGCCGGGATCTCCTCTGTCACCGGTACGATGGGTCCCTTCCTGATTGGCCCTGTGGGGAGTTGGACTGAATGCAGCCTTAAGGTTCCCATATACTCAGGCCTTACTGTGCGTTTTCTGTGAACCACATGGTTGGGATTTCATAGTGAAGTGTACCTATTGCTAGTGCAGCAAAGAATATATCGACACATTGTACCGATGTAGGCAATCGGTACAATGCCAACGTCGGTACAATGTAGGCAACGTACAGATTGCCTATATTTCTCGTGACAGATTTTTTTATTTCCCACAATTCTAAAGGATACTAGCAGGTTAGAGCTAGTTGGGTTCCTGGCCTTGTTTTTCTCCATCAGGGCAGCTGTTACACTCAGTGAGTGCGGGGCAGAGAGTCACAGTCGCGCTGTGCGTCCTCTTGAGTCGGTGCGCCGACTCTCAGCCTCATCAGCTCGGTGTCACATGATGCAAAACAGTTTGATGTGATCACTGTTTTCCGCTGTGCGACACCAAGTGATAGAAACTGTTCTGTGTGAGGAAATGTCCGGTGGACATCCACTCTGAGTCTGAAGTGTGTTGGGGCCTCAGCGGTGTCCATAGGACGGGTTTTACCAGAAATTACGGGATGAGAGGAGGACTTTCTGATTGTGGAACATTTATTTTGATGAAGAGCGACTTGATAAGCGGCGGATCTGTGATCCTCCAGAACTGTGGCATCCGGGCCCCCGGGAGCCGCAGCCTCTGGTGACCTCCGTGTAAAACCGGCCTCAGATAAAGAAAAACTCCACATGATAACAGCTTTGCATCCATTTGTTTGGTCCCCCCGCCGCCGCCCGGCCACATAAACTGTGCCAGAGCACTTCATTTTCATGAAATATTGGCCCGGCTTTATTGTCATCTGAGGAGCCTTTTTCTTCTTCTTTTGACAAATTTGCGGCTGCTCTCCGGTCGTGAGGCAGCTTTGGTTGTGATGCATGGGGACGGCGCCGAGCGCAGTCGTCTTGGGGCCACCAGAATTGATGAAGAGAGAGTGTGTGTGTGTGTGTGGGTGTGTGTGTGTGTGTGTGTAAGGGAGGGGGGGCGCAGAAAGAAGCATGCTGCCGTCAGCACATTGTGTTTTGGTGTGTAGCTACGGCTCTTTGTGTCGTGGAGACGTACGGGAACCCAAAGGGGACACACCGCGCCGCCGCCAGAATTCAGAGACCAAGGAGAGAAAATTTAGAAATAAAAGAACTTTTTCAGTTGGAAATTTAAGAATATTTTAATAAATAAAGACTCTTTATTTTAGAGAAACACTGAAAAAAACTGAAGAACTGAAAACATTTTTTTATTCAGCATTTTAATATAGTTTGGAGATAATTGTACTACAAAAAGATGCCAGCAGAAAATGTCACTAAGACATTTTTTTAATAAAGAAAAAATAGAAAATAAAATGTCCCTTTTAAAAAAATTTTAAATTATGAGAAATATTACTACAAAAATACGTTTAAAAATCCCTTAAATAAAAACATTTTACTTTTGTATTTTAAAAAATTGTGAAACTCCTGAAATGATCATTTTTATGAATAATTTGTTTTATTCTGGATGTTCATTCAGAGTTTTTGATTTTTTTACATATTTAAAATCATGAGATCTAGTCTAAACACCTGAGATTCCTCTGCACACCTAAAACGTCTCAGCTTCATTTCTTTTGTTGAAATGTTTGCAGGAAAGTGTCCTGCAGCCTGTTTCCATCTTGCTGACTTGCAGAAACTCTGTAATGTTGCTAAATTATAAAGAGTCCTAAACAAACGTCTCGTGTGTTAGTTTGTGGTGAACGAAATCCAAACACGTCGGATTCCTGCCTCTCTAACTTTCCTGCAGCATCATGGAGACGTTTTCAGATGAATCTGTAATTAACTAAATGAAACGCGAGGAAACGTCAGGTTTTCTGTTTAAGAGAAATCTCTAACACATGTTTAAAAGCTGGACTTTCTGCAGAACCAGTACAGCGGCGCTCAGGACCTGAAGGAGGACGTGGAGCGAGACGAGTGCAAGCAGGAGGCCGAGGCCGTTTACGAGACCAACTGTCACTGGGACGGCTGCAGCCAGGAGTACGACACGCAGGAGCAGCTGGTGCATGTACGTACCACAGCACCCGCTCGGGTTTCAGCAGACTGAGTCGAGGAG
Source organism: Xiphophorus hellerii (assembly GCF_003331165.1). Classification (NCBI taxonomy): domain Eukaryota; kingdom Metazoa; phylum Chordata; class Actinopteri; order Cyprinodontiformes; family Poeciliidae; genus Xiphophorus; species Xiphophorus hellerii. Next base: position 17,228,532 of record NC_045695.1, on the reverse strand, counting down.
CTTCAGGACCCGCCCCCCCGGGTCCGGTTTCCCATGGCAGCCGGCCGCTCGGGGGGAAAAGCTCTGCAGCATTCCTGGCCTCCAGTCAGGCAGAGAGACGGATTACGGCTCCAGTCATTCACTGACCAGACCAGAATCCACAGGCGACACTTTTCTTTACGAAGCTCTTCAGCTTCACCGTTTCAGCTCAAACAAACACTTTATTCTGTCATCGCACTCTATAAACACCAGGTACTGATTACAGATTGAAGATCTGCTCCGGCTTAGAGCTTTCCTCATGACTCCTAATCTGCTCAATCTGACCTCAGATTAGATTCTTCCCATCTGATCATTTCAGCTCTTCACATCTATACAGTTTAAAAATTAGAGTTCCAAGATTTAAAGTTATAATTCTGAGCTTAAACTCAGAATTATGGGATTATCATTAGCATTTTTATTTCCTGTTTATTTTAGTTCTGTCTCCTGGCTTCAGGTGATCCATACCTGCAGGTCGTTTTGGCTCCGCCTCCTGCTCTGATTGGTCCAAAGTGAAGCAGCAGCTTGTTGTTTTCTGAAAGGAAGCAGGAAGTTGGTTTAGGTTCAGTTTGACCTGGATTCAAACGCAGCATCTATCTTATTGCTGCTGATTCCTTCAGCGCTGATTGAAGTGAGAAATAAAACCTCATATTTTCCTCCTCGCTGTCAGATCGCCTCTCTGGTTCCCAAAGATTTGAGCGTCAGGACTCATTAGCAGCATGTGCCGCAGCGCTCTGGAGGGATTTGCTCTGATAAGATTGATCTCTCCAGAAACATGCAGGCTGACGGTCCAGAGCGGACCCCCTCTGCAGAGGCCCTCATCTCTTCCTGCTCTGTCTCCCCCCAGCACATCAATAACGACCACATCCACGGAGAGAAGAAGGAGTTCGTGTGCCGCTGGGACGACTGCTCGCGGGAGCAGAAGCCCTTCAAAGCGCAGTACATGCTGGTGGTTCACATGCGCCGGCACACGGGGGAGAAACCACACAAATGCACGGTGGGTAACGGATCGCTCCCGGACGGGCCCCCAACGGGCCCCTGGGGGGCAGCACCGCCCTAAACAACGCCAAGCATTCATAGGGGGCTGATGCTGCAGCTGAGCAAACATCCACGATCCTGCTCCCTGAGATTATTAACATCAGATTATTAACATCAGATTATTAACATCAGATTAATGTCTGTCCTTAATGGAGGCTTCCTAAATACGCTGCTACCCATCAGGTAGCGAGAAGGTCAGGATTATTCTCTCCCTCATGAAATCACAACGCTGCAGTTTGTAACTTTTATAAAAATGTTTCTGTTAAAACTGTCAGCATGTTGAGATGGATAATCTGTGAAAAGATCGACCTCCTCCACCTCCTCCCTGAGCAACTACAGCTGTCTGAAAAAACACAGGAAAAACAGCCAATCAGAGCCAGGAGGCGGGGCTTAACTGTTTATCCGTCATAACCGGTTGCTATGCTAACTAGCCTTAACATTCAGGACAGACTGCTAGCTGCAGCATACCAGAGACCAAAGTGGTGATTAACAGCACTAAGGCCCGCCTCCCAGCTCTGATTGGTTGTTTCTAGTTAGCACTGGGAGAAGATAGAGGAAATTGATTATCTGTCTCAACATAGTGATAGTTTCAACAAATATGTAAAAAACTTTTTTTTTATTAAAACTTAAAATAGACTGATTTTATCTTTTAGAAGCAAAACAAGTATGAGCAGTTTCTAATTCGGTCGTTTCTATAGAAACATCAAAAGATTTTCATCAGAGGCAGGATAATAATTGTGACATTAGCTGCCATGTGTGATAATTACTGTTTATTTTAATAGTTCAAGCTCCAAATGTGTCGTAATATGAATTAATACATCCAATGGAAAAACCATCAGCATTAATAGGCCAGATCACAAACACTAAACAATAAGACGTAAAATACAATCACTGTGTGGAAAATTTAGAGGAACAGTGACAGGAAACTGAAACTGAAGCATTTCTGTGAAGTTAAATGTTCACATTAATGCTTCAGTTATAAAATGTTTTCCAGAGTTACTTTAAGGATCTGAAGGTGCCTCATCAGTCCAGGAGTTTTAGTAAGAAACAAAGCAGATTTACTCAGAAATGTTGACCAGGAGCCAATCTGGTGTTTGTATTTCCTGCGTTTCTGAATCTGATCCACTTTTAAAAGAAGAAAAACAGAGAAAGTTATGAGCAGAGACGTATCTGGGCTCCAGAATGATTGTTTAGGATCCTAACGAGGTAAATAAAGGCTGAATCTCCCTCAGATATTCTGGAAAACAGAATATTTAACAGTTCTGCAGGAAAATAATCTAAATAATTTAAAAGGTAGTTGTCTGGTAAAAAGGGAGCATGTTGGTGAACAAATTGGTGAGCAGCTTGATCTGCGATGTTTCCTCTGGTTATCTCAGCTCCTCGTTGTTTTCAGAGGAAAACAGAAAGTCAACAACAATCAGACAAGCGAAGGATTTTCCTGTCATGAATTTTCTCTCTAACGACCTCCGCTGCAGTTCGAGGGCTGCTCCAAGGCCTACTCCCGCCTGGAGAACCTGAAGACCCATCTGCGCTCTCACACCGGGGAGAAACCCTACGTCTGCGAGCACGAAGGCTGCAACAAGGCCTTCTCCAACGCCTCGGACCGGGCCAAGCACCAGAACCGGACGCACTCCAACGAGGTACAGAAGGCTGAGACTTCACACAGAATGCATTATAGGTCTGCACTCACTGCTGGATGTGTGAACCGATTGAAGTAGTTGAAAAACTGACAGGAATTCATTTATGAAGTCTTGGAGGTTCGGATCAGAACCGCTGCAGCTGGCGCCGAGTGTCAGGAAACAAAAATACTAGAAAGAGTTTCCAGAAACTGAATCGTTTTCTTTAAATCATCGACTGAGATCAGATGATTCATCTGATTTAGTGTGAAATAGATCATTGCAGCTTTATAACATCCATGCTGACACTGAGGATGATAGCCTGAATGTAGCTTAAGAGCTACATTATGTAGCCATTAAAACAAACGATTTCTTACATACTTGCTAAATCAGTTTGTTATAAAACAGATTAATTATTACTATCTGAAAGAAAAAACACAACTAACCTCCAAAAACATCCAATCAGAGCCAAGAGAAGGGGCTTAGCGCTGTCAATCAACCTGGTGAATTTGATGCTAAATGCGCTAATGGCAGAGACACAATTTACTGTTACAGGAAAACCGATTATCCACCATCTCAGTGGATATGCTAACTAGCCTTAGCATTCATGAAAGGCTGCAGCGTAACAGAGCACATACAAGGTGGTGATTGACAGCACTAAGACCCGCCTCCTGCCTCTGATTGGTTGTTTCTAAATAGCACTAGGAGAAGGCAGAGGAAATGGATTATTTCACAGATTCAATGTAAAAAAACATTTTTTACTAAAGTTATACTGCAGCTTTAGTGTGACCTTAGACTCAATTGGCTTTACTTAAAAAACTCAGTCTCTTGTTTTTATTCTTTATTAACTACTTGAAATAATTAACTGAGTTTTCTGTACTGTTTGATAACTTGGATCAGTTGGAATGTATATATGATTTAATTTAAAATGATTTTCTTTTCAAATTGCCTCAAGACAATATTTGTTGTAAATTGCTGCTGTATAAGTAAACTGAATATAATTTGTTCCCATAGAAACCGTACGTGTGTAAAATCCCGGGCTGCACCAAGCGCTACACGGACCCCAGCTCTCTCAGGAAGCACGTGAAGACGGTTCACGGACCGGAGGCCCACGTCACCAAGAGGCAGCGCAGCGACCTGCCGCCCAGACCCCCCAGGGAGAACGGCGAGAACGAGAGAGCCGGCAGGCTCCACAGGGAGGACAAGCTGTTGGAGAACAGCTCCCCCAGAGTCACGGAGGAGTACCTGCACATGAAATCCATCAAGACAGAAAACCCTGTGGTGAGACCGACACACTGTCTGATGAAACTGTCTTAACGCCAGCGCCGTGCACAGTGAAGCATGGAGTTAACTAAACCAAAATGCTTGATGCTTTCCATGTCTTTCTGCTTTACTCTTTCCTAACGGACAGACTTTACTAAGGTGAGCTAACCGTAGATTACTGCCACCATTTCACCCCATTCTTCAAGGACATCTAGCATTTTATCTACAATTTATAACCAGGAGCTCAGGTAGTTTTCTGAGACTGGATGGAAAACCCAGAAGCTTCTTTCCTCCAGTGACATTCTCCTGCTTCTCAAAGCGTTCCTAGAACCGAAGGCAGAAGCGGATCCTCCAGAAGGTTCTGGTTCTCCCTGGAGTTTCCACCTAGTAAGGCGGCTCCTTGGTGACAGAACCACTTCAAGTGGAGCAGTAGATCTACTCTAAAGTCAGGTCCCGTCACCCCAAAGATACAAACAGCACTGATCGCAAAATACGTCAAACTGCCAAATTTAGAGCGGTGTACAGCGGCCATTTTAGTTCCAGACAAACAGGAAGCTGTTTTGGGAGAAACGTCTGTGTGTCTGAAAGCTGGTTTAGTTTGTGATCGGCTGGTTTAGGTTATTAATAGGTACAACTTAATGCCCACCAATAGTTGTTTTCTAATTCCAAATAAACCAAGAAGAAGAAGAAGAAGAAGAACTGTTTAATATGATACAGGGACAGGAGGTCAATTCGATTCACAGGCTTTTCCAAATTGATATTTAATTGGAAAAATGAGTTGCAAACCATTGATGAATGAATATTTTACCTACACTGATTGCTAAGCAGGAACTCGGAAAGGTAGTGCTAGCAAGTGTTAGCTACCATTGTCCATAGCCAGAAGAAAAGTCCTACCATTCAACCAACGCTGCCTTCTTTAACCACACGTTGAGTCCGCTGCAGTTGAATCATTGTTAAGGTTTCTCCACATTCAGCTTCTGTATCAAAGAATATTCAACCAAATCTCCTGAAGTCTCCAGCGTTGCACTTTCTTCAGATGTCACCTGTCCAAAGATCCTGGCAGCAGTGACGTCATTTGCGATCAGCGGCCTCTGGGCTACTTGCATTGAGGGCCTGTTCTTTCGGCCAGAATCCATCTGATGACCAAAGCTAAGGCTTTAGCATAAGCAGATCTATAATCAGCCTGAGAGTCCAGGTCCCAACCGCCTATCCGTCCTCTGCTCCATCCTACCATCGCTCATCTACAAGACAGGAATGGTTCACCCTGTTCTCAGACTTAGAAGATCCTCATTCATTCCACACATTCATGAAAAACCTGTTAGGCTACATTCACACGTCAGGTGTTGATGATCAACTCTATTGATTAACGTTATGTGATTGGTCATGCTACTGAGTGATGCGACCGCAGTCAAAGCTCCCAAAGCAAGCCGCGTGCGCAGAAGAAGAGCGTAACGTCGCCACAGTCGATGGACGATCGTCTGATCGTATGTAGAGGAGGAAAAAAACGCTGCAGATAAATTTCCAGGTTTCCAGGCCTGAACGACTCCAGGTGGCCTGGAAGAGAAGGTTTCACTTCAGCAAAGTCTTTTCCCATCCATCTCCATTTGGGTGTTAAATGAGGAGCAACTGCAGGTTTGATAGCAGGATGAGGAAATAATATGTAGAAAGCAAATGAAAGAACGAATAGATAAAAGAATAAAAGCTTGTTTTGTTTGAGGCCTTTAATCTGAACGGATCAGAGTTTCTGTTTCACTCAGAAATTCTATTTAAATGAAGCTTTTCTCCTTTTTTAATGAGCTTTTTATCTGTTTTAGGGCAGTAGGGGGCATGTTCACTGATTTACACAACACTGCATTAACTTTATGTATTTTTGATATAATATTTATTATTTTTGCTTTATTAGTGTTCCTTCTTCCTTAGAGCCTCTTGGCTTTGCATCAGGACCCATGTGACCCAGGGGTCCGCTTCCTGTTTTGGTGAAACTAGAGAAATGAAGGAGAAGTGTTGAGGAGCTGAATGAGAGGCAGTGAAACCTGCAGCAGTCTCCTCCAGCTGCATGGTGGAGTGTTTGGTTCAACCATCTCATGATGATCGCTGCTCCACTCAGCCTTTCATCCTGCACATTTTAAATTCACAGACAGACTCAGAGAGCCTGTAATCTGTGGAGCCCCACCTCCCCTCCCCCAGAAAACACTCATTATTTACAATTAAGGCGGGGGAGGATAAAAGGCGGCTCAACATGCCGGTTTCCCCACTGTTCCACTTTTGTTTTGCAGAAGGAAAACAGTTTTTAGGACAAGATGTTTCTGTTTATCCCAGCCTCTCTAAAGCGTAGCTCCCATCTCTCCTGGTAGATGCATCAGTCCAGTCCTGGCGGTCAGTCATCGTGTAGCAGCGAGCCGTCACCACTTGGCACCAACAATGACAGTGGAGTAGAAACAGCGGCGCACAGCGGGGGGAGCCTGGGGGACCTCAGCGCGCTGGACGACCTGCCGTTCCTGGACTCTGTGGATTTCTCCGGCGGGGTCGCAGCGGTCGGCCTCCATCTCAGAAAGCAGCTGAGCGGCAGCCAGTGCCTGGAGAACCTCAAGAAGGAGAAGCTGAAGGCGGTACGGGACTCGTGTCGGTGGGCCAACAACCCAACACCCCCTGCTCATCAAGGGACCACGCTGCCGCCTATACCGACAAGCGGTGAGTCTGGATCATGCTAGGAATGATCAGAAGAAAATCATATAGAAGCCAAAATAATCAAAATTCAAAGTGCAAAAACTCTCTGACTCCAAGCCTCCTTCTAGATTTGCTGAGACTGTGCATCATGGGTAATGTTTCTGTTTGTTCTCAGGGTCCCTCCTGGAAAATTCAAGCCTGTGTGGAGATCCAGCCTCCTTCCCCGGCTCTGGCAAAATGACTCTGCTGGGAAACCTTTCTGAGCGCAGAGACAGCACTTCCAGCACCTTCAGCTCGGTCTACACGCTCAGCCGCCGCTCCTCAGGCATCTCCCCTGGTTTCTCCAGTCGACGCTCGAGCCAAACTTCTCAGTTTGCTGCCAACCGGCTGACGAACATCAGCTCAGCGGACTCCTACGACCCCATCTCTGCTGATATTTCTCGGCGCTCCAGTCAGGCCAGTCAGTTTGGGGGGAATAATAGTGGGCCTGGGGCTGCCAGCCCTCTCACCCTGACCCCAGCCCAGCACTACCGACTGAAGGCAAAGTATGCTGCTGCAACTGGTGGTGCACCTCCTACACCTCTTCCATACCCGGATCAATCATGTCTGAAGGATTTCAATGAGTACTCGTCCAAAAACAGCCTCCGATCCTTACAGTTCAGCAAGGAACGGAGCTTGATGCCCCATGAAGTACCTTCCAACATTCCCCGTCGAGCCAGTGACCCTGTGAGACCTTTAGATCCTCTCAACCAGCGACCTTTAGATCCTCTCAACCAGCCTCCTCTACATCGGTTCAACAGCATGGTCTCACTCAACCGAAGGGTCTCCTTGCAGCCTCATCCCCCTCCTGCAAAAGATCACAGACGCTTATCCCAGCAAGTGTATGCACAACCGAACGTCAGTCCCCGTGGTTTCCCTCACAGCCTGCAACCAGCAAGCATTTCGGAGGACAACATCATGCAGACAAGAAGGTGCAATGGAAATCCCTCTGGTCAAGGAGATTTCCACGGAGCTGGCAGCGGCCAGCAGCAGCTGTACCACCAGAGACGGATGGATGGGGCGAACAGGAGTCCACTCATGAGTCCATCCTCACCACACGGCGGTGCTGCTAGTGGACAGTGGGACATGGACACCACCCAGCAGTATTCCAGGCTAGATCCACGTGGGAATCTGATTGTCGTCCAACAGAACCAGAACGCTGGGTCTTTCAGTGGGACCTCCCACCAGCAGATAGTCCAACACTTCAACAACAGGTGCATGAAACCTGGACAGCACCACTTCCAGCAGTCCTCAAACCTCAATGAAGCTTCTAGCCCTCAGCACAGGTTCAGTCAAAGTTCCTATGACAGGAATGGCAACGCTCCGTATCCACCTTGTGGGAACATCCTGCACTGTAAGGAGGAGCCAGTTGACATGGACTTTGGTCAACTCCAGCCTGCGCAGATAAAAACTGAGAGTTGTGATTCATCCACCATGACTTTAGACCAGCAGAACTGTAACATGACTGGTTTCCGGACTGGGAATCAGAACCATCCCCAGCTGAGACCACCAACAGAACCTAACTCTCCAAATGTCTCAATACCGAAGGTGTTGACGCCACCAGATGATTCCCAGCTCTCCTCTAGTAGAGTTTCTGAACTCTCTTACATCTCTGAGGACAACGCTCTGTTCTACACGGGTCAGATCCGAGTCCTGGAGCCCAACGGGAACCTGGACTGTCACGTTTCCCTTCTGGTGAGCTCTCCTTCAGCTGCTCCAGCCGACAACCAGGGGAGCAGGACTGCACCTGAGCACCCTCAGATAGACTTTGATAGCATGCTGGACGATGGGGATCACTCCAGCCTCATGTCAGGAACCCTGAGTCCAGGACTTCTCCAGAGTTTCTCCCAGAGTTCGTCTCGCCTCACGACGCCCCGGAGCTCGTTGACACTGCCCTCAGTCCCGACGGGAACCGGGAACATGGCCGTCGGGGACATGAGCTCACTGTTGAGCGCCCTGGCTGAGGAGAACAAGTTCCTCAACCTGATTAGCTAACAGTCTGGACATCAAACTGTGGACTAAAAACTGTGCTTTGAATTCATCCGTCTCCCTTGTGTCCTTGTTCATCCAGCTGTAAATTATTTTCTACTTTTCACCAAAAGCCATACTTCTGTTCTTGCCTTAGGATGTGAGTATGATGTAAAAATTAGCCGTGGAACAGAGGTGATCTTACTGAAGTGCCTGCTGGTGGAAATATGAGCCTGGACTGCAAGACGACGGGTTCAGAGGTCAGCGATTATGTTCCCGAATCATTTTATGACAGATTAACTGTGACCAACCTGCGACTGGAAGCAGGAACAGCAAAGGACTTCACCAGAACCTAAATCTATCATTAGACTGCAGCTCTTCCTGTTGTACATTCTTCCTGTTTTCTGTGTAAATACAATTTGTACATTTTTAATAAACAAGAATTATGGATTTTTTAAACTGTCTTCCTGGTTCTTTCCTTCACAGTCACCATTTCAGAGCAATGAATGAACTCCAGCCTCTTCCAGAATAAAATGCTCGACATCAGGCTTCACAACAGGATCTGGTAGAAGGATCTTGGAATGTCTTCCAGATTGCTGAGCAGCATCATTTGGTTGCGGACATCTTGACTTGACTAGAACTCTCCTCTTCGTCTCTGAGTCTGTTCTGCTCCTCGTGTCGGGTCGTGGCGTTTCCAACCCGTTTAGATGTTCTGGTCTGAAGCCAGCGGGTTTGAATCTCGGCTCTGATAACGCTACATGTGCTCCGTTCTAGCTCTGACTGAATATTCTTCACCAGTTCATCCCCTGATTGTTTCCTGCAGAGAAGAAAGTGTTGCTGGCTTCAATAATTCAGGACGAAAACTTTTGTCTTTGAAGCCCCGCTCCTGCAGCCTGTGCAGACAACGCACTTTCCTCGCTTCTTTCCAACATCAGTCTGCGACCTCTTTGAAATAACTTCCCCTGACCTCGCCTTCCCTCGGCCGGCAGAATGTGAACGCTGCCTCCTCCGCTGATGAAAAAGGAGGCTAACCAGAGAGGAAAAGGCTCGACGTGTGCAGAGCTGCACTCCGCCTCACCGCTGTCCGATATTAGCTCTGACAGAGCGGCCCAGAGGACTCGGCTGCTGAAACCACATAAAACAAACCAGCTGAGAGGAGCGAGCAGGCGCCGAGCGCTCACAGGAACAAATGATTTCACTGTGTCAGTTAATTCAGCCGAGGATACGTTTGATCTGCAGGCTGTGATTGCTCCTGCCACTGGATTTCCTTATTCTCTCAGAGATGTGGAGGAGGGGGGATCGCCTCAGGCTGCAGCAGCCAAGAAGAGCAGGAAGCTAGCAGGGATCATGCATCAGCAGCACCATGCTTTATGGAGGGATAACTGACTGAGGAAGGTGTAACACAGGTTTCCATTACCGCTGGAATCAAGTGGCTTTGACCTTCAGCTGACCTGCAGGGGCCTGCCAGCAGGGGGCGACACCTCTACAGGGTTTCTGCTCCTCATCCTGTCAGATCCCTCCAACATAAAACAAACTATAAACCAGCTTTAAATGTCCAAGTTCTGGATGTTTGGGAATGAGAAACTCCAACAACAGCGAAGCAGATCTGACCTTCTGTAAACTGACAGCAGAAAGTGAATCTGAAGCAGCAGATCCACGTCTCTACTGAAAATAACAGAAAATAAACTGTCACTGGTTCTCTGGATCCATTAAACCAGGGGTGGGCAGTCCAGGTCCTCTAGGGCCGGTGTCCTGCAGCTCTTAGATGTCTCCCTGGTCCAACACACCTGAATCCAACAGCTGAATCTCCTCCTAAATGCAGTCGGGTTCTGCAGAGTCCTGCTAATGACCTCATTATTTGACTCAGGTGTGTTGAAGTAGAGACACATCTAAAACCTGCAGGACTCCGGCCCTCCAGGCCTGGAGTTGCCATCCCTGCATTAAACTGAACTTCGTCAGAGAAATGAAAGAATCAAACTATAAACTATTTGATTTCTGATAGTAAACAGATCATTATTTACCTAAACTTCCACAGTAATCTGATAATCATTAATATTCAGCGCTATGCTGATGACACGTGGCTCTAAGTTTCAGTCTGCCAACGATGAACGGGTCAGAATCCGGACAAACCTCAGAGAGAGAGAAACTCACAGCCCAACTCTGAACACTGAACCAAAGAATCGGATCGGATCAGAAAACGTCTGGAGAACCAGAACAATTCTTTCATAATCCCTTTAGTTCAAACTTTTATAACTTACAGAATAAATCACTAGCTGTTACAAAAATGTGTCTATATTCTGTTAATTATAATAAAAACACAATTGGAAAGACATAAAACTTACTATGAACTGTGTGAGAACGTCCATAAAAAACAAACCACAAAGAAGACCACTTCCTGTCTTCTTCTTCATGGTTTCTGCCAGTAGTACCATCCGGCTGTTGGTTCGTGTGATGTGAACAAATAGTTTCCATTTCAGTTCTGTGAGGTACATCTATTTAGATACGGCTGAAAAACCACCTCATCCCAGCTTAAAAACCATTTATCAAACTACTTGAGCTTTATCAAAATTCATGTGTTTTCATTTAGAAAATTTATTTTTGTAATTTTAATTTGTTCTGTGGTTAATGGAAACGCAGCTCCTGAGCTTTATGTTCCAGCTGCAGTAAACAAGCTGGTCTGCAGTGGCTCCCAGTCCATTTTAGAACTGGTTTCAAGGTTCTTTCCTGGTATTTAACCTCCTAACGCTCTGAATCAGAGGAGCAGTGAAGACTGAAGTGGACCTAATTAGGAGCAGAGCTGATGGGACCAGCAGAGAGCTGAAGGAGTCTCTCCTCCTCCTCCTCTGACCTCCTCCATCCTCCTCTCCACGCTCCTTATTGCCTTATTATCACACATGTGACGGTCTAACAAGGCAGAGAGCCGGTGTCAGCGCCGATGATGGATAACGCCGGCCGCTCGCTGATGTCTCATTCGTTTCTATTAGACTGGTATGTAAATTCCCCCACCGCTGCACCAACGCATTAATCTGGGAATCTGTGGTCAAACTGGCAGCTGAGGAGTCTGTCTGTCTCCATTTGGGTCTGTTGCCGGATGATGGCCTGTCAGGAGGCCCAGCACGCCGTCCAGATGCAGAGACGATAACCATGACACGTCTGACGACTCCGGCATCATCCCGATCATCTCAGACCGAAAACAGCAGTGAGTCAAAGGCTGCAGACATTTTAAGGTGATTCAAACTAAAGTGAAACTCTGATTTCCTCCAGAAGGGAAGACTTCTCCTTGCCTGGGTGGCCCCTGAGGGACCAATGCATTATTAAGGCCGGACTCCTCATTTCAATACGGCCACCTTCCTGCAGACGGAGAGGAGCCCTGTGGGTCATTGGCTGCTTCGTATTAACTCAGGTCGAATGAATAATCCTGGGGAACGGAGCTCTACAGAGGAGAAATGTTGGACCAAACAGAGACGCCTTCTGCCAATGGCCGGTCCACCAACGGCCAGTCCACCAACAACTGATCCACCAATGGCCGGTCCACCAACAACTGATCCACCAACGGCCGGTCCACCAACAACTGATCCACCAACGGCTGGTCCACCAACGGCCGGTCCCCAACGGCCGGTCCACCAACGGCCGGTCCACCAACAACTGATCCACCAACAACTGATCCACCAACGGCCGGTCCACCAACGGCCGGTCCCCAACGGCCGGTCCACCAACAACTGATCCACCAACAACTGATCCACCAACGGCCGGTCCACCAACGGCCGGTCCACCAACAACTGATCCAGAACAACGCCAGCTAATTTACCCAAAGATTCAAACATCAACACTCAAACTTGAACACATGCAACACAAAAATTTTCCTTCAAAATGTCTGAAAATTCATTTTAGCTTACAACAGGTGAGAGCTTGTTCTACGCTTGCGACTTGGTTATTGATGTCATAGCAACTGCCTACCAAGATGGCCGTCAGTTACAAAGTTCCAGGAAGTGTGATGCCACAGGAGGGAAAAGTACAGATTTGTCATCAGCTGGTTTCTTCAGGAATTCAAAATGTCTCAGAAATGAACTGCACCAGTTGGAAAAGCTTCCAGAAAATTCTGACATTTCTCAGGTTAATAATCATCTGATTTTTATAAACCTCCAGCTGCTCCCTCCTAATAGTCGAGGCCTTAGAACAAACCGCCAGAAAACTGCAACAGCCGAAACACTGAGACTAAAAACCCAGCTGGTTATAGTGGCTTTGGAACCATAATAACTGGAACAAATTCAACGTGTGTTGATGATTTTATGATAAACCAGTAACAAACTGTAATGTTTGTTACTGGTTTATCAAATATTAACCAGTTCATGAGTTTAATGCATTAAATATTAGACACAATAATAGGAGCAGAGAACCAACAGGAATATTTTGTAGTTTTTAATCTGAGCTTCAGCAGGAAACTGAGGAGCCAATCAGCAGCGAGGCCTTTGGCGTCGTGAACCAATCAATCATCCATATTCACAGTTTGTCCTGCTGCAGAATAACATCTGTTTTCCAACAGCCTCCATCTGCTGGAGGGGTTTCTGACCCAGACCTGCAGGGGCAGGGCGGAAACATGAAGGTCTGCTGGTTGGACTGGAACCAGCAACCTTCAACCAGTTCACCTGCAGACACTCCACCTGGTCGCCATGGCGACCGTCAGTTTGCCCAGGGATTCAGTGGTTCTATCATCATCATCATCATCATCATCATCATCATCATCATGTCTGTGTTTGGATCAAACTTCTGGTCAGATTTAATTTATTCATGTTTCCAAGATCTAATTGATCATTCAGGTGTTTTTATTTGGTTCTTTTTTAACATTTCTAAATATTACCTTATTATTATACTTCTATTTTTATTATTATTATTTTACTGGATTGTTATTTTTTTATTATTATTATTATTGATGTTTTTCCTTTTACTTTTATTATTGTTGTATTTTAACATTTTTACATTATTGTTAAATAATATAGTTACATTTATAAAAATTAATGTAATTATAATAATTATTATTGATAAGGTAAAATAATAACATCTGAATATTAGACGTAGAGAAAACACAACAGTAGAAATTGTGTCCATTATTATCAGTAATAATCAGCATTTTTGATAATAATATTTTTTTTTTATATTCATATTTTTATTGCGTCTGTATTTTGCTGCATCTCTCTTTTGGTTTCTTTTTCTTCTCACCTCAGTTGAAATATTAATCTTTGTATTTTATGACGTCTCAATGATCTGCTGTCTTTTTCCTTTACATCTCCGTCGTATTAATTTAAGTTAATTATTGGATCTAAAGACATTTTCCTCTGTAAATCATTTTCTCTCCTCTCTGGTGTCTATCAGCGTTTCTTTCTGTATTTCATGTTTATTCTGTTTTATTTTCGTTCTCTGTCTGTTTCCAGGCTCGTTCTGATGGCTTAGCAGTAATTGAGGTTTCTGTGCGGCGCCGAGCCGCTGCTCTCTGGGTTTAAGGACAGGTTGGGTTGAGGCGGTGGATCCCAGCGGCAGCTGAGCCGGGTCAGAGCCGGCGCCTCGCCGCTCGCCGGGCCCGGCAGGTCCCGGCTCTCTGGAGGGATTCAGGATGGAGGTCCTCATTAAAGCTCCCCCCGCTCTGGCCCCGGCCCCTCTGAGGAGCGGGGCGGCGCCTGAACGTATGCTGGACCCGTCCAGGTGTCAGCCAGCAGGTGTCATCTAACAGCCGGTCACGTGTGAGCGGGTCTGGACCCGCTCAGGAGTTAGAACCAGGAAAGTTGATGTTCGGTTGGAGTTACAGGAAGATTCAGCTGCAGATCAGAAACTAAAAGGACTAAAACTCCCCAAGAATCTTTGTCTGAAATAAGACTAAACTAAACGACTAAACTAAACGAAGGCAATAATTGAATCATTTTCTCCAGATGATCAGAAACAAAACCGACAATTAAAATCAGACCTGAAATCTCAACATTAAAGATTAATAAACTTTGTTACAAAGTATTTTTCATCTAGTTTCTAGTAGCTAATGTGTTAGAGAAAAAAATATTAAAAAGATTTTTTTATAAGACAGTGAGAAATAAGAGCTTTAGGTCAATAATTCCTTAATATTGATGAAAAATATTTAGTTGACTGGTAAATTATTTCACTAGAATCAGGGAAAATGTGATTTTATAAGTGAAATAAACTGCCGGTGGAACTTAAACTTTCAATATTAGGGATTTATAATAAGCTCTAATATTTTGCTGAAAAGTTACTTTAGTTTTATCTGAACTGAGATTTACGTTGGACAAATTAGATTCTTTTTGCAGTGTAGTTTGTTAGAGGAGCTTTTTGCTGATTTAAAATATTAAAGTGTGACTGGCAGATTATTTTTTTCATAAATATTAAAGATATTTCCTGAATTAAGCTCCTCTATGTTGCTGAAAAGTTCCCTGTAAGTCACTTTGGTCTCATTTCAAAAGTGTTAAGATATTTGCAACAGGAACCAGAGCAAACTACTTGCTAACATTTTAGTTTTTGCAGAATCAGGGCCGTTATTCAGCAGGTTCTGCTGTGGCCCGGTCCTCCCCTCCGGCCCGGTCCTCCTCCGGCCCAGTGCTCCCCTCTGGCCCGGTCCTCCTCCGGCCCAGTGCTCCCCTCTGGCCCGGTCCTCCTCTGGCCCGGTCCTCCCCTCCGGCCCGGTGCTCCCCTCCGGCCCGGTCCTCCCCTCCGGCCCGGTCCTCCCCTCCGGCCCGGTCCTAATCAGTCCCGGTCCCCCTCCAGCCCGACCAGCGCGGCGTGGAGCGAACAGGAAGCAGGAGGAGGCTCCACATTATGCAGGCGGCGGCGGTGCGGCCTGTCAGCGGCTAATGGCAGCGAGGATGATGGATGGTGTTTATTGTGGGACGGTGACGGGCCGCCGCCCCCCGCCTGATCATCATGGTAATAAAAAGGACACATCAGGCGCCGCGTTGTTGAATTATCACAGCATAATTTGCATTAACTCTGGCTGCAGGGACCCGGGATGGGCCGAGGCGGCTGGAGGGGGGCTGACAGCGGATGGACTGGCTACAGGCTCCACCTTGAGCTGCTCCGCCCGTCCTTGGACCCCCACGGATCTCCAGCCTGACTCCGTCATGATGGACAGGACGGACACATCCAGCACCGTCAGTATGAGGCAGGAGGGCCACGCCATCATACCGCCACCACCATGTTTCACTGTGACTAAACATGTAGCAACATGCAGGAAGCATTCAGGAGAGCCGGTCCAGATCAGCAGCACCGTTTAGTCCGCTTTAATCCAGAACTGTTTTCAGTCCCATAGACTCTCTTTGATTTTGACCAAAACTGAAACATTTGTTATATTTTCAGCTGCTGTGATTCTTTTTCTCAAGATATACATAAAACAATGCAGACTTCTCCAAACCAGCCAAGTTAGGAAACTCACTGCTTCAACCATCCAGACAAAGAGTAATATTAACATTATTAGTAATATTAACTAGCCTATATTTAATTTATTATATTCATTTATAAAAAAATGTTTGAATTTCTGTCAGTAAAAATATTTTCTTTTTGTTGTGTGAAGATAAAAACAGCAGAGAAGCAGAGAAATCCCCTCAGATGACTAGTTAGCTAGTTAGCATAGTTAACTATAAACAGTGCTGCTCACCTGCTTCACAAGGAGTAAGGCTGGTCTGCGGGGTCAGAGGTCATGGCTGCTGCTGACTTTGACTCATCTGCTGGTAAATGTGGTCAAACGTACAAGATAAATATATTAATATCTTTATAAAGCTTTTCCTTCACTGACTAAATGCTGGTGACGTGGAGGCTAACACTCGTCTGTAGCTAATCTAGCTAAGCTAACTAGCATGTCACTGAACAGTGCTGCTCACCTGCTTCACAGGAGGAGTCGGGCTAACCTAGCTAAGCTAACATGTTTAATTCGACATAATCACAAAAGCTTTAGTCACTGACAGGTCTGACTAGCCCGCGGATGTTTTTTATTCATTTTTGCAGTTGTACAGTTTTATGTTCTGTTTGTATTTCTCCAAATAAGTTTATAAAATCAGTTTTAACATTAGCTGTGACCTGAAGAGTCGTTTGCACACGAAGCACTGCTGCGCTTTCTACTTCGACATGACGGTTTTATCTGGCCATTAGTCAGTACGGAGAGCGGCGCCATCTAGTGTCTGTAAAAACGAACTGCACTAGTCTGTTGCTAAGCTAACAGATACAGTAGCCACCTCTGTTGGACAAAAACTCCTGGTGAAATATTTTAAAATATTTTCAAACAAAAAAGCTTTTAACAAATGAAAGTAGTAGATCACAGAATATTTTAAATTTGTCATAATTTCTGCTTTTTGTTTTTATACCTATTTATAGATTCTAGAAACCTAAACCTGCGGTAGCTATAGATTATTTCATATTTTGTGTTCTGCTCCTTGTTCTTTTCTTTGTAAACAAAGATGCTTTCTCAAAAAATAAATAAATAAAAATCATTCAGCATCACAGAAACAATTAGATTTTGTAGATTAGAATCAATAATCAATAATCAAGATGCGTTTTGGGTTTTAAGTGATGTCTATTTTATTAACACCTTATTGTTTTTGGTAAAAACTCTAAATATTGGTAAAAACATGTAAATATTACTCAGAAAAACAATAAAAATAGCCTGAGAAGTTTTAGGGTCTCTGTCACTTTAAGTCCAAATAACTCAACATTTACAATCACACATTCAAGCAATTAGACAACCGTACATCTTTGAAAAGCAGAAGTGGAGGCTCCTGCACAACCAATCAGAATACAGTAAGTGGTCTCTGGATGGTGAGTCAACAATGAACTCTTGTGTTTTCCAGCAGCCATTGTACAGCACAGACATCGGACAGACCAGCTGACTAAACAGGCTGGAGATTAGCTGGGGTTGCTAGGTAGCGGGCTTTGCTGGGGTTGCTAGGTAACGTTACAAATACCAAAAAACATTAATTAATCGCCGAAAACCGTCTGTCTGCTTTTATGGAAGAATAAAAACGAGCAAAATGAATTTTTAAGAAAATAAAGATGTTAAAAAGTGGCGCGCCCTCTAGTGGACAGAAGCAGCTCCTGCAGGTGGACAGTGTGGCCTTCAGCTGGAAGATGAAAGCGGTGAGGAGAGATGCTGCAGTGCGGCATCGCCCCCCCTCATGACGTCATCAGGGGTCGGGGGCTCCTCCATATTAAACAGCCACATTAGAGCGTTAAACGGAGGGCAGCCGAATCCAGCACCAGAACTGGAAGTGACCCCGCTCCTCTCCCCGCCTCGGCCCCTTCCCATCATGCTCGGCGGGCTCCCAGGAGCCCCTCCGCCCCCTCCCTGCCATCTGCCGTGATTTATAGAAAACAGCCGATGATTTATGGGCCAGTCAGCGCCTGATGAAGTTGTTCTCTCTCATCGCAGCGACCTCCCGACCCGCCAGCCCGGCCGGTGCTAATCATGCGGCGAACGGGGCCCCTTAATGAAATTAGGGCTCCACGGGGCCAGAATACTGATGGAGCTGAACCATCCGGGTCCGGTTAGCACTCAGAACCGCCCTGGGACCGGAGGAGTCCTGCAGGCACAGGAACGGCCTAGTCAAAGGGTGGAAGACACTACAGAATAAACATGCAGTTAAACTTGAAATATTTCAGTCACAACCTGCTGAGATTTTTATTCTGAAAAATAAAATAAATAAAACCAGGAAGCTGATTTTAAAACAGCATTTCATTCAAAATGAAACAATTTCAACCGATTGAATTGATTTCAGATCTGATCAGTGATCAGTGACGTTTGTTGTAAATTCAGGACTTTTCTGTCCGCAAAACCAAATCAAACCGATTACAAACGGTTCGGTTTACCTGTCAGCAGGTGAGGAAAGACGAGGCCGAGCGGAGCCGCAGCAGCAACAGCGAGCTGAGAGCGCCACCTGCTGGATCCAACAGGACAGCTGAGCAGCCCCGCTGCCTCATGGGAAATGCAGTCCGGCGCGTAAAACAAGTCAGAGAAACTAAAACTGAACGGCTGGAATCGTTTCAATAAAAAGCTCAGATTTTAAAACAGATTAAATGTTTATTTCCTTTGGATTTTTTCACCACCTGTTTCCAGGGAATTCAGACTCATTTTAAAGCTTAAATTAATATTTCAGCTGCATTTAAAAATCAGGAGAAATTTTAAAAAGTGAATTTTGTCTCATAGAATATGACAAAATTCAACCAAATTTAAATTTGATCCAGTTTTATTGAAATAGGCAGAAGAAGATGTGACTGGGCTTAAACTGGGCTTATTATTATTATTATTTATTATTATTATTATTATGGAGCACTTTTGTCTGTGGGAAGGAAACATTATTCCTAAAAGGCTGTAATAATATTTGTACTGTTAGAGCGCCCCCTGGTGGCGTCTAGGTTTCTATATGGAAAATAATAAATCTGTCAATAAATAAATAGATTTATATAAAAATCATGAGATAAAAAATATGGTCAGAATATATTTTTAAGTAAATTTCGAGACTCTGTATTGTTTTTACGTGATTTTGATCATAGAAACTTTATATTTTTTGTATTAATTGTGATAGAGATGGATAAAATCAAGCCAGCAGGTGGCGCTGTTTGTCTGTGGTTATAATAGTGAACAAAGAAACAGGAGCGACTAAAATCAGAACAAAACATCTAAATAAAAACTAATTAAAATACAAGATAAAATATGTTTCAGATAATATCTGTTTTTAATAAGTTCACTGGCAAATCACTAATAAGACATTTTCCCATGCAAGTGAAATAATCTAGTGATTTTTCATCAATATTAGTTATTGATCGGTGAAAAGTTCCTATATGTTGTAGAAAACTCTGTTGTTTTGCCTGATTTAAAGTGAACTAAGATATTTGCACTAGAAACTTTAAAAAATACTTTTTGTTTTTGCAGGAAGCTGAAGCTATTAGGCAGCTTCTCCCTGATTGGTGGCTTTGAATCAAGCTTTCCTCTGATTGGACGGCTGCTGGTTCACTGAAAATCATAAATGTAATTTATTTTCATGGCGTCTGGACCAGATAAACACATTTAATGTTCTGTAAATCAGAGCTGCTGCTTGTTTTAGAGTAGAAACCTCAAATACTTTATCATTTATTTACAGATTAGCACTTTTATAAAACCAGATTTTCTGCTGTAGTTCATAAAAAATTAACAGCCTTTGATGTCCTGTTTTTTTCCCAGCATGCATTTCAAACCTACAGTAGCCTGATGTAAACAGACTGATGTGTGCGGATGGCTTCTTCCTGTGTGAGCGGCTCTTCAGCCCGGGTCAGTCCAGGACTTAATGAAGACACAAGAGGAGAAGAAGAAGAATTAGAAGAGAGATTGTTTAATGTTGGGGATAAATATGTCCAGCAGAACTTAAATATAAGGTGGATCCAACCCAAAGCGTCGGGCGCCATGCATCTGCAGCTTATTTACAGCAACTCTGAGTTTCAGTCCACCTTAAAGCAGCAGCGCAGTGTTAGCGTTAGCATTAGCAAAGGTTAGCAACGGTTCGGACATGTTGGTTCTGTTCAGGAGAGTCGACCCAAAGGCACACGCTAACAACAACAGCCCGGTTCCAGAGGGGGAACCAGGAACTGAGATCAGGCCGAAGGTTCTGAAAGGTCCAAACGGTTCTGGAAGGAAAGCAGGAAGCAGCCCGCTGCTCGGCGTCTAGACTCCGTCCTGATCCAGGTCCAATTCAGAACTAAACCTTATGAGTCAACTCAGAGTGAAGCAAATGAAAATCAGCTGCAGCGACTACACTTTGACTAGGCCACTCTGGCGGAGCTGAGCACCGGATGGAAACACGATAAACCATCAAAAAACAAAAACTTAAATTAAACCCATGGAAAACTTTTCCACATTTCTAACTTACTGAGCTGCTTCTCAACTTTTCTAACTTAGTTTAAGATTAAAAGATGATTTGCTGCCAGCAGGTGGCGCTGTGTCAGTGGAAAACCTGGAAAATATAGAAAATAAAAATAAAATCTTTAAATAATTGAATGTAGTGATGAAGAAAAACAAGAAATATTCCCAAAAAGAAACTTTAAGTTTGAGAATTTTGAAATATAAAAATGAATCTAAAACTTCAGTTCTTCCCCTGAACTACAATGAATGAACTACATCAGATCAGTGAACTAGTTCCTTTTCTTCTGAGCTGTTTATATTGTGTGACAGATTTATTGTGGCGCTGCTGCCGTCTGTCAATAAACAGCAGAGCTAAAACAATGATAATAACAATAATAATAATAGTACTAAGGTGAACAGCGGCGCCCCCCGGTGGAAGCAGCAGTTAAACCATCCAGTGTGCTGATGAGGAAAAACCCACTGAGTTTCTGATTATTGCTAAAGTCCAGACTTCACACCGATTGGCCAATCAGAGCAAAGCTCAGCTGATTGGTCGGTCCGTCTCTCAGGCTGAGTCTGATTGGCTGCTGGTCGATCGATCAAACTGATCAAACTTCACATTGTGTAAAGCGGCTCCTCTGCTGACGATCAATATTTAAATCCTAATACTGATTATTGGCAGCTATAGTTCAGTGCTACGCTGAGGGACCAGCAGTAGTCTTCCTCAGGACCTTCATCCAGCTCATGCATAGTTGAACAGCTGTGGATCAGTCATCAGCTGCGTCTCCATGGAAACACAATATTTACAGGTGTGGAATCATTAATCATTAATTATTTGGTAAAATCTCACTAAACTGAAGCATTTCTGGATCCAACGTGGTCACAACTGAAGCATCTCTGGTTACCATAGAGACTCCGCCTCCTGCTCTGATTGGCTACGCCCTCTAATTTAAAGTCTTAAAGGTCTACGACCCCTGACCCCGACACGTTAACTGTTAAAATACGACGACAGATTCTGATCTAAAACCTGCAGCAGGAAGTTCTGAACAGAACAATGAAAGGTGAGGCTTTAAGAAGGAAGTGAACAAAGTCCCACAGGAAGTGACATCCTGCAGGTTCCTCCCGTCATTGGCCAGCCAGATGATCAGCAGTGAAGGTCTCTACATTCATCCTTAAAGCTCCTCCTGTTCCTCAGGCTGGAGGAGGTTGATGGAGGCTGATGGAGGAGGTGGAGGAGGTGGAGGTGGAGGAGGAGGAGGAGGAGGTGGAGAAGGAGGAGGAGGTGGAGGTGTGGTTCAGTAGGAGGAGATGTCGGAGGAGCTGCTGCTGTTGCTGGTGGAGGTCTGAGCTCTCTTGATGTAGAGATTCAGCAGCTTCATCTGCAGAACAGATGATGGAATTAAATGATGACGCGGCAAAAACTTTAATAATAATATATTCTGGTTTTGCTGAGTCATGCTGTTATGACAACAGCTCTAAAATGTAAACAAGGGGATTGTGGGTAACGGTGTGTCTCTAGATGGAACCGCTCAGCGCTTTGTATCTCAGGCAGACAGATGCATTGTGGGTAGCGGCGTACCTTGCTGCCGGTCAGCTGGGACAGGTAGGGCTTGAGCTCCTCTCCGATGACGGCGTAGACGGCCACCAGGCAGAAGACGCTGGCCTTGCGGACGCTGCTCTCCGTGTTGTCGTAGCCCTGCAGCAGGCCGGGGACGACGTCCGGCAGCAGCTGCAGCAGCGGCTCCCTGCAGACGCGCTCCACCGCGCGAGTCTGCATCTTGATGGCCGCCAGGTTGACGGGGTAGTCGGTGGTCTGGACGATGGGGCACAGCACCTTGATGCACTGCTCCGGGTGGATGGAGCCGGCCAGGGCGGAGGCCGCCTCCTCGGCCGCACGCACCACCTGGAGGAGGAGGAGGAGGAGGAGGAGGAGGAGGAAGAGGAGGAGGAGGAGGAGGAGGAGCAGGAGGAGGAGAAGGAAGAGGAGGAGGAGGAGGAAGAGGAGGAGGAGCAGGAGGAGGAGGAGGAGGAGCAGGAGGAGGAGAAGGAAGAGGAGGAGGAGGAAGAGGAGGAGGAGCAGGAGGAGGAAGAGGAGGATGAGGAGGAGGAAGAGGAGGAGTATCTTCTTTACAAACTGATTGACCTTAAATACATTAAACTTCAAGTTTTTCTGCAGTCTGTTAGCAGCAAATGATGACATCATCATCATCATCATCATCTGAACCGTGTCGGTACGCGGCGGCGGCGGTTTTCTCACCTCTTTGTGAGAGTCCTTGTGAGCCTCCAGCGTCTTCATGATGGTCAGCTCTGCGTAGTTCTTGAACCGGGCCGGCTGGTTCCGCAGGATCTCCTTCAGAACCCGGAGAGCCAGCGCCCGGACCGAGTGCTGCGAGAGACGGAGCGGGTCACGACCAGGTGACGGATCACGGATCACTTTATGGCAAACAGTCGATACATTTTGGACTTTGACTCATAAACTAATTTTGTGAGGAATGTTTCACACAGGAAGTGGGAGAGATTTTTAGTTTCCAAAATAAAACACACCAACCAACCAAACACCTAAAATCAAACAGATTATGATAAATACTAATCATCTTATGTTAATTCTTTATGATTAATTGCTCATTGTGAGTCAGAACCGGTCCGGTCCGGTCCGGTTGGACTCACGTCTTTGTCGCCCAGCGTCTCCAGCAGCAGCAGCAGCAGGGTCTTGAAGTGTTCGTCCCACACCAGCAGGCTGTCCTGGCGGGCCACCTTCAGCAGCTCCAGCAGCGTCCCCCGCCTGTCCTCCTGGTCCCCGGCCTGGGACAGCTCCTTCAGCAGCTGCCCCACCAGCTCCAGCTGCTCTGCCGACCCGGCTGCGGCCACACAGAACCGCGTTAGGACGGAAAGCGGCGGTTCTGCTGAAGCTCTGGGTTCGGTGTGTTACCTGGAAAGCTCTTGGCGTTCTGAGTCTTGTTTTCTCCGCACTCCTGCCGCCGGCCTGCAGAGGGAGCCAGAGTGAGACAGAGACAGACCCGGCGAGCCGCTACAGGACGTCCGGCTCACCGTCTCTCTGCGGCTCGGCGCCGTCCTCCGGGCCGGGCTTTTCCGGCGAGCTGTCTGTGTAGTTGTAGGGGTTGTACTCCCTGAAGCGCGGCCCGGAAAACGAGCGAGGCGAAGGCGTGTTCAGCAGGGACGTCTTGTTGTCCAGAGCCGTCCGGCCGCCCTCCGTCACGTCGCCACAGAACCGGCGCTCTGGGTCCGACGCCGCCGCCACGCCAGCCTAGCAGCAGAACAGTCATGTGACGTCTAGACCCAGCTGACGGGGTGAGGCGGCGTGAACACACTGACCGTTCCGTCCCGCTTCCCGTCCCGCCGCAGCGGCTCCACCAGCTCCTCCTGGCTGCGGAAGCTGAAGTTCTGGATGGCCTCAGAGACGCCGCGCAGGGAGCCGTACAGATCCTCGGTGTTCAGGTTCTCACTGTCGTACTCCAGCATGCTG
This sequence comes from Xiphophorus hellerii, assembly GCF_003331165.1. Classification (NCBI taxonomy): domain Eukaryota; kingdom Metazoa; phylum Chordata; class Actinopteri; order Cyprinodontiformes; family Poeciliidae; genus Xiphophorus; species Xiphophorus hellerii. The sequence goes on along the minus strand of NC_045695.1, from coordinate 17,204,588 downwards.
AAACAGAGGAACACGGGCTGAAGGCGCCGCTGCTGCTGCTGCTACTGCAGGAGACACTGAATGGACATGGATCAGTCCTGGACTCTGTCCTCCTAACCACTGGACCTGTTTTCATTCACACTGGACCAACGACTCTTCATTCTGCTCCAGGTCCAACAGTGAAAACCAGTCACTGAAAAGCTAGCAGCGCTAACGTTAATCAGAAACTATGCTAACCCTAAAGGGTTAATCATCAATATTAGATACACTAAACCTGAAGCATCAGTCATAATCATTAGCTAACGCTAAATCATTATAGTATCTAACAGACGCTAATGCTACAGCGCTAAATTCAACCATGTCAAACATGTGTCGCCCTCTAGTGGATCACATTTATCTCAACAGATGGTGAACACTAGTCACCTCTAAAGCATTAGCTTAAAACTGAGCTCTGCTCTTAGCGCATTAGCAGCTTAGCGCCACCTCTGGTTTGGTCCAAGCCTAGGAAAGCCTCTCTGTGAGTCCAGGAACCTGGATGGACAATGATGAGGTCACAGACACCTGAGACACCAACAGGTGAGTCAAACAGACGATGGCTGGAGGGGGGCGGAGGGGGCGGGGTTACCTGGGAGAGTACGCTCGCCGTAAGGCCTTGAGGGAGGCAGTGGGAGGAAGAGGGGAGGGGAAGGGAGGAAGAGGAGGGTATTTGGAGAGGCCGTCGGCGCTCCAGCCCCACAGCCGACTGCAGGCGGGGGAGGGGGGAGAGATACCAGGAAGGTTAGCGTCTGGGTCCTGACCGGAGGCCGGCGGGTCAGGACGGCCCGTTCTCACCTGGGGGAGAGGCCGCCGTGGTTGGTGGGCGAGGTCAGAGGGCTGCTGCGGCTGCCGGGGGGGCGGGGAGGCGTCCGGCCGGCCCAGTCGCCTGGAGCCGCCTGAAGCAAGCAGAAGGTCAAAGGTTGTGGAGGAAACCTGCCGTCACACCTGAGTGACGTTTCTTTAGTTAATGAATTAAAGTTTAATTAACTTTAAATCCAGTTAATTTGAGTCACATGTTTTTGTTTTTAGCTGATCTCATTTTAAAGATCTGAATAAAGACGTTTCCAGAGGTCATCAGAGGTCATCATCACTATCTTCAAACTGTTCAGTTAGATTTGCCCTTCACCCCCCCACAGGTGAAGGGCGTTACCATGGCGATGCCGGCGCTGGCGCTCCTCAGGTGGCTGTGCAGCAGCTTGGTGGTTCCGTCCTGGAAGGTTTTGGGCAGGGCTCCCAGCAGCATGGTGAACTCCGGGGTGTTGAGCTCAAACAGGGCGATCAGAACCACCTGGGCCGCCTGCAACACACAAACCGGACCGGCTGACTTCACCGGCTCCCCCTGCCTCCACCGGGGGGCGCCGCCGCCAGCCGGACCTGTAGAACGGGTCAGAGCCGAGTTAGCCAGGCGGCAGACATGCAGCCAGAAAGGAAAGCAGCTTCCTCAGAGGCATGCAGCAGCTGCAGAGAAACAGGAGCCTGGTTAGTGGCAGAGCCCGGTTCTGACCCGGTTAACGCCTGGTTCTGACCCGGTTAATGCCCTGGTTATTTGCCCCAATTAATGCCCCATTCAGACCCAGTTATTGCCCCGTCCAGGCCCGGTTAATGCCCCACTCATAAGCGGGTTATTTGCCCCGCTCATGCCGGCTCTACCTGCTTGCACCTCTCCTCCAGATGCCCCTCCCGGGGCAGAGAGGCGGCGGAGCTGCGATCCTCACCTGCCCAGGTGTGGAGCGTCTGAGGGCGGAGAAACATTCATTGTCTCGTTGTCACATCAGTTATTGATTATCGGAACCATTATCTCTGCTGTTTTCAATAAATACAGTAAATTTATAAAATGATTAAATGAGGTAAAGAATAAAAACGTTTTTCAACAACAATAGTTTTTATGCACATTAGTTGATAAAATAATCTGTTTCTATAAACTGTTTCTGGTAGTTTAGTACATTATTTTATTAATCTTTATATTTTGTTTTTAACATTTTAATGTTTTTGCTGCTGGACAATAAAATCAGTTTCTGTCTTTTTACCAGAATCTTTATTTTTATCCCAATAGTACCACAGGTTGTAAGGTTCTGGTTCCTCCTGGCCCGGTCCAGGAGGATTCCCATGATGCAGTGCGGTACCTTGCGGACGTCGGCGCTCTTGGGCTCGGTGGTCCAGGTGATGACGCGTGAGACGGCCAGGCGCGTCTCGCTGGAGTTGACGAAGTCGGCCGGGTCCATCTGCCGGGCCAGAGCCTCGATGTAGCGCAGGATGGCCACCTTGACCTTCAGGTTGGGCGTCTGGGTCTGATCCACGATGAAGCGCATCAGGATGTTGAACTGCAGCTCCAGGGGGAACGAATCCCTGAGAGGCAGAAACAAACTTTTACACAATCAGTTCTTCATATGAACTGATTCAGCATAAATTCATTTTCATCATTTATTCATGGTACATTAATAAAAGTCTAAACAAGCAATCAGCAGACGGTTGCCTCTTTCAAAATAAAAGCCCCAGTCTCTAGTTGGGCTATAACACAACCACAGTCAGGAAGCTGGTTCTGGTTCCGACCTGGTGACGTCCAGAGCCTTCTGGACCTTGGCCTGGACCGAGCCCAGCAGGTCGGCGCCCATCTTCTTCAGTAGCTGAGTGAGCAGGACGAAGAGCCAGTCCTGCAGGTCGTCCCGGTGCAGGACGATGAAGTCCACCAGCGTCTCCAGGAACATGCTGAACACCTGGCAGGTGAGGAAGAGGAGGGTCAGGACGGGGATGAAGGAGACAATGAGCAGCTGCAGGAGGAACCACTTACTCTCTGGGTTTGTTAGAGTCCACAGCAGAGAGCAACATGCAACAGAGAACAGCGGGTTAGTTCAAGTCTGTCTCCAGTCTGACAGGAAGTGACATATTTCTGCTTCCTGTCAGGAGGTCCTCACCTTGCTGTGCGGGTCTGCAAACATCCTGGTGAAGATCTCACAGAGTCTCTTCAGCTCCACACGGCTGGAAGCAAACAGAGTCTGTTCAGGTTCACGCAGAAACAACAAGCTCTCTGATTGGCCAGCCTGCCAGGCCACGCCCACCACCGCTGCCAATCAGATGGTTCATCTCAGACTCTACCAGTGTTTTCTGCACTCCAGGTTGTTTTAGAGTGAAATGTTTGTTGTTGCAGATTGTTTCATATTTATGTTTTCAAAGAGCAACATTCCGTATTAATTAGTATTTAAATGTAAATAAACATTTTCTGCAGTTAAAGGTTTTTCCTTTGTGAGTTTGGTCTCTTTGCTGATTCATTGGCCTCCAGCTGCAGAGCCCACCTGAGCGTCCTCTGGCCCTTCAGCAGGTTCTGCAGGCCCAGCAGGCCCTCCTTCCTCTCCGACCAGTTGGAGCTGGCGCAGTGGTTCAGGACCTCCGCCACGTCCTCCGTCTGCCGCAGGAAGTGGGGCCCGGCGCCGCCGTTCCTGGAGCCGAAGGAGCGCTCGGAGCAGGCGCTGGAGGCGTCGCTGTTGGCGTCGTCGTCAGAGTAGATCCCGGGAGACTCAAAGCGCCGCCGGACGGGCCGCCGCTGTGGGAGGAGAACCAGAGTGAGCAGGAAGCCTGACGGCGGCCGGACAGACGGACGGAGAGTTTGCTGATGTGATGAAACGGTCTGTGAAACACGCTGCATGCAGGCACACAGGATCTACTACCTTACTACTCCTGGAGTCTCCCAACAGCTGGAAGTCATAAGAAACCTGACATCAGCACCACAGGAGCTCAGATCAGACAGCAAGAGGAAAACTGCAGCTGCTTCCTACCAGAGCGTCGGCCACGGCCGCCTCCACCTCGGTGCCCGTGTTCAGGACCCGCATGGCGTTGACGGAGGCCGAGATCCGGGCCTGGTGGGCCAGCCGGTCTGAGGAGGAAGAGACACCAGGATCAGACTGGACAGCAGCAGCATTATCACTGCAAAAACAGAATCTTACCAACTACTATTGTCTAGTTTCTACTGCAAACATCTAGAAATAAGACAGGAAAACATGGGAGTTTGTTTTCAGTCAATAATGTCTTAAAGAGGCAGAACTCTGTGTTTGTAGCAACATTTAGTACCGATGTTTTCTCCAGTTTTTATAAAAATACTGCTAAACAGATGTTAAATATGACTTAAAAGAAATTTGACTTCTTAATTGAAGGGCTTAAAATGGGTCTCTGTCCCTTTAAGAAGCTCCTGCTCTTTCTCAAGCTCTGCCTCCAGGAAGTCATCCCAACATGGTTCCTCTATTAACCCTTTCTTTACCTGGCTGTGAGCAGCAGCTCAGCAGTTCCACCAGCTGTTTGCTAATTCACTTGGCTAGTCTGAAGGAGCACAGTGGGGGAGGAGCTACACCTCGAAGGCGGGGCTAGGGCCACCCAGGTGTTTAGCAGCTGAATGGTTGCCATGGAGATTAAAGGATTTCTCCAACATGAAAGAAAGAATCTGAGCAACAATGAAGGGAAAACCATTAAACATGATGGAAAGCTTAAAAAGTTGATTTTACATAATACTGCCACTTTAATACTCATAAACAAATACTATAAGTGCCAGAAAAACTAAAACATTTTCATCAACACTAAGGAATTATTGACCTAAAACAAGCTGCTGCATCTTGATGGAGTTTTGTCTTATTTCAAGTGTAATCAGGTTTAATAAAGTATTTTTTAACTTGAATTTATTAAGATCTTTGCACTAGAAACCAGACAAACCACTTGGTGAGACTTTTTTACAGTGTGAGCCTCAGACCCAAAGCAACCAGGAACCTGGAGCAGCTCAACCATCAGCAGAGATGCAACACAAACCAGCAACAAGCCCAGGCATGTCTCCTGCTACTTTTAACCTTTGACCCCGCAGCATGGGGTTGTTGCCTCAGCCATGCAGGTAAATGAGCATGAATGAATGAGGAGGTCAGAGGTCACCTGAGCAGCCCTCTGCAGAGGACAGGGCGCTGGTGGAACGGGAATGAGGCCGGCTGGCTGCAGGAGGAAACAAAAACCACAGCAGGTCCCTCACTCTGAGGCAGGAGGCGTCTAACGCTGGCAGCTCAGGGGGCCCGCGGGGCCACACGGCAGGGGGCCGCGGTCAGGTACTCACCCAGCGGGGAGAAGCCCCTGGCAGGGCTGGTGTCGCGGCTGCTCTCGCGACTGGTTTCCCGGCTGCAGCCCTGACTCATGCTGGGCCGAGGGATCCGACTCCGGGCTGCAGAGTCCGGAGGGAGAGGACAGAGAGAAGAGAGGATGGAGAGGACAGGAGAGGACAAGAGAGGACGGAGAGGACAGGAGAAGAGGACAGCGGTCCATGCAGTGAGTTACAGAGGCTGGGTTAGACAGCAGGAGGACATGCAGGATCGGTTCTAAACTGGTGGAGAAACCAGGAAACATGGCAACATGGCCAAGCGTCAGGAGGAGCTCCGCAGGGCTGCGTTCTCCTTCCTGTCAACTTTCATCACTTCTGGCTTCATTTATACCAAGAAAAACAAAAAAAACTGCAACAGTTTGCAGATGATATCCTGGTTTTCATCAAATATTTACATAAATATAACATCCAGACATTAAAAAGGCTTTTTTATTTGAGTCATTGACTAAAATTTTCTGAATATTATCTGCAGCCAAAATTAAAAATAATTTATTAAAATAATAAATAAAGAATCTATGTGTGATGGATCTATATAATAAATAAGTTTTACTTTCTGAAATGAGACAAAAGACAATTTAAAAAGTAAAACTTTGTAATTATATCAACCTGAATGTTTTAGTTTTTAGATGTTTTTGGAGGAAACGTTCTAATGATTTTATGAATTTTACTAAATGCATAAAAAAACTTAAATAAATTAAAAACATAAAACCAAACAGTAAAAGAACAACAACAATAAAATCTGATTAAATAAAAACTGATTTAAGCTAAATTAAACAAATTTAATTTTAATAAAACTAATTAAAAAAAATAAAATAGAACAAACATAAAATGAAGCAAAACAATAAAACAATTTTAAAAATACAATAAAAAGACATTTTAAATATCAATGATAAAAAAGTTAAAAGAAAAAGAATTAATAAAAGTGAAATACAATCAAATTTTAAAAATTTGATTTTTTAATTTAAAAATCAAATTTTAAATAAAAAAATTATTAGAATCACTGGAAATAGATCTAAAAATAATAAAATATTATAAACTAAAACATCATTTTCTTCCAATCAGACGAGGTTCTGCAGCTCTGGGCCTGTTGCCTAGCAACGGTTCTTACCGGCTGCGGTTCTGGACGGACTGGTCTCTCGGCTGCAGCCCTGGCTGCGGTGACCTCGGGGTCGCGTCTTGTCGCTCACGCTGCAGGGGGCGCCGTTGCTGCCTGCGGCGGGCCTCAGGATCCGGCCGTACGTGGAGCTGAGCAGGCGGCCCGGAGAACCGGACCGGCTGCCGGCTAAAACCAACAGAACCGGGTCAGAGTGGACCGGAACCACGAGCCGAGACGTCGGGTCTCTTAACTCACGCTGGGACTGAGAGACAACTTTCCCTCGGCTCCGGCCGTCCGTCGCCGTGGCACCGGTTCCGGCGCTCGTCCTCCTGGTCCGGACTCGCCCTGAGGATGAAGACGAGATGATGAAGGACGACTCGTGACCCCTGAGAGGTGGGCGGAGCCAGCGGGATGTTCTGGTTCTGACCCAGCGAAGCGTAGGATCCAGGAGGAAGAGTGGCGGCGGCGGCGCTGACGGCGGGCATCCTGCTGCGGGCGCTGGCGCTGGCGTTGACGTCGACGTCGCTGCGGGATCGCTGCAGAACGCCTGGGGACGAGGCGGCTCCCGGCCTGCGGGGGGCGCTGCCTGCAGGTTCAACAGCTTCCTGTTAGTTACTGTTCTGCACTTTTACAATATTCCTGCTTTTATTTAAATATCATAACATAATTTAAACGAATGAGATGAAATTATGACAACTTTATTTAAATTTTAGTTTAGTTTTTACTGCAGTTAAACTGTTTAGCTTTATCTCTAACACCATGTGATCAGATCAGTGAGTTTATATGAAAGATGATACAGAACATTTTTAATAGTTACATTTTTTATCAGCTGGTTTTATTACTTTAAAACTAAAATCTGTTTCTCTGGTTGACTTTAAATGTTGATTTGTGTAAACTGTGGTGCAGATCTGCTTACATACAGATTATTTTTATATTATTATTATCATCATCATAAAACATGTTCTTTATTTGTATACAATTTATTTACTTATTTATCTTTCTGGTTTATTTCTTCTCTCTCTTCAACTTCTACCAGAAGTTAATGTGACCCCAGAATAATTAAAACAAGGAATATAAATTTAAAATTACATTTATTATTAGAAATGTAAAAATTCATACAATAACTGTAAAGAAGAAAAGAAAAATAAACCCCATACGTTTAATATATTTTGTTTTTGTGTCACACATTTCCATTTTAATTTGTACTTTTTGTTGTTTTTCTCTTTTCTTCTCTAATTGATTATTTAAAGATCAATACTTCTGATTGCTGGTCTGTAATGTTTGTTCCTATGAATTAAAAATGTTATTTTATATTTCCTTATAGTACTACATTACATTTATATGTGATACGTTATAATGCATGATATTAAAAAAAATAAAAACTGAAATAAACAAAATAAGTCTTTTAATATTTATATAGGAAATATTATGCAATAAAATAATAATTAAATATGATGAATAAAACAGGTTTAAATGTTTGAGGTGTGATGATGTTGACCTTGATGTTGACCTTGATGTTGACCTCTGCTGCTGCTGCTTCCTGCTGAGCTCTTCATCGCCAGCGGCCGACTGAGGAGGAAGGAGGTCAGAGGGTTAGAGGCAGAAGGCTCCAGCAGGCGGGCCCCAGGTGACCTTTGAACTCACTTCAGGCTCTCCTGAGACGAGGACGAGGAGCGGTCGGAGGCCGGCAGCGACACCAGGGCGTCTCCGCTCCGCAGGTGGGCCTGCAGAGCTCTCTGATAGGCCGACTCCAGGCCCTGGAACAGAAGCTCCGCCTCCCGGCTGAAGTGACCCTGGTAGCTCCAGTAGCACCTGAGAGGTCAGAGGTCAGAGCGAGGCTTGTTCTTATTGGAGCTGCTGTGTTTGTGGAGGCTGCCTTACTTCCTGGCTACAGATCGAGCTTCAGCATCAGCATCATGGATCCCCTTCTTTATCGTCTCCATCAGCAGCGCTCCATGTCTGAGAGAGAGAGAGAGAGAGAGGGGGAGGGAGAGGGAGAGGGAGGGAGAGAGAGAGAGAGAGAGGGAGAGAGGGGGGGAGGGGGGGAAGAAAGGAGAGAGGGAGGGAGAGACAGAGGGAGAGAGGGATGAAAGATGTTAATTAATTAAGTTTATGAAAAACGATGTAAATTAATGTACAGACAGTCAAATCCAGTTAAATGACATGATGAGGCCTTCAGGCCTCTGAACATCATGACTCTGCCTCCACCGAGCTTCACCACCATCTATCTCTAATGAACCCAGTTTGACTCTCTGGTTCTGATTGGACTCAGACGGGTCGATGGCCACAGAGAGCCGCTCGGGTTCGGCTCGGGTTTCCCCCCCGGTGGTTCCCATCGCCATGGAAACGGCTGAGGTGGAGCCGTCTGGGCTGGGTGTCAGGTTTCCTCAGGCGGAGCTGGAGATGTGTGTGCGTGTGTGTGTGTGTGTGTGTGTGTACCTGTCCAGGCTGCTGGTCTGCCACTCCTGCAGCATCAGGTCCACAAACTCAAAGCAGCGTCTGGAAAACAAGGCAGGAAAAGTTTGTGGAAGGAAAACAGCTGCAGAAAACTAAAAATAAATAGGACATTTATTTATTTATTTTTATCATTTTGTCAGAAAACAAAATGATAAATATTAGTAAGAGAATAATTATTATAAAATTATTGTAACAATCAAATATTACTAATTAATATTAAATATTGTACATGAACAGAATTAAAAACATAAACAAAAGATTTAAAATGTATTTTAAACAAAAGAAGGTAAATTTTTTTATACATGAAAAATTATGTAAAAACAAAATCATAAGTAAATAAATTAAATACATTTTATATATATATAGAAAATTAAGTAGTAAAAAAATCCAGATATATGTTAATTTAAAAAATACTTGGAATATAATAATTGAACAAAATCAACAGAAATAAAAGTTGTTCTGTGTAACAACAGATAAATCCGGTCTGACCTTCTGACAGCCACAGACTTGGAGGAGCAGCTGCTGCTGATGATGGGGACGAGGCGAGGACAGTGTGTGTGCTGCAGAACCAGAGGAGAAAGAAAAGCTGCAGGAGGTTTTATGGATCAGAACCAGCTGCTGTGGAAAGGAGGTTCTGTTCATGAAGGTTCTGGAGCCTCACAGAGCGCAGCACTGCTTTTTAAACTATAATAAGATTCCAGTCTGATCCATCCCATTCTGAGCTGTCACTTTAAATCCAAATTACTTTTGTTCTGCTTTACAGCTTTGAAAAGCAGAAGTGGAGCCTCCTGCATAGCCAACCAGAAAGCACAAACTGGTTTCTGGATGGTAACTCAACAACAAAACTCTTGTCTTTTCCAGCAGCCATTGTACAGCAGAAAAACCAGCTGACCAAACCTGCTGGAGATCAGCTTAGGTTGCTAGGTAACGGTGCAGCGTGACAATATTTGGGGGGTTTTTGAAATGGCTCATTTTCCAGACACTAAAAAACATGAACTTATAACCAAAGAACATCAGGTGTTTTTTATATCTTGGTCTGTTTTTAGAAGCGGCAGAGACAGAAACGTGTGAAAAGTGAATTTTGCGCAGCAAGGCCGCTTTAAGACGTGTTGACCAGAACCAGGAAGTGTGGTCGTACTCTGAGGATGAGGCGGATGGCGGCCACGCCCGACGTGGCCATGACTTTGGCACTGTTGGGCACCAGGTTGAGGAGGGGCGGCATGATGGCCTCGGCGGCGTGGTCGAAGCGGCTGCCCAGCACCGCCGACAGGTGGCTGCAGGCGACAGGAGGCGTTACTAATCAGGGGACGGAGGAGCTCTAGAGGTGAAAGGTCGCGGCCTCACCCCAGCGTGATGCAGGCCTCCCGGACCACCTGAGACCGCAGGTCTTTGGCGGACAGCTTGAAGGACGCCTCCAGGAGCCGCAGCTGCTGCAGGAAGCAGTCGAACTCCGGCGCTCCGGCCAGCAGCAGCGAGCGAAGCTTCTTCAGCTGAGGAGAGACGAGGCGGAGGTCAGAGGTCAGAGGAACAACACACGCTCCACACTGAGACGAGGTGAAGATGGCTTACGGCGGCCACTCTCAGCTCCCAGTCCTTCTTATCGTCCGACAGAACGTCCCGGATCTTCGTCATGGCCTCCTCCACCTCCCGGTTGGAGTAGATCTGGCGGAGGAAACGCCACAGCTGAGATTTAACGGAGCGAGGATCAGGGAGCAGAAGATGTCTTACCTGAACTGTGGGAACGTCCTCAAAGGCTTGGATGAAATCCTCCTCATCCACAGCTCCTGCACTCGATCCGTCCCGCCCTGCAGGACAGAGAGCCTCGTAAAACACGGCCTACACCTGGACACGTGGGGCAGAACTGGTTCCGGTTCTGACCTGCAGACTTGCTGCTGGAGGCCGAGGACGGCCGTCGGAACGAGCCCATGCTCACCGCCTTCCTCCCAGACACAGAGGCTGCTCTGGACGAGGAACGTCCGCCGTCCACCGACTCATCGTCCTCAAAGGTTTTGTCTGGAAGACAAACAACAAGGAGTGTTTTAACACCAGTGGTCCAGTAGACCCGGTTCTACTGGAACCAGAACTCCATCATCTGCTCCACCTCCAGCTGCTGTGGTTTTCTGAGTCAAACCAGCCTGTTCCCCTCCTGGCCTGTGGGGGCGCTGCACCAAGAACCACTGAAGGAAACGACACAAAAACCTCTGAAGACCCTGAGAGCAACTTCCTGTTTCACCAGATGGAAACAAGATGGAGGATTTTAGCGTTGGAGGATTTCTCTTTAGGCTAAAGACCAGGAAACATTTCTGCTGCTAACGCTAGGCTAGCATGTTACTTTTGGTTTTATTTACCCAGAATGCCCTGCATTGTTGTCTACTGCCTGCTTTTGGAGCCTCTTGGTGTTCACATATGAATTCAAACCAAACCAGAGTTCACTTCAACTGAACCCAGACCGAGGTTTGTAGGACCAGAATTAGCTTAGCATTCACACCTCATCAGCTGAACCGTTTTAAAACGGGTTGAAGTGAACTGAACAGGCCTGGTGTGAATGAACCCTGCAGCTCAGTGGGTCCCAGCAGGCGGGCCGAGCCGGGCTCAATGCTGAATCCCAGCAGATTCCTGAGATTCCTGCAGAACCGGACAGCAGACAGAACAATCGGTCCAGTGTTGAAGAACCAGAACTACTGCACAGGATGGTTCTGATGCATGCAGTGAAGCTGGACAGGATGGGATTCCTGAACTGATGGAGGTTCAGCTGGTGGCAGCAGCAGAACATGTTCTCTGGTCATCAGGACATAAACACATCAGGCTCTGAATACGAACCACTTTACCGCCCAGCAATCGATCCTGTTCCATTATTCACACAGCCAGACGGAGCCGACACATCAGCAGGTCAAAGCCACCGAGCGTCACCAGGAGAGCATCGGTTCTGTCCAGACAGAACCTTCCTCTGAGTCTCATGTAAAACCAGAACCGCTCCATTTCAGTCTGATCAGTTCTGACTAGGCTGAGCTGTTTTAGGGCCTCTATCACTTTAAATCCTAACAAGCAGCTGCTGGCCACGCCCCCAACTCAACGTTTACACTCACACGTGAAAATGGCTGCAAACAGATGCACAATTATACAACCAGACATCTTTGAAAAGCAGAAGTGGAGCCTCCTGCACAGCCAATCAGAAGTGGTTTCCAGTCAATAACAAAACTCTAATCTCTTCCAGCAGCCATTGCACAACGCATACATTGGGAAACCACCTGTATGTTGCTAGGTGGCAAGCTGGGCTTCACTGGGGTTGCTAGGTAACGGGCAGTGCCTTCTGATTTGAGGCTTTACATTCAGAAGTTTTTTAAATGGCTCATTTTCCAGACACCATGAACTTCATCCACAAAACATCTGGTTGGTTTTTCAGCGGCTTTCAGAAGCAGTAGAAACCAAATGGAAGCACAAAAATGTCCCCTTTGAGTTTCCATATTTTAGAGTTTCTTCCTGTAGATAAAAGCTCACAACTTTCAGCAGGAAACCAGCAGAAGTTCTACAGAACCAACAACATGGATCAGGTTGTAGATGAAAAACCAGCAGGTCAACACAGGATGAGTTGACCTGCACAGCCAATCAGAAGTGGTTGGCTTCTTGCACGGGAGCTGCAATGGAAATTTCGTTGAATTCTGTTCAATGACAATAAATGCTATCTATCTATCTATCTATCTATCTATCTATCTATCTATCTATCTATCTATCTATCTATCTATCTATCTATCTATCTATCTATCTATCTATCTATCTATCTATGAGCTCACCAACTCCAGCAGAAAGAGTCCAACCATCCAGAACCAGAACCAGAACCAGACCCAGACCCAGACCCATACCCAAACCCAGACCCAGACCCAGACCCAGAACCAGATCCAGACTCAGAACCAGACCCAGACCCAGAACCAGCCCATTAGAACTGGACTAATGCTGATCTGGGAGCAGCTTCCTCCTCACATCCTGATTCGTCCTCCCAACAGTCAGGCTCCGCCCCCTCAGCCCGGCTTCCTGTCTGGTTCTGATGCAGAGGAAGAGGAGCAGCTTACAGGAGCAGATCCTCCTGCAGACCAGCTTCCTCAGCATGCCGGCTCCGTCTGCTCCGTCTGCTCCGTCCGCTCCGCCTCACATCTGGTCCGCAGCAGCACAGAAACCCGGAGGAAGGAGCAGCAGCCCGACGGCTCCAACCAGACCAGAAACACTCCTCCTCTTCCTCCTCTTCCTCCTCTGATTCTCTCCACACAGGATGGAGGAGAGCAGGAAGAGGAGGAGCCAATCAGAGGAGGGGCGGAGTCAGAGAGGACGGAGCAGCAAAGTGATGAGTCAGCAGAAAAATTATTCAAAATATTTCTTTGCAACTGATTATATTGGATTTCCATTAAAGAGTTAAATAAATGATCTTAAAATATTTAACTAGGCTACAAATAGAAAATCTGAAAGAAAAGCTGATTTTAAATATTTTAACTATTAAAAGCATTTAATTAAACTAAAAATAACAATAAAAGTTTAAATATTTTAAAGTATGTTATACTTATAATTATTGTGTTTCTATGTAAAGTTTACAGTGTGGCAATAAAAGCTGACTCACTGTAACCAAATCTACCTAGGAGTATAGATAAAGTTGACTGATTGATATAATATTCTAAATTACACAATAAGATAATAAAATGTTAATAATGTTAAACAAAACTGACATTAACTTAAAACCCGTCCTAAATCAAGTCAGAGCAAGTCTTGTTGAAGTTTTCACTGATGCCAGGCCGTTCAAAACGAGATATAATTCAACTCTAAACATGGTAAATGTAAGGTGCAACACAAAGCTTCAATTTCATTTATTAGTAAAACGGACTAAAAACATCCAGTGGCTTTTACTAAAACTCAGACTCTTCATTTAATCGACTAACAAAATAAAACTAAATGAAGCCACATCCTAATCTAGAAAAGATAATAAAGGTTTGTTCCAGTTTCTTTTTAAATGTTTGGTCAGGGCAGTTCACCTGTTGTTTTTGTCACTTTTAGCTTCTTTATTATTTATTTTACGCTGGTTATTAAACTCCTAATTGTGCTGATTAAACAAATCAAAATTGTTTTTACGTGTTTGAAAAAGTTTGTGAAGCTTTTGGTATATTTTATTGAGCTGTAGTGGAGCAGAGTTAGAATATAAATATGTCAATATGTGTCTGATCTGCAGAACGACGCGCAGCGGGACGACGCGCAGCAGAACGATGTGCAGCAGAACGATGCGCAGCGAGGCGATGCGCAGCAGAACGATGCGCAGCAGAACGATGTGCAGCAGAACGATGCGCAGCGAGGCGATGCGCAGCGGGACGACGCGCAGCGAGGCGATGCGCAGCAGAACGATGCGCAGCGAGGCGATGCGCAGCAGAACGATGCGCAGCGAGGCGATGCGCAGCAGAACGATGCGCAGCAGAACGATGCGCAGCGGGGCGATGCGCAGCGGGGCGACGGAAGCGAAGGCGATGCGCAGCAGAACGATGCGCAGCAGAACGATGCGCAGCAGAACGATGCGCAGCGGGGCGATGCGCAGCGGGGCGACGGAAGCGAAGGCGATGCGCAGCAGAACGACGCGCAGCAGAACGATGCGCAGCAGGGCGACGGAAGCGAAGGCGACGCGCAGCAGAACGATGCGCAGCAGAACGATGCGCAGCAGAACGATGCGCAGCAGCTGCAGCCCTCTGAATGCAGACAGTCAGAACCAAACAATCGGGTCATTTCAGAGCTCCGGTTCCCAGCTGAACTGTGCGTCCCGTCCAGCAGCTCCGGTTCTGATGGAGCCTGACAGCTGGCTTTAATCCTCCTCCGTCTCAGACATTCCTCTGATTCACTCAGCCGGGTCAGGCTCAGAACCGGGAGAACCGGGACCAACTGGATCTCTCCGTTATCCAGCAGGCGGTACCGGCCCGCGGGTCCACACAGAGAACAGCTGCAGGTTTCGTTCCTGTCTGAATGAGAGGCGGCTTGTGACTCCCAGAGCTCCTCCAGGAGGATCCAGACAAAAGCTCTTCCTGTTCCACCAGCAGCTCCTTCACGTCTGAACTTTCTGATCCGACAGGAAGCGGGTCAGAATCTGGACCGGGTCGGATGGACGAGGAGTCCAAAGGAGAGATCCTGATGATCAGCCGGCTGGACGTGAAGAGGAGGATTTACCTGTGGAGGAAAGCTTCTCTCTCCGCTCCGCTCCGTCCTCCTCTGCTGCCTCTCTGTCTTGTGACTGTGAGGACGACAGCTGACACCACTCCTACAAAATAAAAGCCTCAGCTGCTGCTGTGCTGTGGGCTTGGCCCAGTTTGAACTTCCTGTTTGCAGACGTGTGTGTGTGTGTGTGTGTCCCACAGACATCAGGACAAGAACTTGGACTGTTCCCATTGAGCTGGAGGAAGAAGAACGACGTTCTCCAGGATTCAGACCAGGAAGACAAACTGTAACTTTCTATCTTTATCTATTAAATCAGGCTGTATTATATTAGACAGGATCATAATCTGTAACACTGGGTTGTATCATATTGTATCAGGTCGTACTGTAGCTTAATGTATGGAATCACATCTTATATTTCATTTTGTGTCATATGTTCTCTATGTATTAGAGCATCATATTTTTATTGTCTCATATCGTATCATATTGTATTATATTGCAACAAATCATATTACATAAATTCTATCATATTTTATTGTATCATATTTCAGAGCAGAGGATCAAACCTGGGACAGTTTGACTCAGATTGGGTCCCACCAAGCAGCCGACCCAGAACCCAGAACCCAGAACCTCCAGTGGCTGATCAGCAGTTCTTACCTGACAGAGGAGACGGCACCATGACCCCTGACCTCTGGACCTCGTCGAACTTACTGAAGATCATGTTGAGCCTGCAGAGCCACAAACAGAGAATAGTCAGCAGCAACACACTGAGGCCTGCAGGCTGACCTCTGAACCTGGGACAGAATCTAAACGGGTCAAAGTCCCGGAGCAGGAACTCTGAGACGGACGAGACAGCAAACAATCAGAGACACGGGGTCAAAGGTCAGACAGGAAGAGGAAGACTGATTCTGATCTGAGCCTGAGACAGAAACACGAGACAATCGGTCCGTTATCTGAGGACAGAGCACAACAATCTGACAGTCCCTGAACGCACCGTGACTGAGGCAGAGCTAAAACCACAGGGTGAGAGTCCCTGAACGCACCGTGAGTCCTTTAACGCACCGTGACTGAGGCAGAGCTAAAACCACAGGGTGAGGAGTCCCTGAACGCACCGTGACTGAGGCAGCCCTTTCTTCCCCAGGTCGATTCTCACTCGCTCTCCTACGTGGCGGTAGATCTCCACCAGGCAGGACATGGCTGCATCACGGACCTTCACACCAACATGGAGACACACAGCAGGAATTTAACTCCATACAGGAGAAATTTATTCAAACTAAAGGGAATAAAAATGTGTTTCAGTGTTTATGGTTCAGCTAAATCAAAGTCTAACTAAGAGGCCTCTGAACTGTAAGTTCAGGGTTTTGTTGCTGAGAGATTCAGGAAGTGAGGCGGGTGGGCTCGGCTTCCTGTCCTGAACAGGAAGTCAGACTCTGGTGATGACAGACATCTGCAGCCAATCAGGACGCAGAAACTCTGAGACCAACCTGACGGTCCAAGAGGACACCAGGGTCATGACCCCAGCAGGAAAACAAATGTTTCCTCACTGCAGTGTTTCTGTTCCACCAGCAGAGGGCGCTCCACTGCAAATAAAGCCTGATTTATTATTTCACTCAGAAAACTGAGAAAGTTTATGCAATAAATAATTCTATTAAAAAACTAATTTATAGAAAAAAAGGTAAATAAATTATTTATTAGTCTAATAAAAGTAAATTTTTTAAAATAAATAATAAACAAGCAAAACTTAAAGAAAAATGAATAAGATATGTAAATAATAATATTGGCCCTTTGAAAATAAAATTGAAATTTAAAATTCTACAAATTTATAAAGAAAAATAGTATTTGGTAAAACACATGATAATGAGAACTGATAGGTGTGACAAAACTGAGAAAAATAAAATGTGTAAAAAATATTTATTTTTAATGAATAGTAAAAAATATTTTTCAAAAAAATATTAAAATAGGTAAAAAATATATCAAAAAATTTGTTATTAAATAATAATAACCATAAAGTCGATAGCTAAATCAAAAACATACCATAATAATGTAAAATAGAAAATTATAACAGAAGAAAATAGTAAAACAATGGTGATATTTTAAATGAACCCAGCTCTAAACATGCAGTTTAAATTAGCACCATTAGCTCCTCTGGAGCTAAACTGGAGCTCCAGACCAAATGAAACCAGTTCAGCACTGGAGGAACTGGAACCAGTGGCCTCAGAGGACTGGGTGGTACCTGACTGGTCGGGTCTCCCAGCAGGTTGCAGATGTGAGGAACGATTTTATTCAGCGTCAGACTCTGAGAGCCAAACCTGGAAGACACAGAGCAGGGCTCTAACACAACAGACCGCTTTACTGTCAGAGGTCAGAGGTCAGGGGTCGCACGCTCACACGTTGAGGGTGGAGATGAGGCAGAGGCAGAGTCCCTCTCTGGTCCGGCTGTTCTTGTGCTTGAACCCTCCCATCATGCGCTCCCAGACGTACTGCAGACACAGCAGAGGGTCAGAGCCTCACCTGGACAGGAGGCGGAGTCCAGCCGCTGCAGCTACCTGAGGGTTGGCTGACTGGTCCATGACCTTCAGCAGCAGCGCCTGGTCCTGCTCCCGCACCTGGTCCTTCGAGTCGCCCAGCCGGTCCATCAGGCTGGGCAGGACTGGGACAGATGTTTGATAAGAGGCAACATCTGGAATGTTTTCTCATGTTTTGTATTAATAAATATTATCCTGGATTATTTTTGTTCCACATGAATCTAAGTTTTAAATGTGGCATTACTCACTTTTTTAAAATGATTTATTACATTTTAATATGTTGTTTATGTGGCATATTTATTTAATTCATTACTTATATTTTTTTACAATTAATGGTGTATATTGAAATAATTTATTTTATTCATGTTTCCTTTATTAAATATATATTTTATTATATTTCATGCCTTGTATTTTCTAATTTCTGTATTATTTTATTGATTATAATAAATGCTAAATATTGAATTAATTTATATGTTTTTATCTACTATATATTATATTTCATACTAGCTATTACTGTTATTTTATTCACTATATTTCATTTTTCTTCATATTTCAGGCTGTATTGTTTTTTTAAATTAATTGTATTGATCTTATTTAATTCACACTGTCATTCTCCAATTTTTACTCTAAATGTTATTTTACTAAAGGTTCAAACTGATTTCAGTTTAACTTATATTCTGTCATATCTTTGCTATTATTTTTACTTCTTATTTTAATATAGTTCTACTCTGTATTTATATATTCGGTCCAGTGACAATATTGTCCTCACCTGTTCCCACCTGAGTCCGGAACCTCTCCTGCAGCCGGTCCACTAGAGCCGACAGAACCTCCATCCCCAGCAGAACCACCTGAGAGGAAAACACTTCGATATAAAGCAGGAAACACCCCATCCCACCACAGCCAATCAGAACGCAGCTCAACCGCTAAGGATTCTGGGTACTGAGGAGTAAACTGGGAGAAAGAGCAAAAACCTACAAACTGGACCGAGTAACCGGCTTTAAATCAGCGGCTTCAGCAGAAGAAGGAGAAGCGAGGCGGACTGTGGCTGAAACGGGAGATCTGGGTCGGAACCGTGACTGAGGAGGAAACTCGCTCCGCACTAGAACCGCCACCGGAACCACCCCGCCAGCTTTCCTTGTCTTGGGGTGGACCGGGAGGCTCAATGAACGGCTAGTGAGAGTCTCCCTGCTGACACCGTATCAACACATCCGCATCACCTGAGCGCATGCGCTCGGGGAAGGTGCAATTTTTGGAGCAACGGCTCAAAATTCAGGAGATTTTATCGACAATACCATGAATACTGCCCCCTGTGGTTAACAGCGGTATTACATCACACTTAAATACAGCATAAAAATCAATATTACTGCCAAAATAATATTGATTTCTGGAACAAAAACTGTAAAAAAAATCTGTAAATTAATTTAGAAACTGATGTTTGTTGTGCAAAGCGCAGCTACAATGTACTGTTAATGAAATTCAGCACAATTCTTCACAAAATACCCAGAAGTGGCTAAAAAAGATTTAATTCTACAGAAGCTGGACAGGAAGAGAGAAGAAGACAAGAAGCAAAAGGCCGGGAATCGAACCGTCAACCTGCTCTACCACTGAGCCAGGCAGCGCCACAAAACCTCAGACATTAAGATTAATTTCACATATTTCTAAGAAAAAACAAACATGTATTTTATTATGTTTAAAGTTGTAAATTTGCTGTGGTAAAAATCACAGTCAGTTTTTTTCCTACAAAGTCACGAACTTGTAAAAAGTTTGAAAAGTTATTAGAAATTTGAGGCTTTGTTCTCAGAAAACTAATTATTTTAAATTGTAAATTTACAACTTCTGGACATCAGGGTATTTTCCTAGAAAATATGTAAAATTAATTGAGAATTTCTAAATATTTTAGGAGCAAATTTAATCGTCAGTGACCAATAATTTGAGTTCCTTCCTCTAGAGGAGGCGTGTTGACAGAGTGCTGAATATTAGCGATAACAACAGGAGCCCAAGAATGATGGAGACGTTTTATTTGGGATCAGGGAAAAGTTTCTTAATTTTCCTACAATAGAGAATATTGACAACACAGAGTATTTGTCTTTTTATAACCAGTTTAATATTCAGTAGAAACATGTTTATCCAGAGACTTTTACTGAATAATTGACCTAAATCTATTTGATTAAACTTGGCTAAATATCAACAGATGTGTATAAAAACAAAATGACCCAAATCCTGTTCTGATAACTCAGGATAAATATGTTTGATTGAGCCCAGAAGAAATAAAAAACTAAATGTTTTCAGTTTTAGATCAATTCTGCATTTATTTAAAAGGATTAAATAAACCACAGGCGTCAGTAGGTGGCGCTGCAGGCCGCAGGATGTGGCGGTTCTGACGGGTTCCTCCTGTGAATCAGAGGGAAACTGGAAACTGGGTCGGTGTAAATTAAGCTCTGAGCCGCCGGGGAGCCGCTGGGTTCTACCGGCCCATCAGGCCCGGTTCTGACCCAGCTGCTCACCCACAGTTAGATCTGGGTTCAGATCTGGACTCTGATTCACTGAACTGGTTCTGGAGCTGCTTTACATTAATAATGTAATCTGTAATCTAACCTGAAGCTCCTTCAGATTCATTTAATTCAATAATCCATCAAACCCTCTGCTTATCCAGCTCCTTGGTTTTTGCTGCAGTCCTGCCAGAACCAGAACCAGACCCAATCAGAGTAAAGACCATGGAGCGTTTCCTCCCCGCTGACCCGGTTCGGCCCGAGTCAGAAACTCACCTTGTAGTTGCTGGAGTTGACCCAGGAGCTGGCCAGGGCGTCCACCATCCTGTCCAGCAGGTTCTGGTCCTGGTCCAGCCCGGGACAGCGGTCCGGGTGGAGCAGCAGCTCGGTGATCTCCGGCCCCACCTGCAGCCGCCGGCCCAGGTCTTTCTGCAGAACCAGGTCCAGCAGGTCCTCCATGCTGCTCATCTTCTCCTCCTCGTCCTCCTCCATGTCTGGGCTGTCTCCTCTGGTTCTGGTCCGGTTCTGGTTCTGGTTAACACAGTGAGATGTCCTGCAGAGGAACGATGCTCTTCATTCTCCCTCCACCCTGAAACAGAAACATTTCCCCCTGAATCTGGACTCACAGGCTGTAGTTTAACTACCAGCTGGTTGCCAGGTAACCTGCCAGGTAAACACATTTTACCCTGAATAATGACTTGCAGGTTCTAGCTAACAATCTTTATCTGGTTTAACCCTAACTAAACTGGTTAGCAGGTTAACCAGCACCTTCACAGGTTTTTATACCCTGAATCTGGACTCACAGGCAGGATCTAACATATATGCTGCGGTCTGTGGTTTGATACTAACTAACCGCTGGTTAGCAGCTCAACCAGCAGGTTAACCACAGAGCAGCTAGCTGCGGCTGCTAACTGAGCGGCTAACAGCTTCGGTATGAAACACCGCTGCTAGGACCCAAAGCTAACCGGGATACCGAACCTCGCCTGCGGTCCACAGCGGTTCCGTTAGCGGTACCTACCTCTCTGAGTGGGTTAGTTATTTCGCTATTGACCCGGTAACCGGTTCCCGAGTCTCTCACCGGATGGACCGACCCGTTCCCTGGAAAAAAGCAGCCAGGAAAGACGATGCTGCCTCTGGCCACAATCTACCGTTACTTCACTTTACGGCCAGCAGCTCCTGTTAAAGTCCAAATACTGACACATCTGTCTGTTTCACTCCAGAAGAACCTGAACTTAATCATTACCGTCCGCTTAGGGTAAATACCCGGATGATAACGAGATTATTTATAAAACTTTAAACATTTTAGCCTGCAGAGTGAATGAAGTCGCAGAACGACGACGCCTGGTGGTTCAACTGGTACACTGCACTCTAAATGAAGCGGTTAAACTTCATCAGTGTTATAAATTATGGCTCATAAAAACTACTGAAATTCATAAATCTCACATGTAGTTTAATGTTATAGTATATTTTCACTGCTGGTTCTGATCCATGTGTGGAAAGGACAAATTCTGACCCAACAGCTGTTAAAGCAGGAACCAAACCCAGACAGAAACTATTTTTATCTTTGTTTATTCTAAGTCATAAGTTTGAGTTTTGAAGTTATATTAAGAGAATAAAAGTCAGAATTACAAGAATAAAAGTCCTAATATGAGTTTTATTTTTGTGTAATTTGTAGTTTTTCTTTCATGGCAGAGAAAAACTTGACATCCATTAAAGTCCAAACATTCTCTTCTAGATGAGAGAAAAATATCAAAATCTCTAAAACTGCTGTAAAAATTATATGTAGACACATTTTTCCAATTTTCCACAATATGAATTATATTTAGTGGATTTTAAAAATAATTATTAAAATCCACATATTAAATAAATATTAATATTCATAAGGGCCTGAGATGGCTCTTTTGCTAGGAACATTGTTTTAACGTATTATTTTACTTCATTTCATTATCAGATTGAAAACTGATAGAGCTACAGAAAGAATAATGCTATATTCCTAACATTTGGTGTAAAAATAATATAAAATTATTTTTCCAATTTAGGTTTGTTGGTTTTTATTTCAGCCTCTCATGTATTCTGAATATAGGTCATGGATTTTAACCCCCTCCAGGCCAGGATGTTCACAGAGTTTCAGTTTTATAGAAAACACAGCAAATTGGAGAGAAATGAAGATTAAAAACCAAATGGCAGAAAATGTTCTGACACCCCTAAATAAACCCACAGCAGTCGGTCGCTTCAGTTTCCTCAAACATTTATTCTTCCAACTTTGATAAATCAAAAATGCAACAGAAGAAACAGTTTCTGATAAAAGAACCAGACCTGAAGGTTAGCATCGTTTCATAAGTTCCCCACACCGTTTCTGTGAAGCATCAGCAGCGTTACAATAAAGAAAAACTAAAAAAATCACGACAAGAAAAACCAAAACAAACACTGAGGATGGATTTTACCTTCATACAGAAATAATACTTCAGAGTGGAGGTGAGTGGAGTGAATGGAGCCGTCCAGAGGGACGGCGGAGTGCAACAGGCGCTAACAGATGCTAACAGATGCTAACAGGAGCTAACAGGAGCTAACAGATGCTAACAGGAGCTAACAGCAGCGTCTCTGGTTGTAGCTTGGAGTCACTTCAGGATCAACAGAGGTCTGAACTACTCCACAAAACCTTCAGAGGGAGAAAAATACATGGCAACGCACAGATACATATGGCAACACCAAAAAGTGCAATAAAATCAGCTTAGAGTTAGTGTACGGAAACCCATTACAACCATAATCATCCCACATGTTCAATAATCCATCCCCGCTTCATTCTGCTGAAATAAAATCATCAGAACTGGTTCCTAAACTCCAGTGAAACAGTTGACTGGTTAGAGCTCAGGTGAGCAGTCAGTTGAACATGATGGACTCTGGATCCTGGTTCATCATCTGGGCCATGTGGCGAAGGACGTCCTTCTTGGTGATGATGCCCAGGAGACGCCTGCAGAGACCAGGTACCGTTAGCTAATGCTCTCATTTACATTTATCAGCTCTGTACATTTAATATGAAACATTTTGGGGACCTTTAAATGAGCAATTATGTGTCAACTTCCCTGTTTTAAAGATTTTAAACATAAAACTGTAATACTCTAATTTGTCCACCAGATGGAGCCGTTTAGCCTGTTTGTGGATTTGAGAAAGAAAAAACTTTTACAGGAATCTGAGAATTGGGAGCCAAAAAACCAAATACTGATCAGTTAATTCTGATTCAAGAGGATTAATACATTTATTTCCACTGAAATAAATGTAAAACCAGAATTCATTTCCTTTAAATATTTAGTGTTTTTCTGCCTTTAAGCAATCAAAACCTTTCAATAGATGCTTAATCAAATTACTATAGGCTGCCATCTGCTGGACACAGCAGGACACTACATCACAGCTTGAGGCAGACTGACCCGCTCCTGGTGACCAGGCACTGCCGGAGGCCCAGTTTGCGGAAGATGTCCACCACCGTCTCCATGGGCGTGTGGTCGGTGACGGTGAAGGGACTAAGGTTCAGGACGCGCCGCAGCTTCAGCGGCTGAGGGTTGCTGGCCGGCAGCTGCGGCGCGTCCTCTGTGAAATAGACCACGGAGCTGCTGACCACGCCGTCCTGCTTCTGACGGGCGTTTTCTGAGGACAGAAACCATGATCTCAGTATCTAGAAAGAGAAGCTCTGCTCCAGTTGTTGTAACAGACTCACTGATGGCCAGGGTGAGGTCCCTGCGTTGGACGAATCCAATCAGCCTCTCCGACTCCCTGGACACAACCACAGGGAAGCCGTTGTAGTCGGTGTCCTTGATGAGCGTCTCCACGTCCTCCACTGTAGTGCTGTCCTGCGTGAGGACGGCCAGCGGAGGGTCGTTCCTGCGGGGACGCATCACGTCGGTGGCCAGGGTGCGGTGGGTGAACTCGTCCCTGACGTCCAGGTAGGGGTAGCCGTTGAGCTGGATGTGAGACTCGTAGATGCCCTCCTTCCCAAAGGCGTCGGCCACCCATTTACTGGTGACGGCGGCGGCCATCAGAGGGACGATGTACTCCAACCCGCCGGTCAGTTCGAACATGATGACCACCAGGGAGACGGTCATTCTGGTTACCCCACCTGAACAGACCCAACAGACAGGTAAGACAGGAACTGGACATGTGGTGTCTTCTGTCCTCGTCGACTCACCCAGACAGGCAGCAGCCCCCACCATGGCGTAGAGTCCCGGTGTGACGCAGTCAGCGCCGGGCCGGCACCAGTTCTTGAAGATAATCCAGTCGTGGTGGTGGTACGCCATCTGCTCCACGGCGATCCCAACGATCCGACCAGCGATGGCTCCCACCGCCATGCTGGGAATGAAGAGTCCCGACGGGATCTGTGAAGGACAAAAGCAGCTCTGTCTCTACTCCGATTGGGTCGGACAATGAACAAGTGTGAGGAGGAGGATACCTTCATGCCGAAGGTGAAGATGGTGATGACGATTTTGAAGACGAGGGCGAGGGTCAGCTGCCACATGGCGTTGTAGACCCCGGGCCCCGCCGGACGGTCTGGAATGTCGTCCACCGGCCGACTCATGTTGGGGTTGTTGTAGTAGTCGCAGAGCTGCGACGACTCCAGAGCGCCGCAGTCGTTGAAGAGCTCAGAGATGAGCTCGCTGGTGCTGCGGCGGGTGTAGGGGTTGGGGTACGCCAGCAGGGCAGTGATTCCCGTCACGATGATCACCTCCAGGACCGGATACTTCCCCAGCTGGGTGGTCTTCCTGCGTCGGCACCAGGCGATGTTGGCCCGGATGAAGAGCGTCCCCCAGAGGCCGCCGAACACCCCCAACAGGATGAAGGGGACCAGCTCGGCCATGTACCAGGGAGTGTGGTACTCCACATAGAACAGAACCAGGCGGCTGTTTCCAAACGGGTTGATGGAGCGCAGCGTGAAGGCGGCGACCAGAGCGGCGAAGAAGGAACGCCACAGAGTCTTCAGGGGGAAATAATAACTCACCTGCAGGAGACAGCAGATCTAAGAATGAAGCAAAGATGAGTCTGATCTGGTGAAACCGGTGAATGACTGACCTCCTCCAGGCTGAACAGAACTCCTCCGATTGGGGCTCCGAAGGCCACCGACACTCCAGCTGCCGCCGCCGCCGATAACACCTGACCACAGCAGGGGGCAGCTGTTATCTTACCCAAAGACTCAATAAGCCATGTGGGACATTTGGTGACCTGAACCCTCAGCTGAACACTATTTATAAAGAATAAAGCAGATCTGATGGAAGATCCCAAAAGATGCTACTTTTTATGAAACACGGCGCATTAATGAAAAGAGATCAGTAGAACTTTCTTCACTCTGACGTTCACCATTCTGTGGTTCTTAGCATCAATCATTTCCTGTTTCTTCTTTTGTCTGGCTTTGCTGAGACTTTTAGCTATTTTAGATTATACATGTTTTATGTGAAGTAACTTTTACACAAACAATAAACTCAGTTTATTCATATCAAACCATCTGAATTCATTTCTGCCAAGAGCTGCTGTATATTCTCACCTGAACAGGAAACGTTTCATCCACTAAGTATTTCTGAAACCTTATATTTAGAACTTATATATAAAACTAAGTTTTGAATCAATGCTCTCATTAGGACTTTAGCAAGTTTTAGCTTTTATGTGGGTTTTTTTCACTCTGTGTGGATTGTGCAAAGAATTATGCTAGTACTAGCCTAGATGCTATCATTGTTTTTTTATATCTTCAGCTTTTTAGCTAGTTTTAGCTTTAGCAGGATGAAAAGCTAAAACTTTTAACCCCTCAGACCAGTAAAATACTCCACTCTACTCTACTAGTGCTAGCCTAGCTATTATTATTATTATTATTATTAGCTAGCTTTAGCTGTTTAGCTAGTTTTAGCTTTTACATGGTTATTTCCACTCTGCATGGATTATGTTACAGTAGGTCAACATGCTAGTGCTAGCCTAGGAGAAATCAAGAGTATTTTAGCTAGCTTTAGCTTTGTGGATAGTTTTATTCTTTTTACTCTGCATGGAGGTCAACATGCTAGTGCTAGCCTAAATGCTATCATTACTTTCTTAGCTAGTTTTAGATTTCCAGCTTTTTTTTCCTTTTACATGTTTTTTTAAACTGCATAGATTGTTATTGTTGGACAACATGGTAGCGCTAGCCTAGCATGCTGCCTTCCTATGATTAGTGTTTTAGCCATTTAGCTCATTTTACCAAACAAACTGCTGTGAACTTACTGTAGTTCAGTTCTGTTTCTACTTTTCTGCCCCAGTTTCTCTTTGATTTCTTGATTATTGAACCTTTTCTTTGGTCCTCATCAGTTTCTCTGCAGGTTCATGTTTTGCTCTCCTGCTGACTTACAGCAGGAAATACTTTTTTATCATTTATCATCAGGAAGTTCAGGGTTTTATTCCACTTTGGTATCAAAAATGGAATCAAATCAAACTTTGCGGATTATTGCTGGTCTGATTTGGACTCTGGCGGGTCGAGGACATCAGAACCAGGCGGCTCACCTCGCGCCTCTTGCCCTCGTTCTTGCTGTACTTGGAGAAGAGGCTGCAGAAGAGGTTTCCACAGCAACAGGCCACATGGACCAGCGGGCCCTCCTTCCCCAGGCTGAGGCCCGACGACACGGCCAGAACCAGCGTGACGGTCTTTATCAGCAGGGTCCACTTCCCCAGGTAGCCCCGGATGATGAACCCGCTCAGGATGGTTTTGATCTGCAGCGGACCGGAACACAACGTTACAGCGCCGACCCGAACCGCCCGCCGACCTCAGGGCGCACGGTACCTCCGGGATCCCCGACCCGCAGGCGTACGGGGCGAAGACTCGGACCAGCGACACGGCCAGGAAGGAGAACAGCAGGGCCCACAGGATGTACAGGAAGTAGTTCAGCAGGTACGCCCCGGCGCCCTGAACAAACACACGCCGTCACGGACCGGACCGGACCGCGGGCCGGAACCTCCCTTCCTCCCTCCCTCCCGCCCGGACCCGTCTCACCTCGGCGTGGCCCGTCATCAGCTCGGCCCACTTCTGCCACTGCGGACACTTGTCCCGGTCGGCGAAGGTGGTCTGGTTGGAGGTCCAGCAGCACTGCTCATGGCTGTACCAGAACGCCGACAGGCACACGCCCTCCTTCAGGTCCGTCATCCAGTCCACCGCCAGGTCGATCACCCCGGCCAGAGAACCTGGGGGGACGGCCCGGTTAGTCAGAACCTCAGAACCAAGGCCAGAGAACCTGGGGGGGCGGCCCGGTTAGTCAGAACCAAGGCAAGAACCAAGGCCAGAGAACCTGGGGGGCGGCCCGGTTAGTCAGAACCTCAGAACCAAGACCAGCTCACGGCATAAACAAACTAAGTGGCCACTAGGGGCGCTACATGGAACTCTTTATTTTAGTAATAATTTCTATGTGTTTATATTATCAAATTAATTCTAAAGTTATTTTACTAGAATATATTTATAATGTTTGTAGAAGAAATAAATACAGCTCTTGGGCTCCCCCTGGTGGTGAGGCCGGTCACACTGAGCTTTAACTGTCCATGAGTTGCCATGGTGATTCTGTATATTACTGTTAATGACATTAATAATAATAATAATAATAATTTAAACTGGTTCATGTTTGAAACATCAGGAGCTGCTGATCTTTATTTTACATCAACTTAGAAGTTCGGAGAAAGTTCTGTTCAAATCATGTAGGGCTCAGAACCAACCCGGTACCGGTACCGGTCCACATTCTCAGTTGATACAGGATAATAATGGAACCATCACTATCAGAGAAGCAATACGTTTCTAGCAGCTGTGTGAATCATCGGTCGGTACCAGAGAGTTAAAGAGAGAGAACCGGGTCAGAGCCGGAACCGGGTCGGTCGGTACCAGAGAGCAGGCCGATGAGCAGCATCACCACCCATCCGGACCAGGCGTCCAGGAGGCTCTTGATCAGCTCCCAGATGGACTCTTTGCTCTTACTGGTGATCTGCGGGACAAACACGCACACGGTGAGCGGGTCAGCATCGCCCCCACGCACCGAACCCAGCCCTCCAGAACCTTTCGGTGCCGGTCCGTGTCCCTGGACTTCTCCCTCAGCCAGTCGATGGTGTGGAAGTCCTCGTAGGTCCCCACGTCGGGGAACGGCTCGTCCAGGAAGTCCATGAGCGTCCCGGCCCCGTTCATCTCCTCCGTGGGAGTGGGAAGGCTGACACCTGTCCACGGAGGACATCAGCAAGCTGCGCTCGGTACCGTGTTGCCATAACAACGGGCCTTACCTTCTGCAGCCGCCATGTTGTCCTCTCCTCTGCTGGACGTGTGGACTAATCCCGGTCCTCCCGTGGAGGACAGCCGAACATCACGCAGGAAATTTACACAACAAACCCACGAACAGATCAGCAGCGACACAGACTGCAGCACGAGCCCGTCAGGTCTCACGATACCTCCGAAATCTCGCGATACTTCACACCAAAAGCTCGTTCAGCAGTGAAATCAACAATGAAAACAGGAAGCAGGTTATTTTATAAACTGATGGTCACAAATTTAATAGAAACATTTTATTCTGTAGAATAAATATTACATCTGATTATTGATGTTTGAATTTAACATTAGAAACAAAAACAGCGAAATAAAATCCTGAGTTATGTCTGACATCTAGCGGTCAATATCTGCAACTACGTCATCATTAATGGCCACAAATATTTAAATAAAACTGAATAAAAAACATCAAAATAGGTAGATATTAATTATTCTTAGAGTATTTGTGATTAAAAATGATGATTTCCATATTTATCCAGTATTTCTATTCATCCTGCATTAGAAGCTCCTTAGAGAATGAATGAATAGACTAATGGTACTTTGATTTGATTTCTTTATTTTGGAAACCAAAGCTGCGCCGCTCAGCCTCTGATGTTGAATTAATCACAGATTTAAATTCACAGCTTAGAGGAGAGGAAAACGGAGGAACTGAAAAGCCTGAAGGTTCAGTTATTATTCTAATTCCACACATTACACACAGATTCAAACATATTTTCATAGAAATTATTTAGTTTTATGTTTTAGTTCTTACTGCCACCTGGTGGGGAACTATCATAACTACAGATTTCCTTCATGTCAGATCATTTATTTATCTTTATTTGTTTTAATTTTCTCTTTGATCAAGTCACAAAAATGAGCTTCCATTAATGTTGTTAAATAAGAAACACTATAAGTGAAAAGAAAACTAAACTTCAGTAAAAATACTCCGTAAAGTTTGACTGTTTGAGAATCAAGGGCTGAAAAATATAATCATAAAAAATATATTTATGTTCAAATCCAAACAGCTGAGATCAGAGAATTTAGCAGGATGAAAAAACCTAATGGAGAAAAATTAAATGTGAAAATTAATACAGTTTAAAATATTACAAGTGGTGCGATTCAATTAAAATGTTACTTAGTTGCTGAGTCTGCAATGAATTTTTCACAATTAATCAAGAAACAAACATGAATTAATCTGTGAATAAATGTCTCACACACACATTAATGTTATGCTGCTGCTGTTAATGTTATTTAAATACTTTAATCTGAAATGATTGAAGAAAAAGGAAAATTATATGTGGGTGAGGAAAACCTCAGCAGAGTTTAATTTGCAGCTTTTGTGTAAACTTTCTTTGTTTCAATAAAAGTTAAATAGATTATTTCATATAAAAGCTAACAGCAAAATAACGCGTTTCTATGGCTCTTAATGTGAAAGTAATCCCCGGAAGTGAATGTGGTTTGTAAACGCTCTAACTTTATCAAGTAGCTGTAGTTACCATCTGGGTCCACTAGAGGGCAAAACCCGCCCTGCTCCGTTATTAATAATAGTTCATTTCGCGGCTCTGCAGCTAAAACATCAACATGATTCTGAATGTTTCCAGGAAATGTAACTTTTCATAAATATTTTCCTACCTTCAGACCGGAAGCTCAGCATCTCACAGACTGGTATCATTTAGAACAGCGAGTTTTTGCCCTCTGGTGGCCAAAAGTTGTAACTACAACTGCAATAAAGCTGGAAATACGCTTCCTGTAAGGTCTTTCAAAATAAAACACTGGAAAGAATAATAATATTGCAGTTACAGTTTGAAGCAGCTAAACTAAGAAACTTGGAGGAAAATCAGTTTTGCACGTTCAATATTTGTAAACAATCAGCTGCACAGAAACCCACAAAGAACATTATTAAAAACTTTATTGACTCATCATTAAAAACCCAAGAACCCACATTACATTAGAAGAAATATGAAAATAATCATGAACCAATCAGCACATTATCCCAGTGATTCTCTGAGGTTTGAATAAACCAGTAAAATCCCAGTAAAGAGCCTGATGTGACACATCGAGTCCTAAAGTTCTCTAGAAAACTCAAAACATGAAATATGGAGTTAAAAAAGTCAAAACCAAAACAAACTGAGAATCAATGATGATGCAAAACTTCAAGATTTAGTTTTTAGAATCAACATAAAAATATATAAAATCTTTTTTTCCAGGTTCCAGATGTTCCTGAAAACTGATCTAAGATCAGAGTTTCTGTGGGACATCCAGTTCTAAACTGGTTCAACTGGTTTCTGTGATGGAAGCTGAAGTTTCTCTGCAGTTTCCAGTAAAGCATCTTTTTATCTGTGGAGCTTTGAGGAACATTTTCATGTCAGCAGAAGGAAGAAGCAGCAGAGAAAAGAGGTTTGAAGTGTCTTTCATGGCTTCAAAGCTGAACTGAAAATGATTCCCATGTTTCCATTCTCAGACCATTTCTGGTTCCAGGATGAAAATGAATCAGAGAGAAAAAAGATCAACTTTCCAGTTGAATCCAGTTCAGATCAAACCTCCATGAAGCCTCTAAATGGAGCCCAGTTTGAATTGGATCTTTATTGATCCAAAGAGACAAACAATATCAGACACTAAATGACAACATGAGAAAATAAACAGGAGGGAAATCTTGGAGGTCAGAGGTCATCATCATGATCCAGTCAGAGTCTCTTTAGACTCAAACTGCTGCAGCTTCAACCTCTGAGGATCAGCAGGACACAGAGACCAGAACCTGCAGAGAGAAGAAGGAAGGAGAGAGCAGATCAGTGAGTGTTTCCAGCCTCTCTCCAGCAGCAGTCATTGACGCAGCACATCCACTAGATGGTTTCCAGGCTGCAGTCAGACTGATCTCAGAGCTGTGACCAAGATGAACCTGATCAGTTGTTTCCTGTTGAACTGAGAGAACAAACAGATCTGAGATCAGATCTGCTGCTGCCACAGTTTGATGGATGAGGACCACTGTCTCTAGACATGTTGGACGGCTGGACGCTGGAGACATGGACACAGCAACAACACTCATCTTCACACCAACACAAACACAGGAACACAGCAAGCTGCTGCTCCTCTGATTGGCTGATTGCTGTCTCTGTGTCCAATCAGGAAGCCTGAACCATTCTCCTCCCACTGAGAAGCTGCAGCTTTACTGGGAACACTGGATCTTTGCTTTGATGCTAACTGGGTTTAGTTCAATATGCTGACAGCAGCTGGACTCACTACAAACATTTACTTACTTTACTGTCTTTACAAGATCCTTCAGCTGCTGAACATCTGAATCCTTCAGGTTGTTATTCGTCAGGTCCAGTTCTGTCAGACGGGTCGGGTTGGACTTCAGAGTTGAGGTCAAATAATCACAGCTGATCTTTGACAACCTGCAGCTCCACAATCTGAATAAAGAATAAAATATGTGAGCTGAAGCCAACAGGATGCAGGTTAACCAGTCCAACAGAACCAGTTAAAGATTCTCATCAATATTAATGCCAACAAGCTGCTGCTTCAATAAAGACCTGCTGACTTCAGAACCAGAACCAGAACCAGAACCTGGTACTGGGTCATGTTGTGTTAGAGGATTTTAGTCAGTAAAATCATTCCAGGTTCTGATCAAAGTGTTGAAGCATCAATCATTGATTATTGATTTGTTCCTGTCAGATTCCAGGAATTCACTTTTCTAGACTGGGTTGAATGACCTTTGACCTGCTTCACATGAGGGGGATTTCTACACACTGGGGGTCCGAATGCTGTCCTGTTCTGACCTCAGATCAGCAGGTCCAACTCAGTTACACAGAGGGACTAAATTAAACTCTGGATCCAAGTCCAGGAACAAACTCAGAAAATATTTATTAGAACAGAAGAAATTAATTTGATTTATGATCAATTATATATAATTATTCACAGAAATATCAATAATTATAGAATTAAAATACCTCAATGTCTCCAGTCTGCAGCCTTCAGTCTGTAGAAAACCACAGAGCTCCTTCACTCCAGAACCTTCCAGGTTGGTTCTGATCAGGTCCAGTTTTGTCAGATGGGTCGGGTTGGACTTCAGAGCTGAGAACAGAGAAGTCCAGCTGGTCTCTGACAAACTGCAGCCATTCAATCTGAATAAAGAATAAAAGATGTGAGCTGAAGCCAACAGGATGCAGGTTAAAACTGAAATATGAACAAATAAATAATAAAAATGTAGAAAATTAATTTCCCTGAATGTAAAAGAAACATGATGAACTGATTCTAACATCTGATCCAGTCAAACTGGTTTAAAGAGTCCAAACCAGCAGAACCAGAACATTTGATCCAAACAGAAACTCAAAGTTTTTCTAAAAGTTTCTCAGGATCTTAAACTCAGTTGTCTGGATTTTTCAGACGAAGCTGAAGTTGGTTTCTGATTGCAGCTTCTGATCCAGGAAATGGATAAAGGGCGATTCCACCTAATTTAATCTACTATCAGCATCTTTAATCTACTAGAGTTAAAACACTACAACACCTCGACTCTTTAAACCTGGACTGGATGATTATCAACTAATAGCAGAAGATTTAAAACTAAGTGTGAAATATGTGGATCTTCAATAAAGGGAGATTTCATTCTCTCTCTTTTTGCACCTTGACCTTTGACCTGCTTCACATGAGGGGGATTTCTACACACTGGGGGTCCGAATGCTGTCCTGTTCTGACCTCAGATCAGCAGGTCCAACTCAGTTACACAGAGGGACTAAATTAAACTCTGGATCCAAGTCCAGGAACAAACTCAGAAAATATTTATTAGAACAGAAGAAATTAATTTGATTTATGATCAATTATATCTAATTATTCACAGAAATATCAATAATTATAGAATTAAAATACCTCAATGTCTCCAGTCTGCAGCCTTCAGTCTGTAGAAAACCACAGAGCTCCTTCACTCCAGAATCTTCCAGGTTGGTTCTGCTCAGGTCCAGTTTTGTCAGATGGGTCGGGTTGGACTTCAGAGCTGAGAACAGAGAAGTCCAGCTGGTCTCTGATAAACTGCATTCCTTCAATCTGAATAAAGAATAAAAGATGTGAGCTGAAGCCAACAGGATGCAGGTTGATGATGATAATTTATTTCAGATGTTTCACCAACAAAACATAATAATAATAATAATAATAAAGATTTTCATGTTTCTAAGTGTAAATATAATACTTTACTATCAGTTTACAAACTCAAATTCATGTTTATTCAGTGACTGTGAGTCTGATGAAGTTTAACTTTTATAATTAAAACCTTTTTATTCATTAATTCATAGAATAAATAGTATTTGTTTCCAACACAAATAAAACAATAATAATAATAATATTAATAATAATAATAATAATAATATTTCCTGAACCAGATGAAAGTAATACATAGACCCATATATATAGATACACATTTACCTGCATATATACATAAATAATATTCACCCCCCCATCATCCACATTCTGTAATTCATCATCTTGTTCATCTTTATACTTTTGAATATGAACCATTTTGAATCTTTTCTTAAAGTTCCTCATGTTTGGACTTTGCTTCAGCTCTTTAGTGACTTTATTCCAGATCTTCACTCAATGACAGAAATGCTCATTATTTTCATTCTTGGAACATATAAAGTTGTGAACTTGAGGTTTTCTCTATATTCATATCCTCCCAAACTCTGTCAGTAAATCAGTTTTAATATTTCCTGGTAATAATTTGTTTCTAACTTTATTCATAAACTGTGCAGTTTGAAACTCTACCAAATCTGGGAGTTTCAGGAAATCAGAATCTATGAATAAATTGTTGGTCTGACAATAAAAATCAACCTTGTGAAATATTCCAGTGGCTCTTTTCTGTAATGTGCAAAATGGTTGAAGTGAAGTTTTGTAATGTTGCCCCAAACGTCACACAGTAACTTAGATATGGCAAAATAAGAGAACACTAAAGAATGAAGGAGTTTAGAAATGTTCTAGCATTAGAGAGAACTGCAATACTTCTACTTATTTTAGATTGAACATATTTATTATCAGGTTTCCAACAGATCTTATTATGAATCAATATTATAAAAACTGAGTTTCAGTCACTCTCTACAGTCACTTTATCAATTATTATTTGTAAATCGCCTTTTATAATCCACAAATAACATAAACTTGGTTTTATCTACATTTAGTGATAATTTATTAATATTTAACCACTTTTTCAATTTACATAACTCTAAATTCATTTCTATCAGAAATGTGTTTGTTTTTTTGGGGGTTTTTATTTTATTTTATTTTTTTTGTTTGTTTTACTTTTCATTTTTTCTCCTTTTCTTACATCTTCCAAGATAATGTTATGTTGTGTCTTTTAACCTCAGAGGGAAATGATGATTAATATTAAATATTACATATTTACTTATAATCAAAAGGGGGGAAATGATGTGGAAAAATTACAGTTAGGTTACACCTGCTAGTTGTCAGTGTTGTATAAAGTACTGGAATCTCAGAGTCAAGTAAAAGTATAGGTACCTCTCCAAAATACGACTTTGGTAAAAGTCCAAGTCACTGACTGAAATGTTACTTGAGTTAAAGTCTTAAAGTATCTGAAACTTCTTGTACTTAAGTATGGAAATTGCTGTAAAAATGGATGTACTCAAGTAATGTAATGAAAAGTACAAGTAAAAAGTAAAACAAAGCAAATGCAGTTTGAATGACATTTTTTATATTTTGGTAAACTTGTCAAATACACTTAAAATAATGTACCCAACCAAGTGCAGGCAAAATTAAACCTGCTAATAGATATACCTGCAGGCATCATTTAGTTAAGAAAATTAGGTGCTTTACCTATAGCACAAGGTTAACTTAACCTGCTTTACAACTGAACCAGCTTCTTAGTAAACCCTCCAGGACAGAAAATACAAAGTTTTTGTAAGCCTTAAGTTTTCCCTTCAAGTAAGGTCAGTGCTGAAAATGAGAAAAATAAATAGTACAGAAAATGCGGCCAACATGAATAAAAAGAGCTGTTACGATTACTCTACTTCACAAATCAGTGAATCAGTCAATGCTACAGTCAGTAGGTGGTGCACACAACTGGTCATTATGCAAAAGAAAAAAAGAATTGGGAGGGAAATGCAGCTTATTGGCATCTGTAAACCTGGTTTTGAACTTGCATGCCTTTCCTATATTCGTTAAATTTAGTCTAAATTGCTATCGCTATGGCTTCTGTCCGCCCTTGAACAGAGGAGTCTAGGTAGCCTGCTACAGTCAACATTAAGCCTAAGCTAAATACACCACGTATGGAACTGAAACAATGCCAAACAAAGTTCATTTATGGTCAACGTTTCACAATACAGTAGTGCCTAGTGACCAAGCTATAGTTACTGAAACAGGAGGATTATAACCATTTCATAAGACGTTACCTCGATGTGTTTCTTCAAGTTGGACGGGGAGTTTTTGTGAGATAGAATTTCCACATCTTTGGGCAGGAATAACATACACTGCATGCGGTACGACGAATCTTTAACACCCACGAAAGAGTATATTGTGTTTAAATAAGGCCATGGGCTCTCATCACCAGCTGGTGGTTCCCCTGGAGCCGTGTCCGACGTAGTTGCAGTCGTTGTGGTCTCCGTCTCCTCCTCCATGTGGCTGCTGCTGATTGCCAGACTTGCTTTGTGTTTAATGGGAGAAGCGAAGCAGGTGTATCCTATTGGTGGTGATGAACAAGCCCAGGCAAGTAGGCTACCGACTTTGTTCGGTAGCCTACTTGCTACTTGCTAATCAGTAGGTGGGATCAAAACACTTGCGTTTCTCTCTCGCGCGTTTTTGTAACGAGTAACTAAACCACACATTGAAAATGTATCGGAGTAAAAGTACGCAATTAAGTTCGGAAATATAGTGAAGTAAAAGTGAAAGTCATCAAAAATTTTCATACTCGAGGAAAGTATGAAGTACTCCAAAATATACTTAAGTAAAGTAGTGAAGTATTTTTACTTCGTTACTATACAACACTGCTAGTTGTATTGCTATATGTTTATTGTAAGTTCTGTATATTCCCACCAAGTTAAAGCTGTTTGGGTTTCATGCACAAGGTTGGACGTTGTTTTTCCCCAGCCGCATGGGAACCAGCCTGATTCCCATGTTTTGGATCCCTTTGTACAAAACTCATGTGTGTCTCTGCCTGGGGAGCTTTCCGTTTCAGACTTGCTTCATTACTGATTGTCCTGTGACTCTCTGAGTTGTGCACAATTCATGAATAAACCTGATTGAGTGATTTCACCTGAACAGTGCTTGGAAATAGATTTTTTCCACAACAATTTATAAGGTAAAATGTTTTAGAGGTTTTATTCTGACATTTAAACAGATTGTTTTAAAAGAAAATATATTAAATTAACTTATTAATTAAGCTAATGATTGAAGAATCAATGAATGATTTTATTGGATAAATAAAGAAAACAAACCTCAGATTCTTCACTTTACTGACTGAACTCTCCAGGATCTCAAGCAGAGGCTTCAGATCAGAGTCTCCACCTTCATGTATGATGATCTCATTTATTTCCAGTTCAGTCAGATCTGGGTTGGACTTCAGAGCCGAGGCCAAAACTTCACATTCAGCCTTTTGGATCCACCAGCCACCAAGTCTGTGATTAGAGAAGAAATAAATTCAGTTCTAATGAAATCAATCTGGATCATAAACAGACTAAAATATGATAACAGTGATGTCATCATCTGATCAACATCTGATCTTCAATTTACTGAGTTTGACCCCACAGAGAATCTGTGCAGGTCCTGGTTAAAGTCCAGGTTCTGGTTCTGGTTCTGGTCCAGGCTTCATGTCCTCAGACCTTCAGCTGCAGTCAGATGTTGAAGATCTTCTATCATCTGTGAAGGAAAGTTCAGTTTTCTCTGCAGCATCTGATGGAGCTGCAGCATCAGAGCCTCAAAGGAGCTGAAGCAGCTGATGAAGAGGCTGACTGAGCTGATGAAGGAAACTACTGGAGATGATGGAGAGGAGGAGGAACTGCTCACAGCTCGGACTTGGACTAGACCGTTTGGCTCCTTGAGATCTTCCACCAAGCAGGAAGTGAGTTAGAAATGAAGTGAGCAGAGCAGGAAGTCCAGCCTGCTGTGGACCTCTGGCATCTCTGGGTTTGTTTAGCCAATATCTGCTGCAGCATCTAGAATCATCATCATCATTAATAATAGTAGTATATTCTATAGAACCATAGTTCCCAGCAGCAGGTTATTAAATGCTGCCACAGAGGAAACTGGGAGCAGACCAGTATCATGATGCTCCCAGTTCTGTCTGATCTACTATAGTGATGATATGGATCATGGTGGACAGAACCAGAACCAGAACCAGAACCAGAGCGTTTGGGTCCATTTTTCATGGTGAAGCAGTGAAAGTTCTCCAGTACCTAGAAGAGGCTGGGATCCATTAGCTGCTGCATGGATCATAGAGAAGTCCCCTTATTGAATGTGTTGACAGTAATAAACGATTATTAGGAACATTTTGGACTCAAGGTATCAGATATTGATCTGAAGAGGAAACTGGAACATTCACTAAAATCATGTTCTGGTTTCCTCCAGCAGAATTAAAAAGTCTCAGACAAACAATTGACATTAAAATAAAGCTTAATGAATCAGGTTGGTGGATGTAAGGAGGGACTCGAACCCTCAGGACAAAAATACACAGTTTTTATTCTCACCAGTTAAGATTAGAATATTTCTTTATATCAAATGTTGATAAACAGAATAATAAAATGTGACAGATGAGAGACAATAAAACAGCCTGGGACCCAGAGACAGCAGAGCTTCTTTTTATTGGTTAAAACCAGCCAGAGGGCTGGACAATAAAAACTCCCTTCCTTCAACAAAACCAGCAAACAGAAAATACTTTTGATCAATAATAACTATTATAAAAAAGAAAGAAATCCTAAACTAAAACTGAAACAGTAGCAGGCCAACCTACACAAAAGAAATCAAGTTAGACAAACACATTAAATAACCAGATAATAACCAGTAACTGTCTTTACCTTCTCTAAAGTGAAACCAGTCAACAGCGCTCTGTATGAGGTTGTCGGGACAGACGGAGAGGAGGAGGACTGATTCGCTGAACTTTGGTGTTAAATGCGACTTAATTCGGAACATGATGACGTTGGATTTGGAAAGAAGTGACTGTAATAGTATGGAGTGTAGTGACGAGGAAGGAAGGAGTGGTCGGAATGAAGATAAAGAGTGGGAATTGGTGGGAAAGGGTGGAAAGAAGCAGCGAGCTGCTGAAAGAAAGAGGAAAAAAGGAAATGAGGAAAGCACTGAAGACACTGATACTGAAGGAACTGAGGAAGGAAAAGAAGCACCAAAAAGACAAAATCTGAACATTATAATAAGATTTGATGAAGGAGAAGGAGTCAAGAAGATTGATCCACTTAAACTAACAAAAGCACTTAAGACACATGTTGGGGAAATTAAACATGCTAAAGTACTGAGAGATGGAAATCTTTTGATTGGCTGTAATTCTGAAGGTCAGGTTGAAAAGCCGAAAAAGCTTGGATGGGTGTGTAAAGTCAAAATTAGAGCAGTTGTTAAAGTGGGTGAAAAAAGAAATAATGAAAGCAAAGGAATCATAACAGGAGTGCCGTTAAGTGTTGATATGAAGGAATTAGTTGAAAATCTGAAAGAAAGAAACAAGGAAGTAAAAGGAGCACGAAGAATGAAAAGGGGTACAGAGAAGATTGAAACAGAAACTGTGTTGCTGGAGTTTGAAACAAAAGAAATGCCAAGGGAGGTTTTCTTTGGCTTGATAAGATTTAGTGTCAGGGAATATGTGCCCAAACCAGTGAGGTGCTTCAACTATCTGGAATTTGGCCATATTGAAAAAATGTGCAAAGGAAAAAGGAGATGTGCCCGTTGTTCTGGAGACCATGAATATGGTAAATGTGGAGTTGGAGTTAAACCAAAGTGCTGTAGTTGTGGAGGAGAGCATAGTGTCGCTTTTTGGGGATGCGAGGTAATGAAATGACAATCAATGATACAGAAAACAAAAGTTACGCAAAAAGTAACATATGCAGAAGCATGTAAAGTAGTTGAGAAAGAGAAACAAACTGGGAAATCTCTAACAGGAGAAAAGCAAGTTGTTATGTTCCGGGGTTCTCTGGTTCTCTTGGTGGGGTTTTCCTGTGCGCCTTTTCCACCTCTTACCACCAGATGGCGACAGGTTCCGGTTGGAGTGCGGTGGTGTCATCATCCACAGCTGTCATCAATTACCCTCATCAGCGGAGCATACTTAAGGAGTTGACCGCCAGTCCACCGTCGCCTGAGTGTTTGCCAGTCACGGTACCTCTGAGCCCCATTGAGCCCTGTCTCTGTGTTCCTCGTTGCCTTGAGCCTTCCTTTGATTCTCTTTGTGTTTCTCTGTTGCCTTCAGGTGATCCCTTTGACACTCTGGACCCGTTGATCAGAGCCTGGCCGTTTTCCTGGTTTCAGAACCTCCCTCGTGACACCGTGGAAAGTATCCACTGGTTGCCCGAGTTCCCAGACTCACCTCTCCGTTGTTTTGCAAGTATCTCCTGGATCCCACGGCTGGCGGTGGAACTACTCCGCTGTGTCTCCGTTGCACCCGAGCCTACCTGTCCGTTCTCCACCGCACTCCTCCGTTGTTCCTGGACCCACTAAGAGACCGAGACCCTGGACATACTCAGTTACCCTCCAAGATTCAGACCCAGTCACCACAAGTAAGAACAGCCTGCGTTTGATCTGAGATTTCCATGTTCCCACGACCCCTGAACTCACCAGTCTGCTCTTTTCCCTCGCAGTGAACCACTGCTGCCCGTTACCGTTGATTCCCTGGACCAGACCACTTTGCCACACTCTGATAATTGTGTAACCTTAATAAATCACTTAAACTGATTCTTACTCTCCTGTCTTGTGTTCTGCATGTGGGCTAGAAAACTTTAACCCATCATGACACAAGTCATTTCAAAAATTATGGAAATGGTTGAAAAGAAAATTGAAGAGGAAAAAAAGAAAATGGTGACTTTTATTGCAGGAGTTATAAATGCAACGTCGGATGTGAAATCAAAAACGGAAAGGATTCAGATTATTGTAAAGGCAGCGTGCCATAGTTTAGACTTAAAGAATATTCGGTGGGAGGACATAAGGGGAGAACTGTGTAGTCAGGCAAGTCAAGAAGGATAGTCTCAATATTACAATGGGATGCGAGGAGTCTTCTGTCAAATGGGCAAGATTTTAAACAGTTTATTTACGAATTAAAAGAAAAACCTGATGTAATTTGTATACAGGAAACTTGGCTGAGGCCTTTTTTGGATTTCAAATTGGATGGATATATTGCAGTTAGATATGATAGAGAAGAAGGAAATGGGGGAGGGTGTCTTTCTTTGATTAAAGAAGGTATTCCGTATAAAGTTATTGGAAGAAAAGGTGATTTGGAGTATGTTGCAACTGAAATATGGGTGGAAGAGAAGGTACTGTTGGTTCTAAATTTTTACAATCCTTGTAAAAAGCTTGAGGTAAGTAAACTTGAAGAGATGGATATGAAAGGAAATGTTATTTGGTGTGGAGATTTTAATGCACATCATTCATTATGGGGTAGTGGAAAAATAGATTATAATGGGAACATTTTAGAAGAATTTCTAGATAGTAATAATCTGGTTTGCTTGAATAATGGAAAGAAGACAAGAATTGATATAAATTCAGGTAAGGAATCTGTACTAGATCTGACATTTGTTTCTAGCTGTTTAGCTCCACTATGTGATTGGCAAGTTAAAAATAAGTCATTTGGTAGTGATCACTACATTATAATCAGCAAAGTAAGGATGGGCCAGGTGCATAGGCCTGAAATGATAGGAGGGAAGTGGATATTTGAGAAAGCAAATTGGGAGGAATTTTATAACCTATGTGATAGGAAAATTTTAAATGTTCAAAATGATCAGAGTATTGAAAGTATGAACCGAGTGATTAGTCAGGGTATTTTAGTTGCTGCAGAGGAGGCTATTCCAAAAACATCAGGGAAAAATAGGAGAAAGTTAGTTCCATGGTGGAATGAAGAGTGTAGGAAAGCAGTTAGAGAAAGAAATAAAGCATTTAAATTGGTTAAAAGGTCTCATAATTTTCAACATTTAATTGAATATAAAAAGTCACAAACCAAAGTCAGGAGAACAATAAGGAGCACAAAAAGAGAATACTGGAGAGGTTTCTGTGACACAATTGGCAGTAGTACAAAACTAGGGGATGTTTGGGGGATGATCAAAAAAATGGGAATGGAGTTATCCTATACTAAATAAAAATGATATAGTAGCTGTAACTGACAAGGAAAAGGCTGATATGTTAGTGAGAACATTTGTGGAGATACATAGTGGTAAAAATTTATTAGGTAATGAAATGGAGGGAAGGGAGAGAACTAAAAAGGAATATGATGGCATCTTAAGAAGAAAGGAGAATAATAATGATCTGATGAATTATCCTTTCTCTATTGGAGAGCTAAAAAGAGCTTTGGATAGAACTAGGAATAGTGCTTCAGGTAAAGATGAGGTGTGTTATATTATGCTAAGACATGTAAGTGAGGAAGTTTTAAATAAATTATTAATTTTATTCAATAAGATTTGGAAGGAGGGGAGACTGCCTTGTAAGTGGAAAGAAGCTATTATTATTCCGTTGAAGAAACCTGGGAAAGATCATAGTAACCCTGTAAATTACAGACCAATAGCTTTAACATCTAATCTGTGTAAACTGATGGAAAGGATGGTGAATGAGAGATTGACACAATATTTGGAGTCAAAACATTTAATTGCTCCTTATCAGAGTGGTTTTCGTAGAGGGAGAGGAACAATGGATCCTATTTTATGTTTAGAGGATGATATTAGAAAAGCTCAGATTAATAAGGAAACTGTTGTTGCTGTGTTTTTTGATGTGGAGAAAGCATATGATATGTTATGGAGGGAAGGGTTAATGATTAAATTACATCAGATAGGTATAGGAGGTAATATGTTTAATTGGTTATGGGATTTTTTACGGGATAGAAATATTCAAGTTAAAATAGGATGTCAGTTTTCGGAAATATGTAAAATAGAAAATGGAACCCCTCAAGGAAGTGTGGTAAGTCCAACATTATTTTCCGTTATGATCAACGATATTTTTAAAGAATTATCCATCGGTTTTGGTAAGTCACTTTTTGCTGATGATGGAGCATTATGGAAAAAGGGAAGAAATGTGGACCATCTTATTGTTAAAATACAGGAAGGTATAGATAAAGTGGGTAAGTGGGGAGTAAAGTGGGGCTTTAAATTTTCAATTGAAAAGACAAAAGTAATGTTTTTCACAAATAAAAAAATAGGGGTTGATAAAAAGTTGTGTTTATATGGGAAAGAGTTAGAAAGGGTTGATTGGTTTCGTTTTTTGGGAGTAGTTTTTGATAAGAAACTAACTTGGGGAAATCATATAGAACATATTATGGAGAAGAATAAAAAGGTTCTAAACATTATGAGGTGTTTAGCTGGGTTGACATGGGGTGCAAATTTCGATTCCCTTAAAAATATATATGTGTCTCTAATTAGATCAAGAATAGATTATGGGAGTGTGGTGTATGGATCAGCAGCTAAAACTAGGTTAAAAAAGTTAGATGTTATTCAAGCCAGAGCACTGAGAATATGTTTAGGGGCAGTTAAATCAACACCAATATGTGCATTACAAGTAGAGTCAGGAGAAATGCCATTATGCATTAGAAGACAGCAGCTAATGGTCAATTATTGGATAAGTTTAAAAGGACATAATGCAGATCACCCGGTTAAGAAATTATTAGGAGAGTGTTGGGAAAGAGGAAAGAAACAAATTGATAGCTTTGGGTGGGTTGGGGATGATAGAGCGAAAATTTTTAATGTATATTATAAGGAATTTAGTCCAACTGTATTGTGGCCTTTGAGACCGACATGGATTTGGAAATATATTAATGTAGACAGAACACTAACAAATATTAGGAAAAGGAAAACATTAGATACTTGCCAAGAATTTTATAATCAAATGCAGAATAAATATAATGAATATTTGCAAATTTATACGGATGGGTCGAAAGACCTAAAAAGTGAAGCAACCAGTATAGCCGTAGTGATTCCTGAATTAAAGATTAGTATTTCAAAAAGAACATCTGATTATTTGAGTGTATTCGCAGTAGAACTAGGTGCTATTTTAGTAGCTTTAGAATGGGTGGAGGAAACTGATAGGAATAAAATAATAGTTTGTAGTGACTCTCTATTTGCGTTGATGAGTATCGGAAAGGGACGTACAAAAAATCATCAAAATATTTTATATGAGATTATGGCGGTTCATCATAGGATATGTGAACAAAATAAAAATGTTGTATTATTCTGGACTCCTGCTCATGTAGGTATTATGGGGAATGAAAGAGCGGACAGGCTGGCTAAGGAGACAATTAAAAAAGATATTGATATGCAAATAAAGTTATCTAAATCTGAAGGCAAAAGTATAATTTGGAAAGAAAGCAAGAAGATATGGGAAGCTAGGTGGGTAAATGAAATAAATGGAAGACATTTATTTAAAATACAAAATACAGTCGATGTAGAAAGGATCAGAGGATTAAACAGGAGGGAAGAGATAATTATAAATAGAATAAGAACTGGGCATAGTTTCCTAAACGGAACTCTTTTTAAGATGGGGAAACACCTTACTGGTTTATGTAGATGGTGTGATGAAGTAGAAACAGTGGAACATGTTTTGATTAAATGTAGGAAATACGCAAGTCAAAGAAGATTATTAAAAACAGAACTAGGTGTTAGTAGGGAATTGAAATTTGAGAAGGTGATCGGTCTGCTGAATAGTATTGAGGGGAAAAAGAAGATTTTTTGTTTTTTAAAAAACACTGGGATTTTTAAGAGACTTTGAGGTGTAGGTGGTAGGAGGCAATAGAGGGCAGTAGTGCAACGTAAATGGATGCAAGCTGCTGTTAAAATCTAAAGAAGAAGAAGCGCTCTGTATGTCTCTGTTACCTCTGCAGGAATCATCAGCCTGGGATCTGATCTCCTCAGAGATCTACCTGCTGTTAAATGCTGATTACCTGTCTCGCTAACAAACCAGCTGTTCTCTGACGCTGCGTCTTCCATATATGGGCAAGAGGAAGAATGCGCAGCACATCACTTCCAGGACAAGATGCCCCGGCTACATTAGCTAGCAAGCGGAGACCATCGTCTCCGCTTGCTAGCTACCATCGT
Source organism: Xiphophorus hellerii (assembly GCF_003331165.1). Classification (NCBI taxonomy): domain Eukaryota; kingdom Metazoa; phylum Chordata; class Actinopteri; order Cyprinodontiformes; family Poeciliidae; genus Xiphophorus; species Xiphophorus hellerii. Next base: position 17,160,233 of record NC_045695.1, on the reverse strand, counting down.
CTCTGTCTGCTAGCTACCATCGTCTCTGTCTGCTAGCTACCATCGTCTCCGCTTGCTAGCTACCATCGTCTCTGTCTGCTAGCTACCATCGTCTCTGCCTGCTAGCTACCATCGTCTCTGCCTGCTAGCTACCATCGTCTCTGCCTGCTAGCTACCATCGTCTCTGTCTGCTAGCTACCATCGTCTCTGCCTGCTAGCTACCATCGTCTCCGCTTGCTAGCTACCATCGTCTCTGTCTGCTAGCTACCATCGTCTCTGCCTGCTAGCTGCCATCGTCTCTGTCTGCTAGCTACCATCGTCTCTGTCTGCTAGCTACCATCGTCTCTGCCTGCTAGCTACCATCGTCTCCGCTTGCTAGCTACCATCGTCTCTGCCTGCTAGCTACCATCGTCTCTGTCTGCCAGCTACCATCGTCTCTGCCTGCTAGCTACCATCGTCTCTGTCTGCCAGCTACCATCGTCTCTGTCTGCTAGCTACCATCGTCTCTGCCTGCTAGCTACCATCGTCTCTGTCTGCTAGCTACCATCGTCTCTGTCTGCTAGCTACCATCGTCTCTGCCTGCTAGCTACCATCGTCTCCGCTTGCTAGCTACCATCGTCTCTGCCTGCTAGCTACCATCGTCTCCGCTTGCTAGCTACCATCGTCTCTGCCTGCTAGCTACCATCGTCTCCGCTTGCTAGCTACCATCGTCTCTGCCTGCTAGCTACCATCGTCTCTGTCTGCCAGCTACCATCGTCTCTGCCTGCTAGCTACCATCGTCTCTGTCTGCCAGCTACCATCGTCTCTGTCTGCTAGCTACCATCGTCTCTGTCTGCTAGCTACCATCGTCTCTGCCTGCTAGCTACCATCGTCTCCGCTTGCTAGCTACCATCGTCTCTGCCTGCTAGCTACCATCGTCTCCGCTTGCTAGCTACCATCGTCTCTGCCTGCTAGCTACCATCGTCTCCGCTTGCTAGCTACCATCGTCTCTGCCTGCTAGCTACCATCGTCTCTGTCTGCCAGCTACCATCGTCTCTGTCTGCTAGCTACCATCGTCTCTGCCTGCTAGCTACCATCGTCTCTGTCTGCTAGCTACCATCGTCTCTGCCTGTTAGCTACCATCGTCTCCGCCTGCTAGCTACCATCGTCTCTGCCTCCCATCTATGTAAAGAACAACTTCTATGTCACACTTCTATCTTCTGTATCTATTCCAAAACAATCTGAGTTTTGTTGAGGAAAAATGATTATTTTTAGTGCTTAATACAGTGAATCTTACGGCATGTGTAAAAGGTATATTGAACACTCTTGTTTTGAACAAATGTCTTTATTTTGAACAGGTTTGTGTTAAGGATTTCAAATTAAACCAGATGAGCAGGCATTCAGACAAACAGGAGCCAAATGCAGATTCCCCAATGGGGCCCCCCGCTGTAAGGCCAGAGCACAGGAGGCCATAAAATTAGCATTTCCTGCAGGGCAATAAATTGAGCTTGGGGGAGAGAAGCCTGTTTTGTTCACAGAAGATCAAAGGTCTTACAGAAACCAACATCTGGGATGGTGTGAAACTTAATACAACGCAGAAGGTTGAAACCACTAACATCTAATTTCTAAGACATTTTTCTAAGTATTAATACCATGTTTTTATTGATGAATGTATTATCTCATTTTAAAACTACTAATCTAGTAAATGATGAATGTATTTGAAAGTTGTACTATCTGTGAAATCTTATCTCAGGTTTTTCTGTACCCAGAGTGACCGTGGAACCACAGGGGGTCAGGACGCAGCTGTTGGCTCTTTTGTTTTACCAGAGAACAGATGGCCTTTTGATCTTTGGCGTAAATTAAGGGGAGTTCCAAGTTTTTCTGAGTGTCCAAGGTAGCTTCCAGTTGGCCAACTAAAGGAACGCCTTAATTGAATATATTAAACAGGAAAGACACACCTTTGGTATAAGACTTAGTGTACAGGAGTAAAAATTCAGAGAGCTGCCACTATTTTTTACTTTTTTTGCATCGGCTCTCTCCAAAGACGCGTCTTTGTTTTGTTTTTTGTCTGTCTTTGTCTTGTCTGTCTTTGTCTGTATAAGGTAAAAAATGCATATCTCTGTTCCTCTGCAGCTTTGTTGTTGATTGCTTTGTATGGAATTAAACTCTGTGATTCTGTGACGTCAACGCGCTTTGTTGTTGTTTCCTTGTGCCTGCACGCCGCCCGCTGAGAGGACCCGGAAGATTAAGGAAGAGAGAGCCAAACGTTTTGTCCAAAGTTAATTTTTAAATTATTCTTCCTTAATAGTTTCTAACCTTGAACCTTGAATTCACTAAAGCTCAGCACATCACAGTTATAGGATGTTATCGACCTGCTGCTGTCTGTGATGCTCTCACTAATCTGAACAAATATCTAGCTGATCTAAATAATAATGAATTCGTTTTGTTAGGAGATTTAAATCTAGACTGGTTGACATCATCTTCAGATAGCTTAAAAACTATCTGTGATTCTTTAAATATCACCCAGTTAATTAATTACCCCACCTGACCTAATAACAAATGTCCTCTAAAATCATCACTCCTTGATCTAATTATGACAAACGCTCCGCATAAAAACACAGAGATGGTTCTGCTTAAACACAGAGATGCAGCTTGGGCTGGAGCACAGGCATCAAACTCCAGTCCTGCAACTTTTAGATGAGCCTCTGCTGCACCACCTGAATAAAATAATTAGGTCATTAAGGCTCTGGAGACCTGATCTACACCAGGAGGAGGTCATTAAGCCGTTTCATTCCAGTGTTTTGTACCTGTGGCTCATCTAAAAACTGCAGGACAGCGACTGGAGGCCTGGAGTTTGACACCTCTGGGCTAGAGCAAGAACAATCAGTACTGAGGAGAGCTGGCTTTGTTTTAGGAAACTGAGGAATAAATGCACCTCATTAATTAAGAAAGCAAAGTCAGATTATTTCCTTGCTGAGATGACAAAAATGTAAATGATCCAAAGAAATTTAGTAAAACAGTGAATCAGCTGCTGAGCCACTGAGGGACTTTCCAAAGTTTGTTTGGAAAAAAAGTAAAATGGTTTCTGATAAATTAGCAGTTTTAAATTATCTTAATGAGCTTTTTATCTCTGTAGGCTCTCTATTTAATGATTTAAATTCATTCGGCCAAATGTAAATACTGATGAGCTGTTTTTGAATAATGATTGTAATTCCACCACTTTTAACTTTTCCCCTATTTGTACAGCTGAGATTATTAGAGAATTAAAAACAGACAGCAGAAAATCAGCAGGGCCAGAAAACCTGGATCCTTTTTATCTAAAGTTGGCTGCAGAGTTTATAGCAGAGCCATTGTCTCATATTTTAATCTAATCTCTAACAAAATCCCTAGTGTCTGGAAATCAACATTTGTTTTGCCTCTATTTAAAGGTGGGGAATCGTCACAGGTAAACAATTACAGACCAATTTATAAACTATGAATCCTAGAAAAAATCTTTTAAAAATTAGTTTCAGATCAATTGAAGGTTTTTTCAGATTCAAATTGTGTTTTACAAAATGTACAGTCTGGTTTTATAAAGAAACATAGCACTGTTACTGCCACTTTAAAGGTTTGTAATGATCTTATCCAGGCTCTTGATAATAAAAACATTGTGCTGCTTTATTTATTGATCTATCAAAGGCATTTGACAGTAAATCAGGCTTTTAATTGAGATTCTACACAGGATTGGCTCTAGCATCAAGCCACCATGTTGGTATCTGATTATCTGTCAAACAGAACCCAGAGAGTTCAACTGGCTTCACTTCTTCTATCCTTACTATTATAAATGGTGTACCACAGGGCTCAGTTCTGGGTCCACTTTTATTCTCTATTTATATAAATAACTTCTGTGACAATGTTAGTAACTTACTGCTATTATTCATCACTTTCACAGGCAACACAATATTTACAGTCTGCTGTCAATGTTGTTCAAACCTGCTTACAAACTTTAAAGTTGGTTTTTAATGTTTATAAGACAAAAGCAAAAGTTTTTTTCACACTCTAGAAAACTACCAGAAATCCCTCTATTGCTGACCACTGCTGCTGGAGCACAAACTGAGTTTGTCTGTAATTATAAATATCTTGGTTTTATTCCAGATAAAGAGCTTTCTTTTAAAATCACAAATTTGTTATGAACATTGAAAATAAAGATTGGGTTTTATTACCAAAATGGATCTTGTTTCTCTCAAAGCTAGAAGTAAATTGGTAGCAGCAACTTTCCTGCCTCTCCTGGATTATGGAGAAGTTTTATATATAAATGCTTCGACCTTAAATCACTGAATATTGTGTATCATTGAGCTTTAAGGTTTCTAACCAGTAGCAGACGTTTTACTCATCATTGTGAGTTTATGCAGAAGCTGATTGGCTCCTTTATGGAGAAATAATCACCTGATGATCCTGATCTATAAATCTCTACTCGGCTCGGCTCCAGCATACTTTAGCTCTCTCTTACATAGATCTGTTATTTCCTATTCTTTACACTCTAATAACATTTTTCTTTTGCATTTTCCACGTGTTTGAACTGAAAAGGGGAAGCAAACATTCAGTGTTTTGGCTCCTTCAGCCTGAATCAGCTCCAGTCTGAACTCAAGTTATCAGAACTGATTTCAATGGATTTATTTCTTCTTAAAAACAGGCAACAAGATCCTATTAACCAGTGTCACTGCTTTTAAATTGTTTTATATTGTTTTACACTTGTGCTTATGTATTAATTAGTTTTAGTTTGTAACCAGGTTGCTGTGTATCGCAGACTTTCTGCCCAGGTTCCTCTTTAAAAACAGATCCAGATCTCATTGGGTTTACCTGCTTAAATAAAATAAAGGACATTGAAATCTCAACCCATAATCAGAGCAGATATTCAGTAAAACCAGCACTGCTGGGTCAGAGGTCAGAGGTCATCAGCTTCCATAAAGTGATTGACCAGAGTGTCACCGATCAAACATCCAGTTTACAGAGGTTCATTTCTTTTGACAGGTCGTCCAGGTCCAAGTTAAACAAGGCAGGTGGAAGAAGCGAACCCTGACGCTCAGCGTTTCTCACAGCAAAGGAAGCAGAGAAGTTATTGATGGTAGAAATACAGAAATCAGTTCCCAACTTGGCTTTGACACCAAACTGATTGATCAGCTTCAACATGGATTCAATGTTTCAATGTTGTTTCACTGATATGGTGTTATCTGGGTAATCTGTCTTTACTCAGGACATTCAGCTCTTACTCTGGCTATGAATTCAATCTACAGAAAACAGCTTCTTTCATTAACTATCAACAATCACTAAGGATTCAGAAAATGTCCAGGTTTAATTGATATAAAAATCTATCAGATATTTGGGAGTTTAAATTCCTGCAGAGTTTTAAAAACCTTTTTGAATTCAATTCCACCCACTGACAGCAGAGATTAGAGCAGATCTACAGCATTGGTCATTATTACCCATAAATCCACATAATCAGATATAATAAAGATCAACCTTTTACCAAGGATTATTTATTTCAGGCTTTGCTTTACAGGAACCTGCCAAACTATTCAATGATTGGGACAAAATAAACACTAATTTTATCTGAGCTGAACAAAAAAGAAGAGAGTAAAATTTCAGACACTAAAACTGTCAAAAGTAAAGGATGGATGGACTTTAAAACATTTAGAGGATTATTATAGAGCAGCACAGATGAGAGTGATAATTGGTTGGTTTATCCCAACATGTGGAGCTAAATGGAAAGAGATGGATTTGTCCTACAGTGAGATCAGTGTCTTATTAAAAGACAAATAGATGCAGACCTGATAAAAGTACCATTGGACACATGGCAGAAAATATTAAAGCCAGGAGAAACTAAAAGAAGTGTTCAGATTTAGTGATGGCTGATTATGATAGAGATTTCCTTCCTGCAAGTAAAGATCAGAGATTCACACAGTGAATTAAAATAATTTTAGACTCATCTAATGGAAAAACGTCCAAAAAAAACCCATCCAGACTATATTCATGTCTACAAATGGGGAGAAAATTTAACACAACACACATTAAAGCTAAACCAAAGAATCCAAGATAACAATAACTGATGATGTTTGGTTAAATATTTGCATTTCTGTGATTCACAGCTGTCAAGAAAACTGGCATGGAGTTGTGAGATCTTTCTAGGTACACGCAGAAAAGGTGCATAAAGGCCAGGGAGAAATAAAGCAATCTTGTGGGTTGATTACAATGATAATTGAAATTGTATATGTATGATAATATGGGTATAAGTAATCATGGAATGAAATGTATGTCTGAATAATGATCTGTAATGGTAACAAACAAAGGAATGATTAGGGTTGATGATTTAAACAGTAAGAGATGTGATTAATTCTTAATGAAGATAAAAGCTGAGATAATTTGAGATAGAGTTAAATGATTGTAAAAAGAGTTGAATGTGGTTAATGAATTGTAACAGTTGATATAGAGGAAGTTATAGAAAAAAAAAAAGAGTAAGTTATAATGTTAGAGTCAGCATGATGGGCGAGACCCAGCTGTCAGGATATGTCGCAAGTTGGGGAAAGATGGGACTTTCCACAAGACTCAGCAAACAGGTTGGGGCAGTCGGGGCTTTCCACGAGAATCAGCAGATGTTCAGAAAGCCACGTAGACCAAGCTCTCCATACACACACATGGTGGAGAAATGTATAAAAGGGGGCTGAAATGAGGAAGCAACAGTTCTTAGTCCGCGGCGTTGGAGACAAGTCAACACGGAGAAGCAGATTGAGCAAAGGACCGCACCCAAGAGCCACGGGGAAGTTGAGACTTCACGCCGCTAAGAAGGGACAAGATCCAACCGCCCCAGCCCTGGTTCTCGATTCGACTGTCGGTCCTGCCTCTACCCAACGATCTCTAACTCTGCAACAAACTTGGAGAAAGGACAAAGGCCCCTGAGGGATAAAGAGCTGGGTTTTTCGAAGGATTTGAACCCGTTCTGCTTTGCATCTATTCTAAGGAGGATTTTTCCACACGAGGATAAAGACTCTGACCAAGGGTTCTGGATGTTCCTGTTGCCAAAGATCCACCATCAACTGGGTATGAGTTGAATCTGCTCCCTAAAAGTCCATCTCAGAACTTGCGACATAGGTTAGGGAAAAGAGGCAGGATAGTATGATTATACATGTTGATTTTATTATACTGCTCTTGAATTATATACAATTGATTATTGATTTGTATGTCACAAATCCCTGCTTAAGCTTGCTCAATAAATTCATATTATAAAATTCTAACGAGGTTAGTGGACATTGTGGTTAATTGAGTCTATTAATCATCTTTCAGTTCTTTTAAATTGAGGTAAAATTAATGTACATGATTCTAGTAAATAGGTGGCTTCATAATTTCCTTTAGTGAGAATAAATAATGACCCTGGGACTTATATCTAAGTCACTAAAATAAATCTAGCCGGTTCCAAGAGCAAGTTATATTTTAGGAGGCGAGCTACCATTAACAGAAGTGGTTATTGGAATTATGCAGCTGCGAGGGCTACTCAGCTGATTGTTTCTTAACTGTAAAGGGTCGTAGCTTCTGGATTGGAGGTAGTTAGAGCTAGACAAGTCGCTTTCGCCACCAGTTTGAATAGACTATCTCTTATAGATCTCTCTTAGGGTAATACCCAGGTCTCAGAGATTTTCCGGACCTGTTAGACAGAGAACTGGTCAGTAGTCAGCCCAGGGGAGTTGTGAGGAGTGGGCGGGGCTGGCTATTGCGCAATAACAGACACAGCTCAAGTTCAGGCCTGTGGAAGAAATTTTATTGGAAAAACTTGGTGAGTTTTTTAGTTTCCTCCAACATTAAGAGTAAACGATGTAACGACCCTGAAAAGGCAAAATGTTGGAGGAACTGTGGGAATGTGTCTGCAAGACATTTTCATGCCTTTATAGGAATGTATTGAGATCGCCCCCTACTGGTCGGAGGTGATAAAGGAAATTAATATATGATGGACTTAAATTTAACCTGTGATTTTACTGAGGTCTACTCAGGTAGTTTACGTCAAGGACTGAAGAAGTCAGACAGATCTCTAATATTAATATTACTAGCAGCTCAAAGAAAGCTGTAACTCACAAGTGGTTGATGTGGAACCACCATCATCTTTGGACTGGAAGGAAATAATTAAGGAAATTCATCCAATGGAGAGACTGACTTTCATTAAGACTTTCTGCTGATAAATAAAAAATATTGGAAGAAATGAAACGTCCACCTGAACCTGGCACCAAATGTAGGATCAATGTAATTATCTCTTTTTTATTGTGAATGTTCTCACTTTGGGTTTTACCCTTTTTTATTATTTAATTGTCTTTGTTCAACAAGATACTTTGCAGGTTTTGTTAGTGGAAATCTGAATGTTCAATGTATTTATATCTCTAAAACTGCAAAAATAACAAAATATAAAGTAAAATAAATAGTCCAGAGGATGAAGGAAGAAGTTAAAGACCAAAAACATCCAGAAGCAACTTGAAGAAGAAACAGGAGGACAATAGAGCTGAATCAGCATTCACACAATGAAAACATCTGGACTCACCGAGCCTTTCTGCAGTTCCTCACAGCTGGAACCAGTCTCAGTCGTCCTGATTCTGATGTGTTGTACTTCTCCAGGTCCAACTCATCCAGAACCTCTGATACCTGCAGCATGAAGGCCAGAGCTGAACAGTCAGTCTCTGAGAGCTTCTTCCCTGAATCCAGCAGCCGTTGGATCTCCTGATAAAATGAGACGTCGTTCATCTCCACCAGACAGTAGAAGATGTTGATTCTTCTGTCATTAGAGATTCTATCAGTGTTCATCTCCTTCAGGTTGGTGATGATTCTCTGGATGGTTCCTGGACTGTTCTCTGTCTGACCCAGCAGGCCTCCTAAGATGCTCTGGTTGGACTCCACAGTGAGACCATGAAGGAAGCGGACAAACAGGTCCAGGTGGCCATTTTCACTGCTGAGGGATTTCTCAATGACTTTCTTTATGAAATTATGCAAAGATAAGAAAAAATAAAATTTTCCCAACAATGTCTTGATCATTTTTGTTTTCCTCCTGCTGGTGAAACAGTGGAGCATGTAGACTGCAGCCAGAAACTCCTGGATGCTCAGATGAACAAAGGAGTAGACTGAGATGTTGCGCTTCCCTCTCTCCTTTTTAAACATCTGAGTGAACACTCCTGAGAACAACGCAGCATCTTTGATGTTGATGCCGCACTTTTTGAGGTCTTTGTCATAGAAGATCAGGTTTCCCTTCAGCAGCTGCTCAAAAGCCAGTTTTCCTAGAGACTCAATCAGCTTCTTGTTCTCTGGATCTTCTTCAGCTTTTCCATCATACTTGTCCTCCTTGATTGTGAGTTGAACCTCCAGGAACTCTATGTACATCTCAGTCAGGGTCTTGGGCAGCTCTCCTCCCTCTCTGGTCTTCATCACATTCTCCAGAACATTAGCAGTGATCCAGCAGAAAACTGGGATGTGACACATGATGTGGAGAGTTTTTGATTTCTTGATGTGGGAGATGATCCTGCTGGCCTTCTCTTCATCATCTCTGAATCTCTTCCTGAAGTACTCCTCCTTCTGGGGGTCAGTGAACCCTCTGACCTCTATGACCCTGTCAATAGACTTATTTGGGATCAAACTAGCTGCAGCAGGTCGTGTGGTTATCCAGAGGAGAGCAGAGGGAAGCAGTTTCCCCATGAAGAGGTTTGTCAGCAGAACATCCAGTGAAGTGGACTTTTTAACATCAGTCAGAACTGGATTCTTCTTGAAGTCCAGAGGAAGTCGACTCTCATCCAGACCATCAAAGATGAAGAGAACATGGAACTTTTTAAAGCTGCAGATTCCTGCATCTTTAATATTGTCAAAGAAGTGATGAATCAGTTCCACTAAGCTGAAAGCTTCTTCTTTCAAGTTATTCAGCTCTTTGAAAGTAAATGGAAATATGAAGTCGATGTTCTGGTTGGTTTTGCCTTCAGCCCAGTCCAGAGTGAACTTCTGTGTTAACAGTGTTTTCCCAATGCCAGCCACTCCCATGGTCATCACTGTTCTGATCCGTTGCTTTCTAGCAGGGTTGGGTTCAAAGATGTTTTCCAGTTTTATTTTTGCTCCTTGATTACTGGATGCTGTTTCAATCTGTCTGACCTCATGTTCCTGGTTGACCCCTCCAGTTTCTCCTTCTAATATGTAGAGCTCTGTGAAAATATCATTCAGAAATGTTTTCTCTCCACGTACTGCAATGCCTTCATAGATAGATTCCAAGGTATTCTTTAGAGACTCTTTGAGGTCATGTTGACATCGATCATCAAAATCTGAACAGAGAAAAAGACACAAGATGAAACACTTGAACAAATTAAGATTCAATTCATTGAATTTTAATTTGATTGTTTCTATATCAGGATGTTTAAACAAAGATCTCGTTCCAATTATAGACCATGAGGAGGATTTCATTCGGAAGAAACTGTCATGATGAGCAGTGTGAGGTAGACGCTGAGAAACCAGGTAGAAAATGAAGAAACGATGATTTAAGGATGAATACAGAAAAAAACAACAATCCAAAGTCCAGGCAGCACAGATAAAGAGCGGAAGGCTAAGGCTCAAAAAACTGGTAGTAACTGGAAACTCAAATGGACAGTAGTAACAGACGTAACCAGACAGATACGACAAGGACCCAACAAAGAACATTGAACACAGGAGGCATTAAATACACAGAGGGAACAAGATAGAGCTGGGAACAATCACGGGGCAGACAGGACAACACAGAGACTCAATTAACTGAAAACGACACACAAAAACCTAACTTAACACAGAGAAAAAAACAAATCCTTACAGAAACGTGAAACATTCAAATCATGAAGAAAACGAGTCGTAGTACTGTGTAGCTTTGCTTGTTGATAAATTGACTGGACTACAAACATCATGCTGAACATTCGAAGTGTTTTCACACTAGGAGTCGCCTCCTGCCAATCTGCAGGAAAACTTTTCCATAGTCTTTGACCTGCAGCTCAGCAGGAGGTGTTCAACCATAGTGCTCCATTGTTTTTGTTATAACTGTAGTCACTGTTGGATGAGTTCACTTCCACTCAGTCATGATTGGTGAAGGGACTAACCTAAATCAGAGGAGTTAGAGGACAAACTCAGCTGATTGGACAGGGCAGGATCTATAAAGTGAAGACGTTTGATCATCAATCTGCAGGCTCTCTGTCCTTTCATCCTCACAGCATCTATGGTCTCCCGGGCCTTGTCTGCTCTGATTGGGTTCTTCTGCAGTATACCTTCAATCTCTGAATGATTAAAGACGCGATCTGATAGAAGCTCATCAAGGAGTCGTTTCAGGATTTCCTCAGAAACTCTCTCCACAAACTTAGGGCGAACCTTGAAAAGTTTTTCCTCTGCAGACAGAAACAGAAACAGAAACAGGATTCATTCAAACTGACGTCTGAGAGAAAAACATGATGCAGATCAACTATTCATGTTGCTCCATCCAGAGATTCCCCTCAGAGTCTGTTGATCAGCTCCTCAGGTCTAAACCTGTTGTTGTGTTTCTGCCTCATATCTGAGTGATGACCACTGATTCTGTCTACATGAGAACAAATGAAGCTTCTGGTTCATCACTTTATTTCCTCACTGCAGGAAGAACAATAAAACAAACACCTTCTAAATATAGAGCTGCACTATTTTAGAAAAACAGGAAATTATGATATTATTGGTGAAAAATATTGACTTATTAAACATTCTCCTCACTTTCCTTTTTTTTACCATCATCAGGTCTTCACTTCCGTCTCTAAGCTTTAGCATCTTTGTCACCAAATGTTGGAATAAAAGGAACAGCAAGTCTTTCCATCTGAGATAATAAATTAGTAATAAATGATGTGATTACTGGATAAATTAATGAGTGGATATAGTAAATATTCCTGAAGTATCAGAGCTGCTGGCCTGTTCTTCACTTTGGTTCCTTTTAGTTCTGTTTCCATCTGAGTTCAGTTTTTACCTTCAGGTTTCACAGAAACTCACAATGTTTCCACCAGAGCTTCACTGAACAGGAAGCATGAAAACAATAAATACACACTGAGGCTGTGGTTCATCACATGGCAGCAACACAGGCTGTGATTGGTCAGTTTGTTCCTTTATGATGTTTAATTTCTGCTTCTGATCACTTACCAAAATCCTGCTGGACTTCCTGCTGCTGCGCCATCTTTTATCTGGAAAACATGAAGGATTTATTATGTTTCAGGCCTCATTTCATAAATAATTGAGTGATGATGAGAAGCAGCAGATATAAAGACACAGAGGGATGAGGGGGACGAATCTGGACTGACAGAGTTTCATCCTGTTGAAACAAACCAAGTCCTGACTGGTTTTACTGAAGCTGCTATCTGGGACCAAACTGGAGAACTGAGAGGAATTGAAAAGGGGCCAAAACCTCTACAACCCTAAAGGCAACCCAATCAAAATGGCACAATGTAGAAATTTGAAACTTGGCACACAAAACCTTCAAGACAGGAAATAAACTATTGGAGGCAGGTCCAACATGTCAGCCATTTGGGGTCAAAGGTCATTTATGACATTTCACACATACTGAATTTTGACAGAGTTCAAGAAATTTAGATTAATTGGCTTTAACGCATCCGGGTCTTCCCAAACCAGAAGCCCTGGATGACTCAGGAGGTCCAGCGACTGCTACAGACCAGGAATACCGCCTTTAGGTCTGGGGACAGGACCGTCTACAGTACAGCCCGAGCTAACTTGAAGAGCGGCATCAGAATGGCTAAGTCCGACTAAAGGAGGAGGATAGAGGGCTACCTTGACAGCAACAACAGCAGGCAGGTGTGGCAGGGAATCCAGCATCTCACCAACTACAGGACCAACCTCGCAGCTGCGGAAGGCGACGCCACGCTGGCAGAGGAGCTGAACCTCTTCTTTGCCCGCTTTGAGGTGAAGCCAACAGAGGCAGCCACACTACACCAAGCGACCCATAACACCACACCCCTCGTTGTAGAGGAGCATGAGGTGAGGCGCACACTGCGGCCGTCAACCCAAGGAAGGCTGCTGGACCTGATGGCGTCCCTGGACCTGAAAGACTGCGCCGATCAGCTGGCTGGAGTCTTCACCAGGATCTTCAACCAGTCCCTAGCCCTGTCTACAGTCCCATCCTGCCTGAAATCTTCCACCATAGTCCCCATACCCAAGAAACCTCACATCTCCTGCCTCAACGACTACCGGCCAGTGGCACTAACCCCTGTGGTGACGAAGTGTTTTGAAAAACTGGTCCGGGGTCACATCACAGCACTTCTCCCTCCTGGCTTTGACCACCACCAGTTCGCCTAGAGAGCCAACAGATCCACAGAGGACGCTGTGATCACGGCCCTCCATGCTGCTCTGTCACATCTGGAGCAGCAGGGGAGCTATGTGCGGATGCTCTTTGTAGACTACAGCTCTGCTTTTAATACCATCCTCCCTCACAGACTGGTGGACAAATTGGGGGACCTGGGTCTCCCTCACTCCACCTGCATGTGGATTCTGAGCTTCCTGACCAACCGACAGCAGAGAGTTAGGGTGGGAAAACATACATCTACTGCCCTCAGCCTTAGTACTGGCTCTGCACAGGGCTGCGTGCTGAGCCCCCTGCTCTACTGTCTGTACACATACGACTGCACCTCTGCCCACCACAGCAACACCATCATCAAGTTTGCTGATGACACCACAGAGGTGGGGCTCATCTCAGGAGGCGACGAGTCCGCCTACAGGGGTGAGGTGGAGCGGCTGTTGCAGTGGTGCAGGGAGAACCATCTGCTCCTCAACAACTCAAAGACAAAAGAACTCATAATAGATTACAGGAGGAATAAAACGGACATTACACCACTAACCATTGGGGGAAAATGTGTGGAGAGGGTAGCTGATTTCCGCTTCCTGGGGGTCCACATTGAGCAGGGCCTCACATGGAACATGAACACCTTGGAGCTGATAAAAAAGGCCCAGCAAAGACTGAACCTCCTGAGGGTTCTCAGGAGGAACAACGTCAAGGAGAAACTGCTGGTGTCCTTCTACAAGTGCTCCATAGAGAGCATACTGACCTACTGTATCTGCGTATGGTATAACAGCAGCACTACGGCTCAAAGGAAAGCTCTCCAAAGGGTTGTGAATACAGCCCAAAAAATCATTGGCTGCCCTCTCCCCTCACTGGAGGACCTGCACAGCGACCGCTGTCTAAGAAAAGCACAACACATCACAAAGGACACTTCTCACCCCGGACCTTCTCTGTTCACACTGCTGCCTTCAGGCAGAAGATACAGAGCAACCAGAACCAGAACCAACCGTCTCAGAGACAGTTTCTACCCGACAGCAATAACAAAACTAAATGCAATCAAAAACAACCATTAATCATCATGAATGATGTATGTGAGAATGTGGCTGTTCTTATTTATTAGTTGTTTTTTGTTTGTTTGTTTGTGTGTTGCTTTTTTTTACCAGTTATTTGCTATTTCTTACATTGTGTGTGAATTGTGCGACAGTTATTTTTTGTTTTTAAGCATATGCACTGACTGATGGCACTTTTTAAATTTCGTTGTTCTTGTGACAATGACAATAAAGATTTATCTTATCTTATCTTTATACAGTTGGCATTCTTATAAACCTTGGAGGATTAAAAGTTATCAAAATGTTGAGGTTTCTCAGTCTGAAGAATCAGATTGGGGATTAATCTGAGACGCTGCTGAAGCCTGAAATATTCCTCCACTCCTCAGTGGAACAATCAGACCTTCATGAAAACAGAAAACAAACTGTCTCTGAAGTCTGACAATAATGAGAGGAATAATATATGAACATCTCTACCTGCTGTACAGAGAGGACAGCTGATTGTAATATGACTCAATAAGATCAATATTCATTCACCAAACACCATCATGTAATCTGAGATTCTTTGGTTCCCCACGTTGGGCGCCACTTGTTGTTGCGCAACACCCCCCCCCTCCTTTCTGTCTCTATTCTCTCACTCTCTACTTCCTCTTCTGAGAGGGGAGATGTGCTACCAGCTCTCCTTCTAACGGGTTAATTGAGTTTCCTAAATCTGCTGGGATTTACCCTGCCCAGAACTGAAGTAAACTCTGTTTAAGCTGGCATCGAGAAACGATTCGCCTGGTTTCTGACGGCCAACATCCAGGTGTCCCACCCTTCTTCCCCCTGTGAATTAGCCAGACTGAGCAGCCTACAGCCAACTAGTTTCACAGAGCACACCTGTTAACGGTCGCTCGTTCTCTATTTTACAACTTGCATTTCTTATTGAACCAGGTAGGTTTTAGTGACTCGGGCGAGTCCCAAGGATGACGTTTTACATTTGGGCTACCAGCAACCCAAAAACATTTTCCACTTTTTCCTCTCCAGAATCAAACATCACAGCTATTTTACAACCATCAAAGAACTTTAAGGTGACTCATTAACTGAATGTCCACAACATCTTTTAGATTTTCTTTATGCTAAATATTTTATTAATAAGGCATTTTTGCAAGGGTCAGTACAGCTTAATTCAGTAGCAGAAATAATCAAATAAGTAAAATCAATCATCTAGTCTATCTTTCCCTACTGCTGACTGAGAACTAAAAAAGGGAACCTTTGAGAGAGACGGACGGAGTTTGGTGTTTCGAACCCCAGACCTGGCTTGATGATGAAGAAGGTGCTGCAGCAGGAGGAAGAAGTTGATCAGCGAAGGCAGGGATCTCTGTAGGTCTGATGAGCTTCTTCTCCGCATGGATGGTGAGGTCACACAGGACTTGGTGCTGGCAGGAAAAAAGGCACCAGTTCTTCTTCTTTGTCTTTGCCTTTGTCTTCATCTTTGTCTTTGGGGTCTGAACCCAGCCGATGAGAGAAGTGCGATTCGAAGCCACATGTTGCAGGGCTGACGGGTTGGTCCCCATGGCAGGACAGTCTTCGCCTCCGTGGCCCCGGCTCTTCTTCAGCTGCAGAGTTCTTTGTCCATCTCTTGGCTCGAAGCTGCCCGGAGGATCCAACGAAAGGTTCCTCTTTTGCACCTACCTTTTATAGGGTTTATCCACCCTTTTGGTGCGTTTTCATTGGCTGTCTGCTTAGACAGATGACCTCACATCCATCACTGTCCTTCAGACATTATGTCCTAATGTCTGTGCTAATGTCTCAGGGTTGCTCAACCTCCTATGTCCATTGTCTTCACAACCTTTCACCTAAATAAGGCGTTGATCATCTCTGCTCTCCTGTTAGTTCCTTGCCTTTTACCTTTCACCTACTCTCTACCTCCAACATATCAGTGATGTTTAATTGCAGTTACACCTTTTACACCATTTCAAGTTCAATGTCAAAATCACATTTATATCACATTTATTTTCTTTAGCTTCTCTGATTTAGCATTCATTTATAATTTTATAACCATAACTTATATCACATTTATTTTCTTCAGCTTCTCTGATTTATCATTCATTTATGATTTTATAACCATAACTTATTAATTATCCTTATTATAATCCTAATGTGAGTTATTACAGATGTTTTTCTGAAAAGAAACCAAGAATAATCCATGATTCTAATTATTTGATACCCACGTTTACAGTTACTTGTTTTTCTTATAAGTGTTCCCACAAATGTAAGTGTAAGTATGATTACAAGTAAACCAATATTAATATAAGTATTTTACTTTGAATCTTATCAAATTACTCAAAATGTTTTAGATTTCATTCTTTAAAACTTTCATGTTTTAAAATAAGTAATAGTCTCAGCTATTTTTATAAATCTGCAGGCTGGAAACTTACTTCCTCTTTTTCCAGGAAACCTGCTTTTCCTGTTTAATGAATCTCTCTGACTGACTATGATTTCTTATGATTAGATAGAAAAAAGTAGAATTAAAGCAAAGTTTGCATGAGACAAAAACAACACACACAACCAGATTTATTTTATTGACACTTAAGTCTACGGTTGGGCCTAGATGTCACTTGAGTGATTCATTTTAAAGATAACTTTATTTATTATTACTGTTAAACTAAAATCTCCAGCATGGGGAAGTGGGATGAGCTCGGATTTTCTTGACACACTGGATGTTGGGACAGATTGAGATTCCTGATAACTAGTTCATCTTCAGAGCTGATTACAGCAGACATCATCTCTCAGGACTGATTTAGATCAGAACATAAACATTCAAAGTCAATGATTCTCATGTTTGGGTTCTGAAAATAATCACTATTCTTAAGGAAGATTCAACAAACTCTGCTTCTGTAAACTCTGAGTTAACTTAGCCTGAAACTGAGATCCTGGTTCCAAACTTTTTACCTCAAGATCAACAAGCTGAATATGACGAATCAAGAACCACAGGAAGTGGATTTCTGATGCTTTGATCCACCAGGTTTTGATGTCATTAGATTGTTGTTCCTCCAGAGGGCGCTGTTGCTTCTTTACAGCTTGATCAGCTTCCAACAACTGAACCACCTGCAGCCTGGACTGAGATGAAGATTGATGAATAATTTGGTTGAAAATATCCATCCATCCATCCATTGTCTGTTCACCCTTGTCCCTAATGGGGTCGGGAGGGTCGCTGGTGCCCATCTCCAGCTACGTTCCAGGCGGGAGGCGGGGTACGCCCTGGACAGGTCGCCAGTCTGTCGCAGGGCAACACAAAGACATACAGGACAAACAACCATTCACACACACACACACACACGTAGGGAGAATTTAGATAGACCAATTAACCTAACAGTCATGTTTTTGGACTGTGGGAGGAAGCCGGAGTACCCGGAGAGAACCCACGCATGCACAGGGAGAACATGCAAACTCCATGCAGAAAGACCCCGGCCGGGAATCGAACCCAGGACCTTCTTGCTGCAAGGCAACAGTGCTACCAACCGCGCCACTGTGCAGCCCCTGGTTGAAAATATGAAAACTATTAATCAGTTTTCTTCCACGTCACAATGATGCAACAGCTCATATAATACTAATATAATATAATTTATATATCACTTTGTTTTGGTCACATAAATATCAGGTTAACGGGGAAATGAAAATATGATGATGTTTAAAGGGTGTAAATAGTTTCATATGGTTTTGGATTTAAAGTCAGACTTTAAGTTTAGTTTTTGCTTTAAAAGTTTAGATAAATTATCCAATTATGTCATTTATTAAAGCAAATATAAAACTTACTATATAATAGAAAAACTGTTTAAAGACGTAAAAAACTGCCGTCTCAGTTCGTTCATCATGTTGGAGCAACACTAGATGGCGCCATTTTGTTTCTTTGCACAATCAGGTTCGCTACAGAGAAGAGAAACAACCGAACCACTAGGGTCAAAGGTCAAACTCCCGCCACCAACCTAAAGAGGAAAAGTTTCAGTGTTTCTAAAAAACCTCTAAGTTAATTTATATTACATGAACAAACCCAAATATTTAACACTAAAACAAAAATAGAGTTAAAAAAAACCTCTAAATATTCACATTTTGGGGAGAAGTAGATTTCTTTAATTCATCAAAATAAAAAAAATAAAATGTTTAAAACTTAAACAGTTTAAAAACAACAAAACATTTATTACTGTCATTGACTGTATTAAGTGATTGAAACATAAAATACATAAACAGGTTTATTTTTAAGTGTTAACAGTTGTATAGATTATTAGAAATTAGTCTGATTCAACCAATAATTTAGCAGATGTGTGATTTTCTAATAATCAATCATTTAAAAATCCAAATGAGAGAAAATGAGCGACGGTCAGACTGGAGGACAGTTTTCTTCTGCTTTAACCTCTGAGCTCTCCAGGACAAATATGACATTTTTAATCATTTTTCTTTTTTATAAAGTCAAAATGCTTTTTAAATAAAAACTCGACATATTTGATCCAAAATGGCCGACTTCCTGCTGGGTGTGTAAATCGGGTCCAATAGTCATTTTTATCGGTTCTGATGGTTTGATGTTTTAACTCAGTTACATAGATTTAAATAACAGCAGTGGGTGGGGCGGATGTTTTTACATACTCTAGGGGGCGCTGTGTTGTTATTTCACCATAATCACTTATTATTGATCAATAATTGATTGAAATGTGATCAGCTGTCCTCTGTCACCACAGACTGATTCAATCTGGATTTTCTACTGATAAAAGCCCAGAGAAATCCTCTCTGATCAATAAATTATTGACTTCATATTGAAATATTTTCCATCCACCAATCAGGAACCCAGATATCTCAGCCGGGCCACAAACACTCAGAACCTACTGGTACCAGTTTGACTCCACTATGAAACTGGGAGCAAACTCAGCTTGTTGTCTGGGTTACAGATGAAAACTCAGAGAAAACCAGAGTTCCTGATTGAAACCAGGTGCTGCAGCTCTGCATCATAAACAGAACCAGAACCAGGCCCAATTCTGGTTCTGTCCAGCAGCTCAAAGAGAGAAAACCCAGTCAGGACTGGAAACCAGAAGAATGTGGAGTTAAAACTCACCTGATCAGATCTTTGCTTCTCCTTCTGTTCATACAAACCGAGTCGGAGCGACTGGAGAACCGGACCTGATTCTCCAGAACTTGAACCCGACCCACCTGAGGCTCCGCCCCCTCTCACAGCACAGGTGTGGTCACCTATTGAAAAGACAAGAATCCTGTCTGATCATCGTTACCAGGAACTAAATGTTTTAAAAACTAATTAACATTTTAGTTTAAAGATTCTTTATGTTTTAAAAATATTTAGTTTTTTAAATCAATATTTTATTAAATTAATGGAGATTTTCAGCTTTAATCAGATTTTTATCTATAAAGAACTTTATGAAACAACCAAATGTTGCACCAATTTTCTTCTCAGCAACACAATAAAAGAGCAATAAATCACTAATAATATTTTCTTCTGGTTCTGATCTGATCAGCTTGTAGATATTAAATCTGAGGGTCCAGGATTGAACCTTGGGGTTCCCCACATTCTCTTCAACCTGATGAGACGTTTCCTACTGACACAAACAAGTCCCAGTTCTTCAGGTCAGACTGGACCCAGTCCAGAACTGGACCAGAGAGTCTGACCAGTTCTCCAGTCTCTTCTATAAAATGTCATGATGCTGCACTGAGTCCAACAGAACCAAGAACCTTCATGTTTCTCCACATGTTGACACGACCATCTGTTAATATGTTCATATTTTATTAAATACAGATTTTATGAATTTATGTAATCATGTTTAATGTTGATATGAAGGAAACTTTCCATGATGATTCTCACCTGATCCTCCCTCCTTCATTCCTGAACAGAAAGTTTTTTAAGCTTTGGCCTCTTTTAGCCTGGACCCAGTGTTCCCAGTACATAAACTGGACCCAGAGTTCCCAGTACATAAACTGGACCCAGAGTTCCCAGTACATAAACTGGACCCAGTGCTCCCAGTACATAAACTGGACCCAGTGTTCCCAGTATATATACTGGACCCAGAATCCCCAGTATATAAACTGGACCCAGCGTTCCCAGTACATAAACTGGACCCAGTGCTCCCAGTACATAAACTGTACCCAGAATCCCCAGTATATAAACTGGACCCAGAATCCCCAGTACATAAACTGGACCCAGTGCTCCCAGTACATAAACTGGACCCAGTGCTCCCATTACATAAACTGGACCCAGTGTTCCCAGTATATATACTGGACCCAGTGCTCCCATTATATAAACTGGACTCAGTGTTCCCAGTACATAAACTGGACCCAGTGTTCCCAGTACATAAACTGGACCCAGAATCCCCAGTATATAAACTGGACCCAGTGTTCCCAGTACATAAACTGGACCCAGAATCCCCAGTATATAAACTGGACCCAGTGTTCCCAGTACATAAACTGGACCCATAATCCCCAGTATATAAACTGGACCCAGTGTTCCCAGTATATATACTGGACCCAGTGCTCCCATTATATAAACTGGACTCAGTGTTCCCAGTACATAAACTGGACCCAGTGTTCCCAGTACATAAACTGGACCCAGTGCTCCCAGTACATAAACTGTACCCAGAATCCCCAGTATATAAACTGGACCCAGAATCCCCAGTACATAAACTGGACCCAGTGCTCCCAGTATATATACTGGACCCAGTGTTCCCAGTACATAAACTGGAGCCAGAGTCCACAGTATACAAACTGGACCCAGTGTTCCCAGTATATATACTGGACCCAGTGACGTCATAGAAACTTTAGCCAAAGTTTCACAGCAACTTAAAGGTTAATTCTCTACAATCCCAGTAAAAAACAAAAATAAAATGGCCTAGTCCAAGTTTATGATGCAAAGTTAAAAGAACCAAATCCAGAACCTCATCCTGGATTCTCTGTCAGCAGCAGAACTTCTGTCACTTTGGACCAAAACGTCCTCAGTGTTTATTTAAGAGTTTTTTTGCACTAGTTGCTTTAATTTGACAGTCATCCAACAGGAAGTGGACAGAGAGGGAGGACAGACGCAGCAAAGGACCTGAGGACAGAGTCCAACTCAGGACTGCAGTGGTCTACACAGCCTCCAGGGGGCGCCGCTGGAACCGCGTCACCATGCCGACCCTGTTGTGGTCAACTTTAGTTTATAGTTCCACTTTGGTCAATCATTGATATTTTTGTACAATTTAAAGTGTCTGAACTCACCTGGTTCATCTTCTGGTAGAAACCAGTTTAGTGACGTGATTGAGACGAGAGGACTAGTGATGGAAAAAGTCACAACTAGTAAACAATCAACTAGTTGCTGCAACATCCAGTTCAGAGACAATCTGAGTCGTTGCTCCTCACATTGTTGGTGGTTTTTGTTTTCGTGCAACATTTTCATAATTTCATCACCTACGGAGCTTTTCCCATGAACTGGTAAAGTCTCCGCTCTTTACTGGAAGATTCCTCTTTTTGCCGTTGGAACTGGTGTGAAAGATTCTCCCTGCAGCTCCAAACTCTCTGTCCACAACAACTTCCTCTTTTCTCACAACACGTCTGTTCAGTTCCTCGTCTTACTGATGAATGTTTTAGACATTTGCAACCAGAATATCATAGAAGTAACAAAGACTGACTTTCTACATCACATGACTTTCCATTATTGATATTATTGTTCAATATTAATATTTGTAACATTGAATTATCCAAAGTTATCAGAAATAATCTGCCTGCTACAATTTCAACTTGTCGATTAATAATAATCGACAAGTATTGATTAATATAATCAATACAGCTTTGATCAACTTTCCATCAGACAGAAAGAAAAAGATTCAAGTATTTTTCATCCAACATTTGAGCCCTTCATGGTTTGTACCAACGTCTCATCCTGTTGGTTTGACATGTTTCCTTGTTTTACTAGTTTTAGGTTCATTTCTAAAACCCTCACCATGATCTGCTTCTACAAACTGGCCTTTTTCTAAAAGGGCCGGGAGAAAACTGGCAAAGTTAAATCAGTTTTATGTCTAGATGACCAACAACATGCTGCCTAAACTTCTGGAAACTTCATCCTTTCACTATTAATCCTGAATTATCAGCATAGAATAAATAGGATATTCCTAGATTATTTATTTAATACCAACTAAAAATGAAAACATCTAATTGTCAGATCTGGTCTTGTTACTCGTCTCCATCCTGAGGTTGCATCGTCCTAAAGTCAAATCTCTCTGTGTTCTCATAATTTCTATGAGTGGATATGAGGACAAAACCCAGAATATTGTCCAAGGGGTCAAAGGTCAGAGTGATCAGCTCCAGTTTCCCCAGTTGGTCCAGAACAACGTGACCAGTGATCTCTCTTCACTGAAACATCGGAGCAAACTAAATAAACTCGGCGTCGCTTTAAGAAGAGCAGGAAGCCAAGATGGCCGCCTTTCCTGCTGCTCCGTCTCCACTCTCTGCAGTCCCAGCAGGAAGTGGAGACTCTTTCACAGGAAGTGGCTCTGCATGCTGGCTACAAACGCTGAACGCATCAGAGAACAGCGCGGCGTTCCCGACTCCCAGAGAAACTCGGTGAGGCAAAGCGACCAAAGCAGCTTCATTCATGAAGCTCTATGAAATATTCACAGGTCAACAAACAAACCACCTGCAGCAACGAGAGAAACGCAAGTTTAGAGAGTCAACCTGACATGAACAGAGCTGGATTTAATCCGGCTTCCAGGTTTACCATCTGATCCGTCTCAACTCCCAGAATGCACCAGGTTAACACATTAACATGGCAGCACCGGGTCCAGTTCTGGTTCTGCTCACTGACCTCTTAGCCTCCTCCAGCCTGCACAGGTAGAGGTAGGCCACGTTCTGGAGCCACAATGATGCTGATCAGTGATATGAACTGGATTCTGAACCGAATCCTGAGACGGATTCAAGCTGCAGCTTCAACATCAGATCCAGACTGTTGTTGCGCAACATCCCCCCCCTTCTCTCTCTACTCTCTCTACTCTCTACTTCCTCTTCTGAGAGGGGAGATGTGCTACCAGCTCTCCTTCTAACGGGTTAATTGAGTTTCCTAAATCTGCTGGGATTAATCCAGAACTGAAGTAAACTCTGTTTAAACTGGTTTCCAGAAACGATTCGCCTGGTTCCTGACGGCCACCATCCAGGTGTCCCAACCTTCTTCCCCCTGTGAATCAGCCAGACTGATCAGCCTGCAGCCAACTAGTTTCACAGAGCTCACCTGTTAACTGCTGCTCGTTCGGAGTTTGGTGTTTCGAACCCCAGACCTGGCCTGATGATGAAGAAGGTGCTGCAGCAGGAGGAGGAAGTTGATCGATGAAGGCAGGGATCTCTGTAGGTCTGATGAGCTTCTTCTCCGCATGGATGGTGAGGTCACACAGGACTTGGTGCTGGCAGGAAGGAAGGCACCAGTTCTTCTTCTTTGCCTTTGTCTTTATCTTCGTCTTTGTCTTTGGGGTCTGAACCCAGCCGATGAGAGAAGTGCGATTTGAAGCCACAGGTTGTGGGCCTGACCGGTTGGTCCAAATGCGCAGGACAGTCTTTGGCTCTGTGGCCCCGGCTCTTCTTCAGCTGCAGAGTTCTTTGTCCATCTGGATCTTGGCTAAAAGCTGCCTGGAGGATCCAACCAAAGGTTCCTCTTTTGCTCCCACCTATTATAGGGTTTATCCACCTTTTGGTGCGTTTGCATTGGCTAGCACTGATGCTGGTCTTGTTTCATTGGCTGACTGCTTGGACAGATGATCTCATATCCATCACTGTCTTAGAGACATTTCCTGATGTCTGTGCTAATGTCTCAGGGTTGCTCAACTTCCTACATTTGTTGCCTGCACAACATTTTCTCTGAAACGTTCATGTTGTTCAACAATCTGTTTCCAAGTAAAGCGCTGATCATCTCTGCTCTCCTGTTAGTTCCCCTTTTTCCCTTAACCTTTCACCTTTCACCTACTATCTACCTCCAACACATCAGTGATGTTTAATTGCAGTTACACCTTTTTACACCATTTCAAGTTCAATGTCAAAATCACATTTATCACATTTATTTTCTTTAGCTTCTCTGATTTAGCATTCATTTATAATTTTATAACTTATTAATTATTATTATAATCTTAATGTGAGTTATTACAGATGTTTTTCTGAAAAGAAACCAAGAATAATACATGATTCTAATTATTTACTACTAAAGTTACAGTTACTTGTTTTTCTTGTAAGTGTTCCCACAAATGTAAGTGTAAATATTATTATAAGTAAACCAATATTAATATAAGTATTTTACTTTGAATCTTATCCAATTACTCAAAATGTTTAGATTTCATTCTTTAAAACTTTCATGCTTTAAAATAAGGAATAGTCTCAGCTATTTTTATAAATCTGCAGGCTGGAAACTTACTTCCTCTTTTTCCAGGAAACCTGCTTTTCCTGTTTCATGACTCTCTCTGTCTGACTATGATTTCTTATGATTAGATAGAAAAAAGTAGAATTAAAGCAAAGTTTGCATGAGACAAAAACAACACACACAACCAGATTTATTTTATTGACACCTAAGTTTACTGTTGGGCCTTGATGTCACTTGAGTGATTCATTTTAAAGATAACTTTATTTATTATTACTGTTAAACTAAAATCTCCAGCATGGGGAAGTGGGATGAGCTCGGATTTTCTTGACAAGACAAAGATTCTTCTTCATAAAGAACATTTCAGTCTCTGAACCAAGGAACTGATTTCATGAAGACAAGAGAGTCAACAGAGCAGACATGATGTCACAGTCAGAGAGAGAACCGGGTCAGAGAGAGAACCGGGTCAGAGAGGGAACCGGGTCGGAGATGGAACCGGGTCAGAGAGGGAACCGGGTCGGAGATGGAACCGGGTCAGAGATGGAACCGGGTCAGAGAGGGAACCGGGTCGGAGAGAGAACCGGGTAAGAGATGGAACCGGGTCAGAGAGGGAACCGGGTCGGAGAGAGAACCGGGTCAGAGAGAGAACCGGGTAAGAGATGGAACCGGGTCAGAGGGAGAACCGGGTCAGAGAGGGAACCGGGTCAGAGAGGGAACCGGGTCGGAGAGAGAACCGGGTCAGAGAGAGAACCGGGTAAGAGATGGAACCGGGTCAGAGGGAGAACCGGGTCAGAGAGGGAACCGGGTCAGAGATGGAACCGGGTCAGAGAGGGAACCGGGTCAGAGATGGAACCGGGTCAGAGAGGGAACCGGGTCAGAGATGGAACCGGGTCAGAGAGGGAACCGGGTCAGAGATGGAACCGGGTCGGAGAGGGAACCGGGTCGGAGAGAGAACCGGGTCAGAGAGAGAACCGGGTCAGAGAGAGAACCGGGTCAGAGAGAGAACCGGGTCAGAGAGGGAACCGGGTCAGAGAGGGAACCGGGTCAGAGAGGGAACCGGGTCAGAGATGGAACCGGGTCAGAGATGGAACCGGGTCAGAGAAAGAACCGGGTCAGAGATGAAACCGGGTCAGAGAGAGAACCGGGTCAGAGATGAAACCGGGTCAGAGATGGAACCGGGTCAGAGAGGGAACCGGGTCAGAGATGGAACCGGGTCAGAGATGGAACCGGGTCAGAGATGGAACCGGGTCAGAGAGGGAACCGGGTCGGAGATGGAACCGGGTCGGAGAGGGAACCGGGTCGGAGAGAGAACCGGGTCAGAGAGAGAACCGGGTCAGAGAGAGAACCGGGTCAGAGAGAGAACCGGGTCAGAGAGGGAACCGGGTCAGAGAGAGAACCGGGTCAGAGAGGGAACCGGGTCGGAGATGGAACCGGGTCAGAGAGGGAACCGGGTCGGAGATGGAACCGGGTCAGAGATGGAACCGGGTCAGAGAGGGAACCGGGTCGGAGAGAGAACCGGGTAAGAGATGGAACCGGGTCAGAGAGGGAACCGGGTCGGAGAGAGAACCGGGTCAGAGAGAGAACCGGGTAAGAGATGGAACCGGGTCAGAGGGAGAACCGGGTCAGAGAGGGAACCGGGTCAGAGATGGAACCGGGTCAGAGATGGAACCGGGTCAGAGATGGAACCGGGTCAGAGAGGGAACCGGGTCGGAGAGAGAACCGGGTCAGAGAGAGAACCGGGTAAGAGATGGAACCGGGTCAGAGGGAGAACCGGGTCAGAGAGGGAACCGGGTCAGAGATGGAACCGGGTCAGAGATGGAACCGGGTCAGAGAGGGAACCGGGTCAGAGATGGAACCGGGTCAGAGAGGGAACCGGGTCAGAGATGGAACCGGGTCAGAGAGGGAACCGGGTCAGAGATGGAACCGGGTCGGAGAGGGAACCGGGTCGGAGAGAGAACCGGGTCAGAGAGAGAACCGGGTCAGAGAGAGAACCGGGTCAGAGAGAGAACCGGGTCAGAGAGGGAACCGGGTCAGAGAGGGAACCGGGTCAGAGAGGGAACCGGGTCAGAGATGGAACCGGGTCAGAGATGGAACCGGGTCAGAGAAAGAACCGGGTCAGAGATGAAACCGGGTCAGAGAGAGAACCGGGTCAGAGATGAAACCGGGTCAGAGATGGAACCGGGTCAGAGATGGAACCGGGTCAGAGAGGGAACCGGGTCAGAGATGGAACCGGGTCAGAGATGGAAGCGGGTCAGAGAGAGAACCGGGTCAGAGATGGAACCGGGTCAGAGAGGGAACCGGGTCAGAGATGGAACCGGGTCAGAGAGGGAACCGGGTCGGAGATGGAACCGGGTCGGAGAGGGAACCGGGTCGGAGAGAGAACCGGGTCAGAGAGAGAACCGGGTCAGAGAGAGAACCGGGTCAGAGAGAGAACCGGGTCAGAGAGGGAACCGGGTCAGAGAGGGAACCGGGTCGGAGAGAGAACCGGGTCGAAGAGGGAACCGGGTCGGAGAGAGAACCGGGTCGAAGAGAGAACCGGGTCAGAGAGAGAACCGGGTCAGAGATGGAACCGGGTCAGAGATGGAAGCGGGTCAGAGAGAGAACCGGGTCAGAGAAAGAACCGGGTCAGAGATGAAACCGGGTCAGAGAGAGAACCGGGTCAGAGATGGAACCGGGTCAGAGAGGGAACCGGGTCAGAGATGGAACCGGGTCAGAGAGGGAACCGGGTCAGAGATGGAACCGGGTCGGAGAGGGAACCGGGTCGGAGAGAGAACCGGGTCAGAGAGAGAACCGGGTCAGAGAGAGAACCGGGTCAGAGAGGGAACCGGGTCAGAGAGGGAACCGGGTCAGAGAGGGAACCGGGTCAGAGATGGAACCGGGTCAGAGATGGAACCGGGTCAGAGAGGGAACCGGGTCAGAGATGGAACCGGGTCAGAGATGGAAGCGGGTCAGAGAGAGAACCGGGTCAGAGATGGAACCGGGTCAGAGAGGGAACCGGGTCAGAGATGGAACCGGGTCAGAGAGGGAACCGGGTCAGAGATGGAACCGGGTCGGAGAGGGAACCGGGTCGGAGAGAGAACCGGGTCAGAGAGAGAACCGGGTCAGAGAGAGAACCGGGTCAGAGAGAGAACCGGGTCAGAGAGGGAACCGGGTCAGAGAGGGAACCGGGTCAGAGATGGAACCGGGTCGGAGAGGGAACCGGGTCGGAGAGAGAACCGGGTCGAAGAGAGAACCGGGTCAGAGAGAGAACCGGGTCAGAGAGAGAACCGGGTCAGAGAGAGAACCGGGTCAGAGATGGAACCGGGTCAGAGAGAGAACCGGGTCAGAGAGAGAACCGGGTCGGAGAGGGAACCGGGTCAGAGGGAGAACCGGGTCAGAGATGGAACCGGGTCAGAGATGGAACCGGGTCAGAGGGAGAACCGGGTCAGAGAGAGAACCGGGTCAGAGATGGAACCGGGTCAGAGAGGGAACCGGGTCAGAGATGGAACCGGGTCAGAGATGGAAGCGGGTCAGAGAGAGAACCGGGTCAGAGATGGAACCGGGTCAGAGAGGGAACCGGGTCAGAGATGGAACCGGGTCAGAGAGGGAACCGGGTCAGAGATGGAACCGGGTCGGAGAGGGAACCGGGTCGGAGAGAGAACCGGGTCAGAGAGAGAACCGGGTCAGAGAGAGAACCGGGTCAGAGAGAGAACCGGGTCAGAGAGGGAACCGGGTCAGAGAGGGAACCGGGTCAGAGATGGAACCGGGTCGGAGAGGGAACCGGGTCGGAGAGAGAACCGGGTCGAAGAGAGAACCGGGTCAGAGAGAGAACCGGGTCAGAGAGAGAACCGGGTCAGAGAGAGAACCGGGTCAGAGATGGAACCGGGTCAGAGAGAGAACCGGGTCAGAGAGAGAACCGGGTCGGAGAGGGAACCGGGTCAGAGGGAGAACCGGGTCAGAGATGGAACCGGGTCAGAGATGGAACCGGGTCAGAGGGAGAACCGGGTCAGAGAGAGAACCGGGTCAGAGATGGAACCGGGTCAGAGAGGGAACCGGGTCAGAGATGGAACCGGGTCAGAGATGGAAGCGGGTCAGAGAGAGAACCGGGTCAGAGATGGAACCGGGTCAGAGAGGGAACCGGGTCAGAGATGGAACCGGGTCAGAGAGGGAACCGGGTCAGAGATGGAACCGGGTCGGAGAGGGAACCGGGTCGGAGAGAGAACCGGGTCAGAGAGAGAACCGGGTCAGAGAGAGAACCGGGTCAGAGAGGGAACCGGGTCAGAGAGGGAACCGGGTCAGAGAGGGAACCGGGTCAGAGATGGAACCGGGTCGGAGAGGGAACCGGGTCGGAGAGAGAACCGGGTCGAAGAGAGAACCGGGTCAGAGAGAGAACCGGGTCAGAGAGAGAACCGGGTCAGAGAGAGAACCGGGTCAGAGATGGAACCGGGTCAGAGAGAGAACCGGGTCAGAGAGAGAACCGGGTCGGAGAGGGAACCGGGTCAGAGGGAGAACCGGGTCAGAGATGGAACCGGGTCAGAGATGGAACCGGGTCAGAGAGGGAACCGGGTCAGAGATGGAACCGGGTCAGAGAGAGAACCGGGTCAGAGATAGAACCGGGTCAGAGAGGGAACCGGGTCAGAGAGGGAACCGGGTCAGAGAGAGAACCGGGTCAGAGATGGAACCGGGTCAGAGAGGGAACCGGGTCAGAGATGGAACCGGGTCAGAGATGGAAGCGGGTCAGAGAGAGAACCGGGTCAGAGATGGAACCGGGTCAGAGAGGGAACCGGGTCAGAGATGGAACCGGGTCAGAGAGGGAACCGGGTCAGAGATGGAACCGGGTCGGAGAGGGAACCGGGTCGGAGAGAGAACCGGGTCGGAGAGAGAACCGGGTCAGAGAGAGAACCGGGTCAGAGAGAGAACCGGGTCAGAGAGAGAACCGGGTCAGAGAGGGAACCGGGTCAGAGATGGAACCGGGTCGGAGATGGAACCGGGTCGGAGAGGGAACCGGGTCGGAGAGAGAACCGGGTCGGAGAGAGAACCGGGTCAGAGAGAGAACCGGGTCAGAGAGAGAACCGGGTCAGAGAGAGAACCGGGTCAGAGATGGAACCGGGTCAGAGATGGAAGCGGGTCAGAGAGAGAACCGGGTCAGAGGGAGAACCGGGTCGGAGAGAGAACCGGGTCAGAGAGAGAACCGGGTCAGAGAGAGAACCGGGTCAGAGATGGAACCGGGTCAGAGAGAGAACCGGGTCAGAGAGAGAACCGGGTCGGAGAGGGAACCGGGTCAGAGGGAGAACCGGGTCAGAGATGGAACCGGGTCAGAGATGGAACCGGGTCAGAGAGGGAACCGGGTCAGAGATGGAACCGGGTCAGAGAGAGAACCGGGTCAGAGATAGAACCGGGTCAGAGAGGGAACCGGGTCAGAGAGGGAACCGGGTCAGAGAGAGAACCGGGTCAGAGATGGAACCGGGTCAGAGAGGGAACCGGGTCAGAGATGGAAGCGGGTCAGAGAGAGAACCGGGTCAGAGATGGAACCGGGTCAGAGAGGGAACCGGGTCAGAGAGGGAACCGGGTCGGAGAGAGAACCGGGTCGGAGAGAGAACCGGGTCAGAGAGAGAACCGGGTCAGAGAGAGAACCGGGTCAGAGAGGGAACCGGGTCAGAGAGGGAACCGGGTCAGAGATGGAACCGGGTCAGAGAGGGAACCGGGTCGGAGAGGGAACCGGGTCGGAGAGAGAACCGGGTCGGAGAGAGAACCGGGTCGGAGAGAGAACCGGGTCAGAGAGAGAACCGGGTCAGAGATGGAACCGGGTCAGAGAGAGAACCGGGTCAGAGATGGAACCGGGTCAGAGATGGAAGCGGGTCAGAGAGAGAACCGGGTCAGAGGGAGAACCGGGTCAGAGAGGGAACCGGGTCACAGATGGAACCGGGTCAGAGAGGGAACCGGGTCAGAGAGAGAACCGGGTCGGAGAGGGAACCGGGTCAGAGGGAGAACCGGGTCAGAGATGGAACCGGGTCAGAGATGGAACCGGGTCAGAGGGAGAACCGGGTCAGAGAGAGAACCGGGTCAGAGATGGAACCGGGTCAGAGAGAGAACCGGGTCAGAGATGGAACCGGGTCAGAGAGGGAACCGGGTCAGAGATGGAACCGGGTCAGAGATGGAAGCGGGTCAGAGAGAGAACCGGGTCAGAGATGGAACCGGGTCAGAGAGGGAACCGGGTCAGAGAGGGAACCGGGTCAGAGATGGAACCGGGTCGGAGAGAGAACCGGGTCGGAGAGAGAACCGGGTCAGAGAGAGAACCGGGTCAGAGAGAGAACCGGGTCAGAGAGAGAACCGGGTCAGAGATGGAACCGGGTCAGAGAGAGAACCGGGTCAGAGATGGAACCGGGTCAGAGATGGAAGCGGGTCAGAGAGAGAACCGGGTCAGAGGGAGAACCGGGTCAGAGAGGGAACCGGGTCACAGATGGAACCGGGTCAGAGAGGGAACCGGGTCAGAGAGAGAACCGGGTCGGAGAGGGAACCGGGTCAAAGGGAGAACCGGGTCAGAGAGAGAACCGGGTCAGAGATGGAACCGGGTCAGAGAGAGAACCGGGTCAGAGATGGAACCGGGTCAGAGATGGAAGCGGGTCAGAGAGAGAACCGGGTCAGAGGGAGAACCGGGTCAGAGAGGGAACCGGGTCACAGATGGAACCGGGTCAGAGAGAGAACCGGGTCGGAGAGGGAACCGGGTCAGAGATGGAAGCGGGTCAGAGGGAGAACCGGGTCAGAGAGAGAACCGGGTCAGAGAGAGAACCGGGTCAGAGAGAGAACCGGGTCAGGGAGGGAACCGGGTCAGAGAGGGAACCGGGTCGGAGAGAGAACCGGGTCAGAGATGGAACCGGGTCGGAGATGGAACCGGGTCAGAGAGAGAACCGGGTCAGAGATGGAAGCGGGTCAGAGAGAGAACCGGGTCAGAGGGAGAACCGGGTCAGAGAGGGAACCGGGTCACAGATGGAACCGGGTCAGAGAGGGAACCGGGTCAGAGAGAGAACCGGGTCGGAGAGGGAACCGGGTCAGAGGGAGAACCGGGGCAGAGATGGAACCGGGTCAGAGATGGAACCGGGTCAGAGGGAGAACCGGGTCAGAGAGAGAACCGGGTCAGAGATGGAACCGGGTCAGAGAGAGAACCGGGTCAGAGATGGAACCGGGTCAGAGAGGGAACCGGGTCAGAGATGGAACCGGGTCAGAGATGGAAGCGGGTCAGAGAGAGAACCGGGTCAGAGATGGAACCGGGTCAGAGAGGGAACCGGGTCAGAGAGGGAACCGGGTCAGAGATGGAACCGGGTCGGAGAGAGAACCGGGTCAGAGAGAGAACCGGGTCAGAGAGAGAACCGGGTCAGAGAGAGAACCGGGTCAGAGATGGAACCGGGTCAGAGAGAGAACCGGGTCAGAGATGGAACCGGGTCAGAGATGGAAGCGGGTCAGAGAGAGAACCGGGTCAGAGGGAGAACCGGGTCAGAGAGGGAACCGGGTCACAGATGGAACCGGGTCAGAGAGGGAACCGGGTCAGAGAGAGAACCGGGTCGGAGAGGGAACCGGGTCAAAGGGAGAACCGGGTCAGAGAGAGAACCGGGTCAGAGATGGAACCGGGTCAGAGAGAGAACCGGGTCAGAGATGGAACCGGGTCAGAGATGGAAGCGGGTCAGAGAGAGAACCGGGTCAGAGGGAGAACCGGGTCAGAGAGGGAACCGGGTCACAGATGGAACCGGGTCAGAGAGAGAACCGGGTCGGAGAGGGAACCGGGTCAGAGATGGAAGCGGGTCAGAGGGAGAACCGGGTCAGAGAGAGAACCGGGTCAGAGAGAGAACCGGGTCAGGGAGGGAACCGGGTCAGAGAGGGAACCGGGTCAGAGAGGGAACCGGGTCGGAGAGAGAACCGGGTCAGAGATGGAACCGGGTCGGAGATGGAACCGGGTCAGAGAGGGAACCGGGTCAGATATGGGGCTGCTGTTAATGTTATTTAAATACTTTTATAAATTTGACAGTAATTTCAGTTTGAAATGATTAAAATTTAATTTGCTGATAGAACCGGGTCAGAGAGGGAACCGGGTCAGAGATGGAACCGGGTCAGAGAGGGAACCGGGTCAGAGAGAGAACCGGGTCAGAGAGGGAACCGGGTCAGAGAGAGAACCGGGTCAGAGATGGAACCGGGTCAGAGATGGAAGCGGGTCAGAGAGAGAACCGGGTCAGAGGGAGAACCGGGTCAGAGAGGGAACCGGGTCACAGATGGAACCGGGTCAGAGAGAGAACCGGGTCGGAGAGGGAACCGGGTCAGAGATGGAAGCGGGTCAGAGGGAGAACCGGGTCAGAGAGAGAACCGGGTCAGAGAGAGAACCGGGTCAGAGAGAGAACCGGGTCAGGGAGGGAACCGGGTCAGAGAGGGAACCGGGTCGGAGAGAGAACCGGGTCAGAGATGGAACCGGGTCGGAGATGGAACCGGGTCAGAGAGAGAACCGGGTCAGAGATGGAACCGGGTCAGAGGGAGAACCGGGTCAGAGAGGGAACCGGGTCAGAGAGGGAACCGGGTCAGAGAGAGAACCGGGTCAGAGAGGGAACCGGGTCAGAGGGAGAACCGGGTCAGAGAGGGAACCGGGTCAGAGAGAGAACCGGGTCAGAGATGGAACCGGGTCAGAGAGAGAACCGGGTCAGAGAGAGAACCGGGTCAGAGATGGAACCGGGTCAGAGAGAGAACCGGGTCGGAGAGGGAACCGGGTCAGAGATGGAACCGGGTCAGAGATGGAACCGGGTCAGAGAGGGAACCGGGTCAGAGATAGAACCGGGTCAGAGAGGGAACCGGGTCAGAGATGGAACCGGGTCAGAGAGGGAACCGGGTCAGAGGGAGAACCGGGTCAGAGAGGGAACCGGGTCAGAGAGAGAACCGGGTCAGAGATGGAACCGGGTCAGAGAGAGAACCGGGTCAGAGAGAGAACCGGGTCAGAGATGGAACCGGGTCAGAGAGAGAACCGGGTCGGAGAGGGAACCGGGTCAGAGATGGAAGCGGGTCAGAGGGAGAACCGGGTCAGAGAGAGAACCGGGTCAGAGATGGAACCGGGTCAGAGAGAGAACCGGGTCAGAGAGGGAACCGGGTCAGAGATGGAACCGGGTCAGAGAGAGAACCGGGTCAGAGATGGAACCGGGTCAGAGAGAGAACCGGGTCAGAGAGAGAACCGGGTCAGAGATGGAACCGGGTCAGAGAGAGAACCGGGTCGGAGAGGGAACCGGGTCAGAGATGGAACCGGGTCAGAGATGGAACCGGGTCAGAGAGGGAACCGGGTCAGAGATAGAACCGGGTCAGAGAGGGAACCGGGTCAGAGATGGAACCGGGTCAGAGAGGGAACCGGGTCAGAGGGAGAACCGGGTCAGAGAGGGAACCGGGTCAGAGAGAGAACCGGGTCAGAGATGGAACCGGGTCAGAGAGAGAACCGGGTCAGAGAGAGAACCGGGTCAGAGATGGAACCGGGTCAGAGAGAGAACCGGGTCGGAGAGGGAACCGGGTCAGAGATGGAAGCGGGTCAGAGGGAGAACCGGGTCAGAGAGAGAACCGGGTCAGAGAGAGAACCGGGTCAGGGAGGGAACCGGGTCAGAGAGGGAACCGGGTCGGAGAGAGAACCGGGTCAGAGATGGAACCGGGTCAGAGAGGGAACCGGGTCAGAGAGGGAACCGGGTCGGAGATGGGGCTGCTGTTAATGTTATTTAAATACTTTTATAAATTTGACAGTAATTTCAGTTTGAAATGATTAAAATTTAATTTGCTGCTCTTGAATAAAAGTTTATTGTTTCAGAGAGAAAAACAACAGAAGTAAAATTTATTACTTCAAATGAAAGCTAACAGAGGAACTGGTTTCTATGGCTCTAGAGGGCAGAAACCGCCCTGCTCTGATATTAATAAATTCAGTTCGCGGCTCTGCAGCTAAAACATCAACATCATTCTGACTGTTTCCAGGATAATTTAACTTTTCATAAATATTTTCCTACCTTCAGACCGGAAGCTCAGCATCTTAGCGTCTAAACCAGAGTTGTAGAGCTTTGATTCAGCTCTGTTGGAGCTGAAGCTCCAGTTTAGGAGCCACAGCTGCTGCTGGAGCCTGTTAGCATCGTTAGCATCGCTAGCTCCGCTCAGAGTCTCTGCGGGCTGTTTTCATCTCTGTGGAGCTGCTTCTAGTTCACACTGACAGATAAAACATTGATTTCATGTTAAAGTAGAAAGAAGATTTAAGAAATAAAACAGCAGAAACACGAAGAAAGCAACAAGGGCTTCATTAGCCAATCAGGAGCGGGAAACTAGCTAACTGCTAACTTAGCCTTCTGCCCCCTAGTGGACTCACTGTGTAACTACAACAACCAGAGTAAAGCTAGAGAGCTGATATGTGAAAAGCACTTCCTTTGGGTTCTTTCAAAGTAAAACACAAGGAACTAAATTCTCCTGTAAATACATTATAGCTCGTTAGTTTATTATATTATCAGAAAGCATAAGGGTGTAATTTTCTTAGGATGTTATATTAATTATATAATTGGTCTCTGAAGCCAAATTATCGTAATTATACTGTTTTCTAGAAAAAAATAAATATTTCATAAATATTCTCCTGATTCTAAAGCGGAAACTCAGCATCTTGACCAGTTATTTATTTAATCGGGAAACATTATTATGTAATTTATTTAGAATATATAGATGAGTTATCTGTACGTAAATAAAACATCTATATATTAAATCATCTGTCAGTCCTTTAGACAGACCATAATAACATTAATATTTATAATGAGAAAGATATAAACGTGATCAACTTAACAGAAATCAGAAACCAGCTGCAGCTCTACAAACTCACCTCTATATTCAGAGCGGGGAATTTCCGCCCTCTGGTGGCCATAGTGGGAACTACAGTCCTGATAATGCTGCATTATTTACATTTAATATCCACTTAATGTGGAGTTTAGAGAAAAACTAACAGTCTTCCTGAGTCATATTGACAGTTTACTGACTCGAATATTATCCTGACATTTTTCAATTCACTGTTTGGAGTTATATATGTAATAAAAACAGTTTTAAATCATAAAATAAAGCTGCTGTGTTAAACTCTTAAAGATCGTTTTTCTGGTCAGACTGAATAAAATCCTGCAGTGACTCTTATTTAACGACAGTAATGTAAGCTGACTTGATCTAACTTTATAACATTTAAAATTATAATAAAGATAAACATCCGGTTGAACAATTTCCATGAAGAATGTCTGTAATTGCCTAGCGATCTGCGTATCGGTGTATAAATGTGTGTGTGTTTGTGAGTGCGACTGGGTGAATGTGACTCTAGTGTAAAGCGCTTTGAGTGGTCAAAATGACTGGAAAAGTGCTATATAAGTTCAGTCCATTCAGTCCATTATTAGTGATGATAGTTCACCACCAGAGAGCAGTAAGAACTCAATCAACCATCATAAAACTGCTGAGAAACACAAGAGCAATAAAACTCATAATAGTTGCTGCTTGTTCTATTCTGAGTCCAACAGAACCAAGAACCTTCATGTTTCTCCACATGTAGAAACGACCATCTGTTAATATGTTCATATTTTATTAAATACAGATTTTATGAATTTATGTAATCATGTTTAATGTTGATATGAAGGAAACTTTCCATGATGATTCTCACCTGATCCTCCCTCCTTCATTCCTGAACAGAAAGTTTTTTAAGCTTTGGCCTCTTTTAGCCTGGAGGCTTTAAGTTTTATAACTGGTTTGTCTCAAACGTTTCCAACAAAAAGTTAAAAAGCTGCTGAGTTCCAAACAGGTTTTAACTTGCCGTTTACTGGAAGATGTTTCTGAGTTTCTGTCTCTGCTGTGCAGGAATGTTCCCTCGTTCTTCACTGCAGGAATGTTCCCTCGTTCTTCACTGCAGGAATGTTCCCTCGTTCTTCACTGCAGGAATGTTTCCTCGTTCTTCACTGCATGAATGTTCCCTCGTTCTTCACTGCAGGAATGTTTCCTCGTTCTTCACTGCAGGAATGTTCCCTCGTTCTTCACTGCAGGAATGTTTCCTCGTTCTTCACTGCAGGAATGTTCCCTCGTTCTTCACTGCAGGAATGTTTCCTCGTTCTTCACTGCAGGAATGTTTCCTCGTTCTTCACTGCAGGACTGTTTCCTCGTTCTTCACTGCAGGAATGTTCCCTCGTTCTTCACTGCAGGAATGTTTCCTCGTTCTTCACTGCATGAATGTTCCCTCGTTCTTCACTGCAGGAATGTTTCCTCGTTCTTCACTGCAGGAATGTTCCCTCGTTCTTCACTGCAGGAATGTTTCCTCGTTCTTCACTGCAGGAATGTTTCCTCGTTCTTCACTGCAGGAATGTTCCCTCGTTCTTCACTGCAGGAATGTTTCCTCGTTCTTCACTGCAGGAATGTTTCCTCGTTCTTCACTGCAGGACTGTTTCCTCGTTCTTCACTGCAGGAATGTTCCCTCGTTCTTCACTGCAGGAATGTTCCCTCGTTCTTCACTGCAGGAATGTTCCCTCGTTCTTCACTGCATGAATGTTCCCTCGTTCTTCACTGCAGGAATGTTCCCTCGTTCTTCACTGCAGGAATGTTTCCTCGTTCCTCAGTTTGGGTCGAGGTTCATCTGTCACACAGACTTTTAACTCTACAATATTTTAATTAAATGTAGAAATGACTTTGCTGCATTTTCTAACAAACTGCTTCTGAAAAATCTTGACATTTTAGAGCTTGATTTGCTCTCTATTGGTTCTGGTTCTGGTTCTGATCAGGACCGATCGTTCAGATTGATGGTTTTCCAGCCTGTCGGCTCTGCAGCCTCCAGTTCTTAAGAAAACAAACTTCATCCACCAGTTTAACCAGTTTGAACATTTATTTATAACCTGAGAAGAAAACAGAGGAAACGTTTTCATTACTGCAGATTAGTAGAAAGATTAAAGGTAAAAAATAATAATGAAGGACAAAATCTAAAAATGAAACATTACTGTGTAAAAGTTTTAAAGCCGTCAGTTTGTTCAGTTTTCTTTCCCTCCAAAGATTCGATCTTTGTGTAAAAACGCTTTTTGACTGTGATCACCTTTACAGGAACATTATTATCTCCTCTGCATTTCCACTGTTTTTATCAAGATAAATAAATTATCTGGGCAGAAGAAAAAGACCCAGAAAGGAGGAAATAAAGTTAAAGTTTGTCAGTCGGATCCATCCAGGCTTCTTTCACTACATGACCGGCTTCAGTCCCTGATCCAACTGGCTCTAAATAGTTTCTGTTTACTTTTCTAAATAAAAAAGAAATGATGCTTAATAAATTCCAAACATTTCAAAATAACTCAAGAACCCTGGCCTTCATATATCTGAGTCATGATGATATTTGAAGGAAACGCAGGAAGGTCAAAGGTCATCACAGACGTTAATTAGCATTAGTGTGACCGGTGTGTGTGTTATGTGGTGATTGGACAAACCACAAAACACCACGTCTGGGTTTGGAGGCGGTCTCCGTTATTTAATCTCTCCCCAGTGGAACGAGGAATAAAAGGGAAGAGGAAATGAACAACTTAATATTTATAGGACCCTGAACAAAAGAAGAAGAAAGTAGGGCGGAGCTGGAGGACCAAACCCCTTATAGCAGGCACAGAGGAACAAAAGGACAGACAGGTATAAGAGGACAAATACGTTAAAGAAAACATTTTGTGAAAATATACAACTATTAATATAGTTACATTAGCATTAGCATTAGCTAACGACAGTCAGCTGGTTTTCACTGAGGGTCCAGCTGCTGCACTTACCATCATTACTCGTGCCTCTTGCTTGTTCAGTTTTTCCTTCCACTAAACCTTCCAGTCAAACGTTTTTCTCATTATTAATATTATTATAAGAGAATCTGTAGACTTGAGCCACAATAATGTAAATGAACTAAATCTTTCTTAATGATCCAGATGGAGATGGATCTGTACCGAACCTCCAGTTGGTGGCAGTAACCCACCAGTTGGTTCCGGTCCAACACCAGAGCAGATCGGGTTCTGATCAGGAGTCTGAAACCGATCAGATTGAATGAAATCCATCATGTGTTGTGATTAATCCAGAGTCGGAGCTGCTCTGTAGCCGTTGTCCTGGTGGCTAACAGCGGGTTAGCACCGTTAGCCTGCAGCGGCTAACTCATTTTCACATTAAAAGTCGCTTTTAGCCGCAGCTACAATGGAAACAACAGCGACGAAAAGACGAGACAACAAGAAATCCCTGCGGGTTAAAGTCATCAGCCTGGGGAACGCCGAGGTGGGGAAGGTACGACAGTTTCTGACTATTTCACATCAAATCTACATGGAGACTGGTCCGGTGGAGCTGGACGCGCCAACACGGACTAACCTCACTGCTTTATATCATAATTAATTGTTTATTACACGTAAATACATGTAGAAACTGCTGACAGCCTGGATTACAAACCCTTTCTTAATGTTACTAAGGCAATATAGCGATGCTTTTAGTTCTGAGGTCAAGACGCTATTGTTTATGGTAGACTTCATTTAAATAATACGTTATTTTATTATTCCTCATAATTTATGTAAATTTCAACATATTTGAATAAATGTCCAAAAAGGCTGATAAATGCTCTACTATTCGGCGTACACCTCACCTTTATAAATGCTTTATATAGATATTATAACGTATGTCATTCAGGAATATTACCTGATGCAGTGGGCTAAACTAAGTTAAAACGGTATTTTTATTTACAGTCCCTCAATTTTTAAAATCTATGAGTAAATTAGATTATTCTACCCTCTGATTCTGCAGTTCCTAGAACCAATGAGGCCTGAGTAAAGTTCTTTAGACAGTTGGTACATCAAACGTTTAGCACAAACCTTACAGTCAGTTTCTAGGTAAACTGATCATCATTGTTGACAGAACAGAAGAACCACTGATTTATTAATGAGTATGAAACCAACAGGCAATGCCTGGCCACAAAATGGAGGTAGGAGTTGAACATCCTGGTCCTTGACGTTAACCAGAAACCTGTTTGTACCTGCAGAGCTGCATCATCAAGCGCTACTGTGAGAAGAGGTTTGTTCCAAAGTACCTGGCAACAATCGGCATCGATTACGGAGTCACAAAGTAGGTCCTCACACCGACCGCTGTCCTGAACCAGACGGCTGTACGTCGTAGTGATGTGTGTGTTGGTGTGTGTCAGAGTTCAGGTCAGAGACAGAGAAATCAAGGTGAACATCTTCGACATGGCCGGACATCCTTTCTTCTACGAGGTGAGACCGTTCAGGACGTCACAGGCGAAGGTCTGGACTCTTTCAGCAGGTGGAGGCTCAGCGACTCGCTTGTCCCGCTCTGCGTTTCAGGTCCGTAACGAGTTCTACAAAGACAGCCAGGGAGTGCTGCTGGTGTACGACGTGGGGCTCAGGGAGAGCTTCGACGCCCTGGACAGCTGGCTGGGGGAGATGAAGCAGGAGATGGGCTCTCAGGCCAACATGGACAGCATCGTCTTCGTCGTCTGCGCCAACAAGGTCCGACCCGATCAACCGCCAAGTCATCAATAACATGCTGAACAGCTCTGGGTCAGTCCTTCTGGTCTCTGGCCTCCTCAGGTGGACCTGACGAAGCGGCGGGTGGTGGATGAAGGCGAGGGTCGTCTGTGGGCGGAGTCCAGAGGGTTCCACTACTTTGAGACGTCGGCACAGAGCGGCGAGGGCATCAACGAGATGTTCCAGGTAGTCCTGACGTCCTGTGAGCCGCAGAGGTTGGTAGAGATGCTCTGAGGTTCTGCTGGTTTCCTCCGCAGGCGTTCTTCTCCTCCATCACTGACATGTGTGAGAACGGCGGGAAGCGGCCGGTGTCAGAGGTCAGCGTGGGCTTCACCAAGGAGCAGGCCGACACCGTTCGACGCATCCGCAACAGCAAGGACTCCTGGGACATGCTGGGGGTGAAGCCGGGCGCCACGCGGTGAGTCCGGATCCTCGCCGAGGTCCGACCTGCGGCGTCTCCTGACGCTGACGCTGTCGTCTGTCTGCAGGGAGGAAGTGAACAAGGCGTACAGGAAGCTGGCCGTCCTGCTGCACCCGGATAAATGCGTCGCCCCCGGCAGCGAAGACGCCTTCAAGGCGGTGGTGAACGCTCGCACCTCGCTGCTGAAGAACATCAAATAACAGAGACAGAGAACCGCCGCTGCTCCAACACGGCTCCTTATTTATCTGGATATTTAGTCTGTCTCTGTGCCACAGTGCTGTCTGCCAACCCTTAACCTTTAACCTTTAACCTGAGGACAGGCAGGTCTGATGATGAGGACGGCAGAGTCCACCAGAACCAACCAGGTCCATTTAGAGATCTGAGTCTGTCACTGAAATATTATTTAGATTTAACATCTATTATTGAAATATTTTTATTCTTTTCAAATGTTTAGAAAAGTTTCCTGTTTTTTGTAAAAATTTAAATTTTCTTTAAAGTTATAATTTTCTTCCATAAACTTGTAAAAATGTGTATTTTAAAATCAAAATTAAATATTTATTATTTTAACATCTGAACTGATAAATTAATATCAGGATTCTTTTAAAATGGTTCCCTAGTATTATTATTAATAATAATCTAATTTTAAAAAATTTAACTTCTTTTAATATGTTACACTTTCTGTGAGCCTCCACATATGCAAATTAGGTTCACAGATATTTAGGGAATAAATTCTTTTTAGAATTTTTGTTTAGTTTTATCAAATATTTAATTTGGTTATTTATATATCACAACATTTTTAAAAATACTAACACTTCATAAACATTGCACTTAGCTTGCAAAATAACAAAAAGTGAAGTTTACTTTAGCCAAAAAAAAAGTAAAAATTTTTTTAAAATGCCAAAATTATAAGGAATTTTATGTAGAATTGCAGATAATCCTTAAATTCTTTTTAGAAATTTGAGAATTACTTTAAATGTTTAATATGGATTTAGTGT
Organism: Xiphophorus hellerii; assembly: GCF_003331165.1. Classification (NCBI taxonomy): domain Eukaryota; kingdom Metazoa; phylum Chordata; class Actinopteri; order Cyprinodontiformes; family Poeciliidae; genus Xiphophorus; species Xiphophorus hellerii. The sequence goes on along the minus strand of NC_045695.1, from coordinate 17,118,659 downwards.
TATATTAATAATATTCAAATGTTTTAAATTAAATGTTCCAAATTCAACATGGTTATAAAAAATATTCCTAAAGAGTAAGTGTCACTTCCTGTTGCTCTCATAATGTTTGTGTTCTGCAGCTGATGGACCGGCTCGGTTCTGTTGGTGTTCTGTTCATCAGAACCTCACCGTGTTTATAAAGGTTCCCAGGTGAACAGGTCATGCAGGGTCAAAGTGCATGCTGAATGTTGAGATGTGATCCTTTCTGTTCCAAACAAACTACCAGAACCCGACCAGAACCAGACCAGAACCAGACCGGCATGGCGCTCTGTCAGAGCAGGAACCAATCAGGAAATCTCTCCAATTACCCATAATTCATATGGAAAGTTTATTTACTCAATAATTTATTTAATTAGTTTTAACTTGTGATTTTTAAAGTTACACATTTTACAGTCATTTGTTCACCTGATATTCATTCATTTATAAATGTCAGTTTCAAACTAAGTTTTATATTAAAAAAGCTAAATATTTAGTTTGAAGCTAAGTATTTAGCTTGCCAACTAAATATTTAATTTTATACAAATTATTTAATTTGGAGCTAAATAGTTAACTTGCTAACTACATATTAGGTTTGTAAACTATTAGCTTACCAACTATATCTTAAATATTTAGTTAGCAAGCTAACTAGTTAGCTACAAATTAAATACTTAGTTTGAAGCTAAACAGTTAGCTAGCGAAACAGATAGCTAAATATCTATTTATCTAAATACCGATTTAGATAGATAAATAGATAGCTAAATATCTATTTAGATAAATAGATATTTAGATAGATAAATAGACTTGTCACCTTCATATTAACTCATTTTCATCAACAATTTTCATCATTTTATCTGAAATCTTGGTTTAGTTTGTTTAATTTGCAAGTTTAGTGATTAGAAAACATTTCTCTGAAACTATTTGGATGTTTTTTTGCAGAGGTTTACCAGAATATTTAAATTAATATTTTATTTTCCAGTGAAATGATGAGAATCAGCCTCTAAACTCTCCTTATTTCCACTGCCAAACGTTAAATCCTGTCCTTTATTGTTCAGTTTTAACTGGACTTTCTTCCCTTACGTTGCCATAGAAACGGTCGTCATGTTTCCCCCCAAAGGTTTACATGAAGGATCCAACAGAACCATCTGTGACTGTTTACGGACTTTTATCAGGTCGACTGTTTGATGACAGCTGGCATGGATACATGTTATTATTCCAGTTTTATATTTTTACATGTTTGTGTCCACAGGAATGAATAAAATCAGCCTGAGCTTCCACATGTTCAATCAAACTGATTGATTGTTTCATTTTTCTAATTCCACTGAATTTGTTTTTTTCTCCAGGTTTTTAGTTATATTTGTGATTTATAAAGTGAAATAAGTCCTGATATGGATGATTACCAGGAAATACCTTCATTACTTCACATCCAGTCTGGACATTAAATACAGTGAAGAGGTTTCGCCACCAGGTGGCAGCACACTAAACCTACATCAGTGGATCAATTTTTAGCTCCCTGATCAGATACTTACAGTCCATCTTCTCAGGTTTCTGTCCATCTGTGAAGTTGCCGTCAACATGGTCACACAACCCGAGCACACAAACACAACCTGGCCTGGTTGGAGGCCTGCCAATCCCATCAGGCACCTGAACGGTCAGACACAGCCACATGCTTAATCTGGCCGATTAATGAGCCGCCTTTTGTCCATTCGAGGGGTTCCTGATGGGATTAGTGCAGCACTGGGACATCTGCTGGTCAACTTCAGCTCATTACACCAAGCTGCTGCGCCTCACTCAGACCTGCACTTCAGGAGCTACAGGTTCTGGTTGTGACCCGAGAGTACCGTCCGTCTTTACTCACCGACACCATGACGACTGGACGCTTCCTGTTGACGAAACCTTCATGAAGAAATGAGGAGCTTGGAAAGTGTGTTTGTTTCCTGAATAAATCATGATGAGCTGAACAAGATGGACCTGAGATGAACAAGGAAGCAGCAAGGAAACAAAAACAGGACAAAGACGAACCAGAGTCCTTACTGGAGATGATCGAATCAATTCTGCAACCAGTGAGTACAACTATGACTCCGTTCAGTTTTTCATCCTATAAACTAATCTTCAGAGGATTCAGTAAAACCCTTTACCTTTTCTTACCTACTGATTTGTTCCCATTGAGCCAATTTAATCCAGAAGGTCTACCTTCAGTTTGGTGTAAAGCAGGAATCCTCTTTAATGGTTCTGGATACTTTAACATGGTTGAGTCAACAGGAAGTTGAAGTACAGCATGGCAGCATGGCGCTGGCCTCACCAGGCATTAGATTAACACCATCTGCTTCATCAGCACTGACGGCGTCAATGGAGGCCTCTGCTAATTACAGACAAGAAAACCGGAGCATTATGATCAGACACAACGTAGAAACCACTAAATAAATGGAAATAGAGAATAAGATGCACTTTTAAGCATAATGATAAAAACTGGTTATATCTGTCAACGTTAAATCCTCTAGGAATCAACAGTGTGCAGTTTGAGAAAACCAAAGAGGCAAAGAGTAAAACCCTGAGGTTCACCTCAGAGAAACGTTTGGCCCATGATTTAAAAACCATAAAGTGGAAAATGAAGGGACCTATCAGATTATTATTGAGTGACTGCACTGATTTGGCATAATGGACAATGGTCTGGCAGAGATCCTGACTGAAATCGTTTTATGGTTTCTGCTCCGTACCTCAGTCCTACCATCCACATAACCATGACTGAAAACCACACCACTCTGATAAATGGCGACTGTGAGTCAGCCAGACAGCCCAGTGACATCACCTTCAGTGCGAACATCAGCCCCGCCCAAGGTCTACGAAGGAAACGTCTGCTGTGGCAGACCGCCGTCAGGAACATCATCGACCAGCACAACCTGTACTCTCTGAGGCTCGCTGGTGGCTTGGAGAGAGGCAGACACCGCATCACCGTCACAGACGCCTACATTGCTGACATCAACAGGTACGACACCTGATGCCATCACCTGATGCTGATGGCATAAGGTCCCAAAACCAACACATTGGTTTTGGGTCTTTAATTGATTCCTTTCTGTGGCTCTGCAGGCAGATACGCAACAAGACGTCTCGTGGTAATTTTTGGCAGAAGCGTCGTTCGTCTGCAGCTCGAGTTCATCCAGCAGCTCCAAGGATTTCTGTACAAACACAAGTCGCACAACGTTTGCTTACCGATGCCGACTTCTTTGTGTCACACGGATCGACGATCCGAGGCGTCTTCATTCCTACCATGCAGCTGACATTCAAGTAGAGAAGCACAAACAAAAAGGTAAAACAGTCTGATGTTCAACAGTTTTTAAAACTTGTGTCTCATCTGGACCACCAGGTCTGCTGACCTGGAGTTGACCTACCAGCAGTTCTCCTCAGCTCAGCGAAGAACCTCTCTGGTTGTCACCAACCTCATTGACATCTTCATCCGACTGTTCATCTCTCTGGTGATGTGGCCAACAGGCTGGGGGGCGATGGCTTGTGACTGGCTGACCGGCCTGTCGCTCGTTCTGTGGGCGGGGGTCTGTGGCCTGGCAGTGGCAAACCAGGAGGTGATGACTTCACCACAGTGGCTCAGGTATGTCTGAAGCTAAAGGCTGTTCACCCTCTCAACAATATTTGATGACCAACTGCTAAAAACAGGTCTGGACTTGCTGTCCGTCCTCTCAGGTCCCTGTCGGTGCTCACCTGGGTGTCTCAGACCGTCCAGGTGTTGGTCGGTGTTTTCAGCTGGGCTGAAACCGATCACTCCTGGTATGTCTTCTTCACTCTGTTCTCCACCTACACCCTGTTGCCGCTGCCCCTCCCATGGGCGATTGCTGCAGGGACAATCACATCCACCCTGCACCTCCTAGTGGATGTCTGTTGGCACTACAGTGACCAAATTCTGATCAGAAGGGTTAGAAAATTTTTATACTTTCACTTTTTACTGTCATATGATTTCCCTTTTCATTCTAAATGCTTTTCCACCTGCTTTATGTTCTGTCCTTTGTCCAGGTGTTCTCAAAAGGCTTGTTGTACCTGGCGATGAACACCGCCGGTATCTTTATGAACTACCTGTCTGACCGGACTCAGCGGCAGAGTTTTCTGGAGACACGGAGATGTATAGAAGGACGAGTCCGACTGGAGAGGGAGAACCAAAGACAGGTAAAGTCTTCCCCACTTAGGCACATTTACTCTTATGTAAGACAAACATAAGAGGTCTTTCTCTCAGGAGCGTCTGGTAATGTCCATCCTACCACGCTTCCTGGTTCTGGAGATGATTGCCGACATGTCTGCAGTGGACGAATATCTGCTGCCTCAACAGTTCCACAAAATCTACATCCATCACTACAAGGACGTCAGGTTGCCAAACACTTTCTGACCTGAAGCAAACAGATTTTATGTGACCTACAGCTTCTGACACACCAGGAAACATCTTTGTTTGTCCAGCATCCTGTTTGCAGACATCATCGGCTTCACGTCTCTCTCTTTGATTCTTTCGGCTCAGGAACTCGTTAAAACTCTTAACGAGCTTTTTGGACGCTTCGACAGGCTGGCTGAGGTCTGGTCCCCTTTTCGACAGTTTCTAAAATAAAAACTGTAACCCTCCTTTGAGGACGAGGTTAAAGTTTCTCTTATGTGTGTGCAGGAGCACCAGTGTTTGCGGATAAAGATCCTCGGCGACTGTTACTACTGTGTGTCTGGAGTCCCAGAGCCCCAGCGCGCCCACGCCCGCTGCTGTGTGGAGATGGGCCTCAGCATGATCAGCACCATACGGTAAGAAAACAGACACCCCAAACACCAAGTGCGCAGAAGTTTCTGTAACTCATGAACATGTTGTTGCAGGTATGTCCGTCGGGAGCTGCAGCAGGAACTGGACATGCGAATTGGCGTCCACTCGGGTTCTGTCCTCTGTGGGGTGTTGGGTCTTCAGAAGTGGCAGTTTGACATCTGGAGCTGGGATGTTGACATTGCCAACTGTCTGGAAGCTGCAGGAGTTCCAGGGTCAGCACCTTAAACCAACACCTGGGTCTCCCCAGAACAGCTAAAACCAGCTCATGTTTCCAGTCATTGGTAAAGAGATGACTTCCTCTCTCAGGCAGGTTCACATTTCACAGGCCACTCTGGACTGTCTGGGTGGGATCTATGAGACAGAACAGGGCCACGGCCAGGACCGGAGCGAGTTTCTACGGAAACACAACGTTGACACTTACCTTATCCGCCCGGCAACACGGGAGGAGGCCCAGCCCCCTAAAGCAAGGCGTCCAAGTTATGATGAACTGACAACTTGGAGTGCTGAGTTGCCATTTGGAGACATCCTGGGAATGAATTTCGTAAGAACATGAAATATAGTTGACAAAAATCTGGATATTTCAGGAGTCATGTCATTATTTCTTCCCTTGTCCTTCCTATAGATCCTGGCCACTTTCACCAATGGCTCTCTCACCCAGCTGCCCAATCACATCGCAGCTCAGCGTTCCGGTTCACGGGAAGTGAACAAGAGGATCCGTCAGGCAATGGAAGTGCGAAGCAGCGAGCGAATGAGGAAAGAGCACATCACCACTTTCACTCAGGTGTTCAAGGACTCCCAAATGGAGGGAAAGGTAACTTCCTGTTTGGATATTGGCTTGTTTGTTTCAGGTGTGATGGGCAGGTGACTGATCACTTCTTTTTCAGTATTCTCAGATGAGAGATGAACTCTTCAAGTCTAACATGGTTTGTTCCTTCATCCTACTCATACTGCTGATGGCCGTCCAGGTGCTAATTCCTGCACCAAGGTATGCTTCTCCATTAACCAACAGATTAATTCCTACCAAAACGTTTCTAATGACATAAAACGGGTTTTTAAACTGAATTGTTTCAGTTTTATTAATATTTAATGGTACACTGCTCCTCACAGACTTCTGGTATAAACAGAACATCATCAGCGAAACGGGGAACGCTGAGTATTTACCCTCGTTTACCAGACCGGTGCTGTTTCTGTCTTTGTTGAGGTGGAGTCCGATGGTGGCCCAGTTCACCATCAGTGGCTTTGTCTACATCCTGCTCCTGTTGTTGACTCTGGGGGAGGAGTTTAAACGTTGCCCCTCCCCCCTACAGTCACTCTGCTGCTGGGTTCATGAAACCAAGTACGCACGAACTGTCCTCATGCTAACCGCCATCACCGTCAACTCTGTGATCGCCTCTGTGAACATCGTAAGTCTGAATGTTTTGATTTTAGTCATTTTGACAGTCAACCCACAGAAGGTCATTGGCTTCATGCTGTGTTCAGGGCTGCTGGGAAACTGGATCCGCTGCTGTGAAGGTCAAAGTTTAAGCACTGAAGCAAATGAAGTTTCTTCTTCTTTCAGCTCTGGTGTGATTGGTCAGAATCCGGCGTTACTGAAGCGTTTGTGACTCCACCTCCCTCCAGATGGTCAGACATGAACATCTGTACTCATCCAGAGGTGAGAACTCCTTCATTCTGGACTCCCAGAACATGAAGCTGAAAACCTACGAAAGTAACCTGCAGCTGTAGCCTGTAGCACTAGCCTGTAGCACTAGCCTGTAGCATTAGCCTGTAGCACTAGCCTGTAGCACTAGCTTGTAGCAGGAACATGACAGCGGCCTTCAACCTGTGCAGCTTTTCGTTGACAGTTCAGTGGTCGCCATGGTTACCTGTGCAGCTTTTCATTGACAGTTCAGTGGTCGCCATGGTTACTTGTGCAGCTTTTTGTTGACAGTTCATGGTGCTGAGCGCGGTGGTCGCCATGGTTACCTGTGCGGTGTTCCTCAGGCTGAGCTGCATGCTGCAGCTGGCCTTCCTGCTGCTGACCGCCGGGTTCTACACCTACATCATCGAGACTCAGAGGTACGTTCAGGTGCCGTGGGACGTCTCTGAGTGGACGGACGCCTCACGCCGTCCCCTGTCTCACCTTGTCCTCCCTGTTGATCTGAGGTCAGCTCCCAGCAGCTCTGCCAGGGGGGAGTTTGCCTGGTTCTCATGACGATGTTCGTGGTCGCAGTCCTCTACAACAGCAGACAGGTGAGGCCAGCGGGACAGACTGCTCACCTGAGCTTCTGTCTTCAGCATCTTATTCTCGCTCTTCTTCGTTGGTAGCTGGAGGCCATGGCGCGGCTGGACTTCCTGTGGCGCCTGCAGGCCGGGAAGGAGGTGGAGGACATGAAGGAGCAGCGTGAGCACAATGAGTGTCTGCTGCTCAACATCCTGCCGTCTCACGTGGCTCAGCACTTCCTGGAGAGAGACACCAACGACGAGGTGACCGCCTGGGCCGGCCAATCCCATGATGCATCAGTCTGTCTCTGTAGCTGGATGAACCAACCTGCCGCTGTGTTTGGACGCTAGGAGCTGTACGCCCAGTCGTACCAGCGGGTCGGGGTTCTGTTCGCCTCGCTGCCCGGGTTCTCTGACTTCTACGAGCAGAAGGAACTGGTCCATCAGCACGTCGAGTGTCTGCGGCTCCTCAACCACATCATCAGCGACTTTGACGAGGTCAGAACGGCTCAGACCCGGTTCATTAAACTTTATACCAAAACGAGCAAATTTAAAGCATAAATTCCCTAAATTAAGAATAAAAAAATCTAAAGGAACTCCGTGTTTCAGCTTTTAAGAAATTATTGACTTAAGACAAACTCCCATATCACATGAAAAGTTACGTGAGTCAGTTTTTCCTTATGTTTCAAGTGTACTAACATATCAGTTGTTCTCTATTGTTGTTGGACAATATATATTTTTGTACCATTCTCGACTCGTGGTCAGCGGCTAAACAAAATCATTTCGGGCCTCAAACGGCCCCCGGGCCAGACGTTGGCCCACCCTGATTAACCCGCCTGCCTGTCGCTGCAGCTGCTGGATGAGTGTTACTTCCAGGAGGTGGAGAAGATCAAAACCATCGGCAGCTCCTACATGGCCGCCTCGGGCCTCTCACCTGACAGACAGGTGAGTGTCCTCCTGCCTCGGCTCGGTGCTGCGGCCGGTTGCTAACGGCGATGTGTCCATCAGGACAGCGACGACGGCTGGCGTCACCTCAGTGAGCTGGTGCTGTTCGCTCTGGCCATGCAGGAAACACTGCGGCAGATCAACACGCAGACTGGGAACCAGTTCCAGCTCAGAGTCGGTGGGACAGAAACACACACACAGACAGAAAACACACAGACACACACACACACACACACAGAAAACACACAGATACACACAGAGACAGAAAACACACAGACACACACACACAGACAGAAAACACACAGATACACACACACAGACAGAAAACACACAGACAGAAAACACACAGATACACACACACAGACAGAAAACACACAGAAAACACACAGACAGAAAACACACAGATACACACACACAAAAAAAACACACAGATACACACATACACGCACACACAAAAAACACACAGATACACACACACAGACAGAAAACACACAGACAGAAAACACACAGATACACACACACACAAAAAACATACAGATACACACACAGAAATAATTTAATTTCAAATTCTCACCTTATTTAAAAAACTATTTTCATATATTTGTTTTTGTTTCTTATAAATTAGATTTTTTTTATTTTATGTATATGTTCTTAGTTTTTTCAATTCCAGTATTTCCCATTTATTTCTTTCTAAATATTAATAACTCTTAAAGTCATTTCAAATCTTCATGCAGTTCTCTCTCTGGCCTGCAGGTGTCGCCCACGGCCCGGTGATCGCCGGTGTGATCGGCGCCACCAAGCCGCAGTACGACATCTGGGGGGCGACGGTGAACATGGCGAGCCGGATGGAGAGCACCGGGGTCAGCGGGAGGATCCAGGTGAGCACACCTGTCTGTGGGAGGAGCTTATGCAGCCATCATCTTCATCATCTTCATCTCCTTCAGGTCCCAGAAGCCACCAGCTGCATTTTGGTGGAGCAGGGCTTCCTACGGCAGCTCAGAGGGGACATTCATGTGAAGGGCGTCAGTGAGCGACATGGAAAGGTCGGTAGTTCAGCTCCAGGTCGCGGCGTCAAGGTGAAGCTCTGACGCGTCTCCTCCTCCAGGTTCGGACCTTCTTCGTGAGTAATCGGGACGAGCGGTCCAGCTTCGTGGAGCGCGGCGGTGGGCGGGGCTTCAGCATGAACAGGAACACGCTGGGAGCGGTGGTCTACAGCCTGGTGCAGGCCAGGAAGAGGGAGAGGCTGAGGGAGGAGAACGGAGGCTTCCACCTGGTCCAAGCCTCATGATTTTCAAAATAAAAGCCTTCCTGCGACTGATCTCAGCAGAAGCATTGAAGGCAGATTCACACATGAAACCCAAAGACATGTTCAGACTGATCTTTTACCTCAAAGTTCTGACAAACCGGGGCCAACAAGCTGGTCCTTCCTGACCCGACCCAACTGGACCTGACGAAGCCATAAAGACACATCGCTCAGTGTTAGGTTATTTTTTACTGTTTGAAGGAGCTATAGCGCTGAAATGTAAATGTTTGGAGCTTATTGTTGTATTTTTGTATCATTTTAATTCCTAAAATGTAAAATAAAAACGTATAAAACATGTAAGTGAATTTATTGGGAGTGGAGTCCCTCAGGGTTGTGTGTTCGGTTCCCTGCTTGTAGCTCTGACCAGTTAAAGGTTTCACATTAAAACGCCGCGCTGCATCGTCTCCATGGTAACCAGCAGCAGAGTCTGGATGTTTCTGAGCTCTGGAGGGCAAATCGAATCGATTCGAAGCCGTGAATCACATGAGGCTCAGAGTGAAGCGACTCTGATGTGAGTCAGGATCCAAACGGGATCCGACCTTTAATACGGAGGACAGAAAAGAAAATTAAAGATTTAACCTGAATCAGAGCGGGTCAAAGGTCATCCTCAGTGAGGTTACAGATCCATCAGCATGAACACATGATTTTAGGTTCCTTTTACACACAGGATCATGTTTTATGACATTTAAACATTTTTACTCAGATTATCTTCTTCTCATATTGAAATTAATGATCAGAAACTTTTAAATTGAATAAAAAAAGTACAGAAATCTGAAAAGGTTCAGATATTTTTTTATATTTCTGTGTAAATATTTCACTTATTGATAATAAAGTGTGACTGGATCCGTGCATTTAGTTTGTTGATGGATCTAAAGAACATTTTATGATTTATTAGTTTTTTCTGCGTATTGAGTGTTTTATCGTATTTTTATGATTAATAATCGTCGTTTTTACTCTCCATGTCTGCAGCATGTGACCTCACGCCTCTGCACCCGTTACCTAAGCCATACTGTTCTGACCTTTGACCCCCAGCTGTGAATAATTAGCCTGCAGGGGCGTGTAATAAGTTTATGATCAAAGTTCTGACTGTGGCGGGTCGTCGGCCCGACTGCAGCATCGCTTCTCCTCACGTGACTGGAACGGATCCGACTCCCGTTGGACCGCAGGTTCTGGGAGGAGGAAGAGGAGGAAGAGGTGGGGCCTTCCTCTGAAGGAGCTTCATTAGCACCAGCAGGATGGAGACCAGCAGGAACAGAACCATGGCCGACTCTCAGAACCGGACCGGCTCTGATGAGCTCATCTTCTTTGTGAATGGAAGGAAGGTAAGACCGGGTCGGTTCTGGTTCTGGTGGAACTCAGGAGTTCAGTCTGATCCCATGCTGCATGTTGACCCACTGATACCAGGCTCGGTTCTACTGACCCGACCCGAATGGAGAAATCTTCATTAATCATCTGCAGTTTGGAGAAAACAGAAAATATTGAGAAAGGATTTAACTGATCTGAGCTGGTTCTGGTTCTGGTTCTGGTTCCAGACCCAATCCGTCCTTTACTGAGGCTCCAGTATGTTTAGTTTATATAAACAAGGTTTTAATATTGAAATCTAGATTTTATTTGTTTTATTTTCATTTATTTATTAAACTTTTCCCTGATTTAGATGTGTCATTATTTTTATTTTTTTTATTATTATTTGTCCAGTTATTTTAATTAATTTATTATATTTTAAATGGTTTTTATTCATTCATTACATTCAATAATTATTTTTTGTTTTAAAATGACAGAACTGGTGATACACACAGGATTTTATAAGTTAGATTTTATTTGGTAGTTTGTTTATTTATTTGTATTTAATTTTCATTTATTTATTTATTACTACTTTAAATTATTTCTTCATTTTTTTATTTGTTTATCTTTTTATTTTAAAAATGTTCAGAAATTAAAACTTAAATCTTAATTTTTATTTGAATGTAATCTTATTTATTCTTAATATCCACCATAATATATTTTTATTTCATTTATTTTATTTGTGTATTTAATATTTTTTAATTCTTAAAATGTTCAATTTAATTTCAGTAAATTCATTTTAATAATTGTTGTTCTTTGTATTTTTAACTTACATCACTTTAATTTATTAAATACAATTTTTAAAGTTATTTTTATAGTTTTTTTAGGTTTTTATTCTGTTAACTGTTGCAGATTGTTGAAAAAAACCCAGATCCTGAGACGACTCTGCTGACGTACCTGAGGAGGAAACGTAAGATCCGACCCACGTTTCATCATCAACCAGTTAAATGTTTTTATATCAACTTCCTGTCCCTGAGGAACCCCAGAATGAAGTACAACTAGAAAAAGGTCAGAGGTCAGAGAGAGACTGATGGAGAGGAAGGATGGGTCAACAGAACCAAAGAGACCCGCTCAGTATCTAGTGAAAACCTTCTGGGTTTTATGGTAAAAACTGTTTGTAGGAGACAGCAGGTCAGCAGGACGATGAATCAAAACCGAGTTTGAGGAGAAACATGATATGTAGCATGAGAAGGACCAGAGATCGTGACACGATGTTGGACATTATGAGATTTAAGACTCAGACTGTGAAAGGTGATTTCCCTTCAGGTCTCTGGTTGAGTGAAGACGTTTGGACTTCCTCTGGCTACTGCTGATTTAGATCAGGATTGTAGTTTTGAATCTTAAACATTGAGTACATGAGCAGTCAGGAGGTCAGAGTGAAGATTTGACCAGTTCTGCCAATGATTCCCTGATTTCCACATTAACTCACGGTGTGTGTCCCTCAGTGGGGCTGACAGGAACCAAGCTGGGCTGTGCTGAAGGGGGATGTGGTGCCTGCACCGTCATGCTGTCCCGATACCAGGCGGAGCCGCAGCAGCTGCTGTATCCTCCGCTGGGTGAATGAACCGTGCCTGGACTGCGGTCATGTGCTTCCATCTGACTTCTGAGACTCTCCACACCAACAAACTGATTTCACAGCTGCTCAATGAACTGTTGTCTTCAACTGATCTCAGACATTACGCCGTGAACGCCTGCCTCGCACCCCTGTGCTCTCTACACCTGGTTGCCGTGACAACGGTGGAGGGAATTGGCAGCGTGGCGAGGAAGCTGCACCCTGTACAGGTGAGACCAGGTGTCACCGTCTGAAGCTTCATCAGTGGCATTAACGTCCGTCTCTGTTCAGGAACGGATCGCCAGGTCTCACGGCTCTCAGTGTGGTTTCTGCACTCCGGGAATCGTCATGTCCATGTACGCACTGCTGAGGAACAACCCCACTCCAAACATGGCCGACGTGGAGGAGGCCTTCCAAGGTTGTTGTTAATGGAGGCATCAGACTCTGACGCTCATCTTAATCTGAGTCGTTCTCACCGAAGGACTGAAAATAATCTTCACTTTCAGGAAATCTGTGCCGCTGTACAGGATACAGACCGATTCTGGAGGGATACAAAACCTTCACAGTGGTACGAACGGATGGCTTTGTGTTTCTGGTTTCAGTAACTTTAACATGTCTGTACCAACGTAGGGACCATAAGCTGTCACCATAGAGACAGTAACAACTACCAGGTGTAAAAAAACAAAACAATGATTCATGGTGTTTACCATGAGACAGCAGCAGATTCCAGCTGTCCACATGAAGACAGTAACAATTTTAACTTGTGTTCTTCTAGAAAGGTGGATGTTGTGGAGGCAAAGGACAAAATGGCTGCTGTATGACCAATGGGAACGGAGCTTTCCAAGGGTCAAAGGACAAACCAGAGGCAAGCCTCACTAAAAGCCGACTTCAGTACGAATATCTTTGGTTTGACCAGCATTAAATGTAGATTGTTTCACAGGAGGCAACATCTCTGTTCAACCCAGCAGACTTTGAGCCTTACGATCCCACACAGGAAGTCATCTTCCCCCCTGAACTCATGGTGAGGAACCCAACACCTCTGGAGATTCATTCAGAGAGGATTCAGGAGTTAAACCAGGCAAAGTACCATGAATATGTTACATATAAACCTGACTATCATCTGCGTATGGTTGAACATAGGCTTTTGTTTCAGCCAAAAATCTAAACTACACAAAGGAACCGGAGCAGTCCAGGTGTACTACAGTACTACAGTACTACAGTACTACAGTACTTCAGCTGTAGTATCATTACGTTTAGTCTAATTTTACACTTTGTGTGAGAAAATAGTCCACTACCAAGTTATTTTAACCCTTCACTGATTATTTGATGAATGACTTAAACGTTTCTTCTTGCCTTTCTTCTCCCGTAGAATCTGTCTAAAGGTCAAAGATCATCACGTTCTCTGTGTTTCCATGGAGACCGGACAACATGGCTGCAGCCAGAGAGCCTGGATGAGCTTCTGCTCCTGAAGTGGAAACATCCAGACGCCCGACTGGTGGTAGGAAACACCGAAGTGGGTGAGTTTTCTGCTTCCCTACCGCCATCCATCCATCCATCCATCCATCTATCATCCATCCATCCATCATCCATCCATCATCCATCCATCCATCCATCTATCATCCATCCATCCATCATCCATCCATCCATCTATCCATCCATCATCCATCCATCCATCATCCATCTATCATCCATCCATCCATCCATCCATCTATCCATCCATCTATCATCCATCCATCCATCCATCATCCATCTATCATCCATCCATCCATCCATCCATCTATCATCCATCCATCCTCCATCCATCCGTCTGTCCGTCCATCCATCTATCATCCATCTATCATCCATCCATCCATCATCTATCATCCATCCATCCATCCATCCATCCATCCATCCATCCATCCATCCATCCATCCTGTTCCAGGTATTGAAGTCAAATTTAAAAACATGGTGTACCCTGTGGTCTTGGCTCCGGGTTTCATCGCTGAGCTGAACGCAGTGACTCACACTGAGGATGGTGAGAATGATTCTTCCTAAAGTAGCACAAACATCATAAACTTCATTCATTTTAACACTAAAAGTCCAAAATATACAACACAAGACGTGACTAAGCATCCTCTCTGGTCTGTAGGCGTCGTGTTTGGTGCAGCATGCACCCTCAGCCACATGGGGGCGGTGCTGAAAGAGGCCGTTCAGAGTCTTCCTCCTCACCAGACTCAAGTCTTCCAGGCCATCTTGGAGCAGCTGCGATGGTTTGCAGGACAGCAGATCCGTAACGTAGCTGTGAGTTTCTAAAGTTCAGATCATCTGAAGTCATCACAGGAGTACAGTCTGTGTAACTGGTTGTGTTTTCAGGCCATTGGTGGAAACATCATGACAGCCAGTCCCATATCAGACCTCAACCCTGTGTTTATGGTGGCGGGCTGTAAACTCACGCTGAGGGACAAAGGTAGAACTTTTCCTCCTGGTTTATCTGGTTCTGTTTCTGTGTGAAAATCATCCTAAAGATGAAGCCACAGAGACAAAACGTCCTGATGTCACACTGTCTCTGTTTGTCAGAGGGGGCGGAGTTTAAGCGACCTTTAATCAAGAGTCCAAACTGGATGTTTTTCTGAATGTAAACAGCCTGTTACACAAGTTTTCACCAGAACTTGTGCAATGTGCAGTGTTTAATGTTTTCGGACTCATGAACCTTCAGTCCTTTAGGTTTCCTGTTCCACAGGACAAAAGGTTGATGAGTAATTCAGTTAGATCTTCTCATTCAGGTCTTTGCAGATGATTAACAGCAAATCCCACATTCATCTCTGTAATGATCATAATGGGTAAACCTTTGTTCTTCTTGCTGCTTCAGTAAAATCTTTGATGTGCTGCAGAAACAGGAAGTTCATCAGTTTGATGAAAGACCTCAGATCTGGTGTTGCCCAACTACCCGGGTCATCTTCAAGTCCATCAATTAGCAGACAATCTGTCCTCTGGACAGATGAGACCAACATAGAGACGTTGGACCATTATGGACAGAACCAAGAGTCAAGCACGGTGGTGGAAGGGTGGTGTGGGTTTATTGTACAGCTACCGGACCTGAACACCTAGTGGTCACTGAGTAGACCATGAAGCTCTCTGGAGCCAAATGTCACAGGAAATCAAGAAAACTTTTCCATTTTCCTATGACTGCATTTTAATTGCCACCCTTCTCTTCTCCATCCACCAGATGGCAGTCGGGAGGTTCAGATGGACGACGGTTTCTTCACAGGTTACAGGAAGACAACTGTACGACCTCAGGAGATCCTGCTCTCTATACTCATCCCATACAGCAAGAAGGTTGGTGTCACATCAGAACTATGGTCTCTCACCAAACTATCATGGACGTCTCGAAGCCTAAACCTGAGTCTGGTTGTCCTCCACTGATGACCTTCTCTGCCTTCTTTCATCCTGACTCTCTCCTTTGAGGCCGCTGACCTTTCCTCTCTCCATAGTGTCAGTTCGTCTCAGCCTTCAAGCAGTCCCCACGCCGTGAGGATGACATCAGCATCGTCACCGCGGCGATGAGCGCCAT